>NW_017728916.1:20391650-20455112 GCF_001723895.1 Crocodylus porosus
CTGGAACCAACTTCCAAGGGAAGTGGTGCTGGCTCCTACCCTGGGGGTCTTTAAAAAGAGGCTTGATGCCTACCTAGCTGGGATCATTTGAGCCCAGTTTTTTTCTCCTGCCCTGGCAGAAGGTCGGACTTGGAGCTCTATAAGGTCCCTTCTGACCCTGCTTCTATGATTCTATGACTTATGTGCTTATTAGGGGTATGTGAAGTGGGAAGTACTCAATTTGGATTCAGCCCAATTCGGGGGACAGTGATTCAATTCACTGATTTGGACCACTGTCCCGACTTGATTCAGCTGAATCTGACTATTCAAGTCTTTAGAGAATCGGTGATCCAGCCATAGATACAGCATTATATGTTTTTTTCTAAGTACCTCAAGGTACCAAGTAAGGCTTGTGAATGCTGAGATGATGGGGCAGATGGAGTATCCCATGGGAGCATGGGGTCTTCCCCTGCATGCTCAGCAGTGGACCTGGAAATGGACCGGAAGTAGTTCCGGTCCACTTCTGGGTCCACCACCAAGCATGTGGGGGACCCCAATTTGATTCACTACCCAATCACTTCTGGGTTGTGGGTGGGGATCTTGCCTTATCCCCCTTCTCAGCAGGTAGAGGCACAACAATAGGAGGAGCTGAGTCACCTGTCCCCATAACCTCCTCTGAAGTGCCTTCCAGAGACCTGCCTCTAGGGGAATTTGAGGGGTGTTGAGCACAAACTCAGATTCTGCTTCCTTCCCTAGAATTTCTTTGATTAGGGTAATCAGCTCCCCTGCTTCCAGATCCAGCTCCTCCTCTGGCACTGGAAGGCTCATGCTGGCAACTAAAATTGGAGTGAAGAATGTCATGCTGCTGCTGGTTGTGGTTACTGGTGCTACTGGTGGTGCTGCAGGGACAGGTACTGCTCCCACATCCTTGCTCCCATTGACTGCAGAAGACTCCTGGCTGCCAAGAAAGACGGTGTGTCTGTGTTTGGGGTGGGAGGAACTTGCAGCTCTCCCTCTCCTGCAAGAAGTCCTGGCACCTGCCTCTCCAGCATGCTTCATGATCTGTGCTGTGCTGCAAAATGTGTGTGTGTCTGTGTGTAATATATGTAGTATATGTTGTGCTTTCCTGCACAGTGATTACACACTGTCAAGGGAAAACACAAATTTCTTTTTTTGGGGGGGGGAGGGGGGGGAAGGACAGGTTAACAAGAACAAATAAGGGGATTTTGGGGGATGAATAAGCTGAAAGGAATGGATAACAATAGGGATTGTAGGAAAGGGTAAATAGGATTGGATAGAACTTGTTGGCAAGAGACTACCTACTACCAAGCCGCAGCCCTTCAGATGCTGCTGTTACAACACAGACAGCTCACAAAAGGCACATAGATGATTTCACACACTGTCTTATATTTCTGTGTCCCTCCCCCAGAGCACTGTGTTTGGAAAGGAACTTAGAGAAAGATCACAGTCAGTGGCCAGCTATAGATGTCAATATCAGAGTAATTTCCCTCCCCCCCCTTCTCAGTTTCTGTTTTTTGCATGTCTGCCTTCTGAATCGATTCGGAGCTTTCGATTCCATTTGGAGCTTTTAATGGGTCTCTCAGTTTGATTTGGATTCAGAGATTTAGCCACCAAATTGGGCTGAATCTCCTCTGAATTGAATCGGCTATCAAAGCTTCACATAGCCCTATTAAGTAGTAGGGTTAACTAGTGAGCAACATCTAGTTTTAACAAAAGCTAAACTATATGAGTTCAAGCAGAGTTAGGGTTATAGAACTGATAATTCTGAAAACCTTGCAGTAAAAATTGTAGCTTTTAAAAAGAAATAATTGTTAAGTATTAGTGATATCACTTAAACAAGCCATCCCTTCCACACATGCACAAAACCCCCTCTTCCCCACTGAAGAGAAACATTTATTGTTTACACTTACTACCTTCATGGAATCTGTTGGTACTGGTAGCTCTGAAACAATATAATCTTCCTCAGTCTATTTTTTTCTCTGACCCTGCCTGGCTCTACTGTTTGCCTTTAAGTCCTGCTTAATTCAAGTCCCTTTTTCTAGAGATCTCCCATCTGTGTGTCGCTTCTGCCAGGGTTTTAGTAGATTTTATTCAGAAAGCTAACAATGGTGATTAATCACTATCCTTTTTCCTGTTTGTCTCATGTTCCATGTTATGTGAAATAAACAGAATCATTGCCATCCCATAAAAAATCAGAGGTTGGCCAAAAGAAATGAGATTTTGTTTAAATATTGCCAGCAATTATTCTACCAGAAAGAGTAAACTCCAATTATACATCTACCCAAAGTGTTGCAGTGACTTTTGTTTGCAATGTGAATGATAAAAAAATGCAATGGCCCTAATCTTCACTGTTTTATAATGAAAGTATGGCCAAATAAAACCAGTTTTAAATATTTGGAACTAAGCATTTTTTCAACTTCAAGAGTTAAAAAAAAAATGAGATTTTTTTTTTTAAGTAGGATTTTTTTTCTCTTAGTATGTGTCTTCAGGATTTTCAGCCTTTTAAAGTTCATATTTTCAAGCCTGGGTTCTACATCTCTGAGGGCTAGAAAATTCCTGTTTCATGTTAAATGACAGTGAGATTCTCACACAATTACAGGCCTCCATAAGCTAAGGATATGACGAAATACCAACTTTAATTGAACTGAAGGATAAAATCAAAAGGCAATACTAAGAATAAACACCATAAGGATTGTATTTTGTAGCTTCATGTAGTAAGTATTTCTAGGTTCAAATTTAAAATGGAATGAAAAACTGTGAAGATCCTAATAAGTGGTTGTTCAATTTGTATGAAAACTCTTCACAAGAAGGAGTGCATTTTGTTTTATATATTACTGTGTTTTGTTTTATATATTAGTATGAGAAATCCTATCAGGTAAAGGTCACTGTATACACATAGTCATTGTTAAATAGAGTTCTACATGTCTATGGTACAGTGAATGAATCTGGGTTTCTTTGCATGAAAAAACTCTAAAAATATCATCACATTACCAGTGAACGTTTTAACATTATGGGGGGGAGGGGGGAGGGAATACCTAGATCAATACTTTAAGTAATTTATAAGCTATGGCCACAGTTTTGAACACTGCAGCATTGTTAATGAGAACAAAGAAAAGGATGATTTCTTCTTTCTAGTGTTTATCATGGTAATCACATAGCTCTGAAAGATTTGAGAGTTAGCTTGGATACAGTGAGAAACTTATCAGAAAATAAATCTACAACTTTTTATCTATCTGAAACACTGAATGTGCTGCTTTTAGATTAACAGGCTTTGGTTCAATCCACAATTGAGTCTTTTAAAGTCTTTCTATAAATCCAAGTGAACACTGTAACAATTCTTAAGGAATTCTCTGGAGTTAACCAATACACATGGGACAGGAAAAAATGGTTAGGTGTTATTGCTAAAGTTCAGATCCACATAGTTTAAGTCAAATTTTTAAAGTAAGCAATACTTTTTATACATGCATTGTTATACAACAGGAAAATTAAATCACATAGATATGGGAAGAACTTAGAATGACCTCAGTTCTGTACTTCCAGTGACTTGATAGAATGTGTTTTCTAATCAAATGAAATTATTTTTTATTACTGGGACATCAAACTCTGGTCTCACGGGGCAGAACCATAACTGGTAGCAGTGGGGTGACCAGCAGTGGTAGTACAAAGGTTGACATTGCCATAATTCTCCCTCCCCCATTGCTGACAAGGCTCCATTTGTGGGAATTTGGTGCCAGGTCCTTCCCCTGCTTTGCCCCACATGCTACAAGTTTGACATCCTTGTTCTATCATAAGCTATTCACAGAGTAATAATTATGTTTTTAGTTGGTTTCCTTCAGTGTAGGGTTGGGTGCTTAAAAACCTGGATGAGCTAACATGTCAGGAAATGAACTAATACATATTTCAGCATATATACTATGTATGAAGGTATGAAAGGGTGATGACATGAAAATGAAATTATTCCCATATGCTGTTACATTTAAATTGTTTATATTTTAAGAGAATCTGAAAGAGATCTAAATTTTGAAAGTCCCTCATCTAAACACAGGAGAACTTGGTTAGCTTAGATATCTTGTGCATTTGTCATAGCTGCTTTACATAGGGCACTCTGCAAACTATGGTGTATGGGGCTGTGGCAGGGCACTGGTGATGCCTGTCACTTTAAGGACTAAGCCAAGCAGCCAGCAGGTGCTTGATTGCAGCGGCCATTTTAGATCTCTGGCCGCCTATATAAACAGAACAGTTTGCTGCTGGTAGGCTAGGCTGTAACATTGCCTGGCTGAAAGTCTGAATGCAACATCCTGGAAGTAAGGGCAGAAGCTATAGGGGATGGTTTGGAAGCTCCTGGTCCTGGACAGGACCTAAAACTTCACCCTGCTGGGAGTGGGTGGCCTAGTGGGGCTCTCAGTGTTTTGGGAGCCCCCAGGAAATGCCAGGCCAGTTACCACCCCAGTGAAAGGCAGGTCAAGGTGCCTTAATAACCCCAGCTCTTACAATCAGGTAGGTTAACACATAGTCTGGTCAAGAAGGTGGACCTAAGTTAGAGGGCTAGAGGCTCATAGATGTGACTTGAAAACCCTTGATTGGTCAATGCTGGGGCCAGGAATGGAAAGGACAAAAGGGCCAGGGGCCCACCACAAGGGATGCCTGAAGCTAAGGGCCTGGGGTTTCTGACTAGTCTTGGAGGTGAGGCCAGGGCCTGTGTCACCAAAGGTCCCAGAGGGACCATGCCCAAGTGGGGAAAGAATTCAGGGAGCTAGGCAGCCCAGAATGAAGGCGGAGTAGGCCGCCTGAGTGGAGGGATTCATTTGGGGTCCAGATTGGAGGACTCTGGGGCCCAGTGTGGGGCCTGTGATGATAAGAACTGTGGATGCCATCAGCAAAGCTTGGGCTGCAGTGTAGGGAAGGAACAGGGCTGTAGATAGTGCCCCCTGGCATCAGGGCAAGAAATGGGCAGCCTCCCACCTAATTAAAGTCACAATTGGATATCATCAGGACATGGCAGGAAAGGAGGAGAGTGGTTGGCCTGGAAACAGGTGAGTGGGCCAATAACAGATTGGCCCTGAGGATGCCCCTTGTTAGCTGTAACCCATAGACAGGAACCGACAAATGGGCTGTTGTAACATACACAAGGCCTAAGATTACTTAAACAATGACTGGGCCCCCTGACTCTCAGAACACCACAAAATACAAGGGTGCATATGAGCTAATAAAAATGTGAACTAGGGCTGTGCAAAGCTTCGGTCACTGATTCAATTTGGCGGCGATTCAGCTGGATTCGGTGGCTGAATCTCTGAATCCGAATTGAATCAGGAGACCCTTTAATCTTCCTGAATTTAATTGGAACCTCCAAATCAATCCAGAGAGATTTGGAAAGATTTGATGATTTGGACAGGGACCCAGCTTTAAATGTTTTTTCTACATGTCTCACAGTAACAGGTGGCTCATGAATGCTGAGATGGTGGGGCAGATGGAGTGTCCCATAGGACCATGAGGGGGGTCCCCAGCATGCTTGGCAGCAAACCAAGAAGTAGACCAGGAGCATTTCCAGACCACTTCTGGGTCCACCAGGGAGCATGCTGGGGGCCCTCCCCCGGCTCAGTGACTGGTGCCTCCTGGATATGGAGGGAGGCACCCGGGGTCCCCCCGTGGCCTATTGCTGAGCCAAGGGGATGCAGGGGGTGCAGTGGACCTGGAAGTGATTCTCCACCGAGCAAGGGAGGGGGCCCTCCGGTGCCCCTGTGGGACGCTCCATGCACCCCACCATCTCAGCATTCATGAGCCGCACCTGGTACCTTGAGGTATTTAGATTCTCTGAATCGGTATTTAGATTCTCTGAATCGGCATCAACTCTTCAGATTCGGATTCAGCCAAATCAAATTGGGACAATGATCCAAATAAACAAATTGAATCATTGTCCCTGATTCAGGCTGAATCCAAAAATGAATCGAATACCACCCATTTCATGTACCTCTAATGTGAAGCACATTAGTATACCCTCACCTCTGCTATATTTGAGCTTTCTGTGCCTTCAAACTGTGTGGTACAATTGCATCCCCACAGAGAAAAATGTAATATTTAATGTAATTTAATATTAAATATTTGCTATCATACATGAATCAAAGAAATTCAGTTTTCATGATAACATTTATTGTATGACCTTTGAATCTGGTATTTCATTGTCTAGCTTCTCAGCCCCAGGAATATACCATGCATCAAAAAAAAAATTCCTAATGCACAACATAGATTAATATTTTACTGTTATTCTATCATAGCCTTTTCAATATAATATACTGTGCAGAAGAACAACTTTTTTATCCATCCAGTGATACTTCTGGTTTTGAAAATGTAGTAAGAGAAACTTTACCTTTTATCATGAGAGGTTATTTTCTCATTTTCTGGCATTCCATTGTATCCCAAAAGAGCTGTTAATTCAGATTCCTTGGTGAAACCAAAGGCCAGGATCAGTCCTATCCGTCACCTCCAAGATGTATATTTCTAAAAATATATTGTTATTGCAAAATCTGATGCTCTCTAGGGGCCAATTTCCTAAGAAAGTGTGCTTATAATGATATGTCTAATTTGTGTGCAAAATTAGCTTGAGCTTAGTGTAGAGAGTGCCTGTAGGGTCTATTCTTATCCTTTTTCTCTATGCCAGTTATATATTCAAATAAGGAAAAAAACCTCCAAAAAAATAAAATAATAAGAAGAAAGAAACAGTTAGTGAGACAGAGGAGCAAATTCAAGATCATAAGGAACAAAGAAAGTGGATTCCTAGCACAGGCTTTATAAACAATGAGTTTCCAAGAGCAACTGGTGATAATTACTGCAATAGAGTTGATATTGTAATGAATGCAATGTATATAACAGAAGAAGGAATCAGGGGGCAGTCTTCAGGGTGGAGGACTGCACCGGGGCTCTGGCGGACCTGCTGGAACTATGACCTGCTCCTCGTGGGTGGGGATTTCAACTGCACCGTTGAAGCACTGCTAGACCGGATGAGGCCGGAGCTTCACCTGCCTTCAGCCCGCAAGGTGCGGACCACGCTGGAGGTGGCAGAACACCTGGGCAAAGATGAATGCCAGTGGGATCACCATGGCCCACCTTGACTACCTTTACATTGCCCAGCACCATCTGATGTTACTATGCAGCAGCTGCATCATCCCACTGGGCCTCTCAGACCACGTCCTGGTCTTCTGCGAACTGAGCCTGCTTGGCAGTACACACCCTAACTGGTGCCTCAACATCAGCCACTTGAGGGACTGTTTCACCCACCTCTGGAGGAGCTGGGAGGCTGCATGAGCAGACTACCCCTCCTGGCGGCTGTGGTAGGACATAGGGAAGATCCAGATTTGGGCATTCTGCCAGCAGTACTCCCAGCTGGCGGCAAGTGAGATCCACCACCGCACCTAGGAACTGGAGGAGGATGTGGCAGAGCTTGAGACAGCCCTGCTCCATGCAGGTAACGACGCGGCACTCCTCAAGAGCCTCTGGATCTGCAAGAAATGCCTGCAGGAGCTGGCAGAGGGTGCAGCCCACGGTACGCGGGTTCGTGCCCACTGCCAGGAGCTGGCAGATGCTGATGCCCCGACAAGCTTCTTCTTCAGCCTGGAGAGGCGGTGGGCTGTGGCAAAGACATTGGACCATCTCAAGACCCCGGAGGGACGGCTGCTCACGGACCTGGGCGAAGTGCAGAGGCATGCCATCGCCTTCTATTGGGACTTGTTTGTGGCTTACCCCATTAGTCTGTAGGCCACTCAGCAGCTGCATAAGGACCTGCCGCACCTTGATGCTTCACAGGTCAAGGCCCTGGAGCATGAACTCTCCCTGACAGAGCTTAAGGATGCTGTGGGGGGGCTTGCCCCAGGCAGGGCCCTGGGCCTTGATGGACTGCCCACAGAATTTTACAAAGCCTTCTGGCCTCTCCTTGGGCCCAGCCTCCTCCGTGTTTTCTGCAAGAGCCTCACTGAAGGGACCCTGCCAACCAGCTGTCACAGGGCAGTGCTCACCTTGCTGCCCAAGAAGGGGGACCTCAGCTGCCTTAAGAACTGGTGGCCCGTCTCCCTTCTGTGTGTCGACTATAAGATCCTGGTGAAGGCGCTGGTAAACTGTCTCCATGCTTGCCTGACCTCTCCTAACGTAGCCAGGTCCTTGTCACCAACAACCTGGTGGTGGTGGCCCTATGGCACCGCTGCACCATGCTGGACCTTCCGCCGGAACTACTCAAGAGACTGTAGTGGCTTCTAGTGGACTTCCTCTGGGATGGATGCCATTGGCTCCCGTGAGCTGCCCTTGACCCACCCACCACCGAGGGGGGCCAGGGCCTGATCGACCTGGCCAGCACGGTGGCCGCCTACTGCCTGCAAGCCCTCTAGCAGCTCCTGTATGCTACCTCCCGTGGTAGCAGCTGGCATGCCAGTTCCTGCAACGAGTGGGGGGCCTTTGCTTTGACTGGGAGCTCTTTATGCTGGACCTCACCTTCCTGAATGGCGCGGTCCTTCCCCCATTCTGCTGCAGCATAGTGCAGGCCTAGTGGGCTGCCTTCCATCTCTGTCCCCAAGCCAGGGCCCTGCATTTCCTGCAGGTGCTTCAGGAGCCCCTGGTCCACAACCTGGCCCTGCAGCATGTCGTGCCCATTCTGGCCTCCACCAGCCTCGTGGCTGCTCTCATCAATGCACACACCACCCACCTGGGGCAGCTGTTTTACCCTGCTCAGCTGGGCTGGCTGTCACCCAAAGCCCTGGCTGCCTGCATGGCACTGCACTCCATCCACACTGAGGACCAGCTTCCGCACGCCATTAGGGCTGCCCTCCTGACAGAAGCAGCAACCACCCTAGAAGGTTACCTCAAGGCTCACCAGTCCCTCCCCACTGCAGATGCCGCTGTTTGTTTGTTGTGTGGGCATTTAATCAGGGGAGATGTCTACCACAGGGGAGTGGATACCCCCAGTGTAAGGGTGCACCCATCTAGTGTGTCAAAGCTTATTGAATGCTGTATCATGGCACAAACAACTTGAAATGGCAGCTAATTTTAAATGGGTGGAATGAGGACCCTAAGCCAAAATGCCTGAGCCTGTTGCTCATCAGTGAAGCCAGACACAATTACAAGCACCTGAAAGGGGCCTTCAGGAATGCTTTGGTGCAGGTGCAGGTGCAGGTGCAGGTGCAGGTGCAGGTGCAGGTCCTGACTGGGACCATGTAACTTTCTTTAATTGTAAGAAGACTTCAGCAGAATCCGAAAGAGGTTGGCACTGCCCTAAGATGATTATCTGTAAATGCCTTCCCACAAGTCAGCCCTGAGATATAGGACCTACTGGGCCATAAACCAATTCATCAATAACAACTTTGGTGGGAAGAAGCAGGTTCAGCTTCAGTAGGAGAAAGTATGCCAATTAAGATGCCTTCTTCAGCACAGATCTTTGAGTAGATGTGATATCATTTATTAGACCATCTGAGTAGTTGGGGAAAAGTTCTTAGCAAGCTTTGGGGTGCAGTCACCCTTCTTCAGGCATGGGGAGTCTCTGAGGGCAGAGGGCAGAGCCTTGGGGGACTCCACTGCCCACATTTCTCCAGGTAGAAACCAACCCATCTACCATCACTCTTTAGGTGCATCCCATAAGCCTATTTTCTACCCACCAGACTGTGTAATAATCTACATTGCAACTGTTTAGTTTATTTATAAGAATTGAGTGAGACACTGTATCAAAGTCCTTTTAAAAATCTACTGGATCTTATGGGAGACCTCTTCCATGCCTAAATATCCTGAATATTGGAATCATGTTGAGCCTGCAGAATTTTTGCTATTTCCTTCTTTGGTACCACTATTTGAATAAACTCAAGTCTTTGGTCAAATTCTGGAAGTTTTTGCACCAATACTTCTTGCCTAATGATTTGCTCAGACAATACTACCTGGTACCTCTTTAAGTGCAGATGACATTGCCCTTCTTCAGGGAACTCCTCACTATTGATTTTCTTCCACTTCATTAGTTTTTCCCAATGTCAACATCTTCCCATTGTCTTGTATGCCAATCTGCTAACCTTCTGACTTTTCCTATATTCGGACATGGCTCACGCCTGGCTATCTTTACTGCTCACAGTGGTTGTATCCCTACTGCTTCAGCTTTATGTTCAGTTTCCACTATATGAGGCCTATGGGACAAGGCATCAGGGTGATGCACTATTCGGTAGTCAAATTCACCAGGTCTAACCATCTAGCCAGGTGTCCTTCAACTTGTCAAAAATGTAAAGGTCACCAGAGCAAGCAGTTCCTTTTTTGTAGTTGCATATTGCTGCTCAGAAAGCACCCTGTCCAAGTTTGCAGGTGACACCAAACTTTGGGGGGAGGTAAACAAACCAGAGGGCAGGAAGTGAATCCAATCAGATTTGGACAGGCTGAGGAAGTGGAAAGAACAGAATAGAATGAAGTTTAACAAAGGTAAGTGTCATGTGTTGCACCTAGAGAAAGAACCATCAACAGTCCTATAGCCTTGGAGGTACCATTATAAGTAGCACAACTGTGGAAAGGGATCTTGGAGTTGTAGTCAACTCCAAAATGAACATGAGTCACCAATGTGATGAAGTAACAAGTAAAGTTAATCACACTTTCTTGCATAAGTAGGTGTATCACAAACAGGTCTAGGGAGGTGATACTTTACCTCTATTGTGGCATTATCAGACCACAGCTGGATTACTGCATCTAGTTTTGGCCACTGCACTTCAGGAAGGATGTAGATTACCTGGAAGGGGTTCAGAGGAGGGCATCTAGTTAAAGACCTACAGAAAAAAACCCTATAAGGACCGATTTGAGGGACCTGAACCTTTTTAGCCTCTACAAGAGAAAGCTAAGAGGTGATCTTGTGGCCGTTTATATACTCATCAGGGGTAACAGCAGGAAATAGGGGATACGATGTTTACCAGGACATCCATCAGGGTAACTAGAAACAGTGGCCACAAACTAAGGGAGAGCAAATTTAGATTGGACACAAGGTAAAAAAAATTATGTACAGTGAGGATTGCCAAAATATAGAATCCGCTTCCAAGGGAGGTGGTGCTGTCCCCTTCCTTGCAGGTAATTAAAAGGAGATTGGACAAACACTTGGCTGGGGTCATCTGACCCCAGCACTCTTTCCTGCCCAGAGCAGGGTGTCAGACTCGATGATCTAATAAGTCCCTTCCAATCCTAAAAATCTATGAAATCTATGAAAAGTCTTGTTTTTTCTGGTTAGGCTGGTGAAATGCTGTTAAGGACTGGTGCAAGTCATGTGAGGTGTTTGGTGCCCAAAAAGGAAGGGTTAATCCCAGGGCCTCCATACGGGCTGGACAACACCTGGAAAGGATAGCAGTGGATATCCTGGGTCCCCTGCCCATTAGACCATGTGGAAATAAGTATGTTTTAGTAGTGGCATTTTTTTCTAAGTTGACAGACGCATACCTTCAATATACCCTCAGCATACCCTCAAAAATCAGGAGGTTCAATCTATGGCAAAGGCATTTGGTGAGAGACTTGTGTGCTAATGTGGTATACCTCAATCCCCACACACTGGCTAGGGGATAAATTTTATATCTCAACTATCTTATCATGTATGAGACCTTCTGGAAATTTACAAAACCTGAGGCACACCCTAACACCTCCAATGTACTGGATAACTGGAATGATTTAGGCATACTCAGGTTGATATGCAGTCTCCCTTGATCAATAATGATCGGATGGAGAAGGATGAGATGCTCCATTATGTCATGAAGACCTACCGCACCTACTGGATTAGTCAACCGTTACTGTAGGCTGAAAGAGATGGACTCAAACTTGGGGGCAGCTGCAGGCTGCTGTTTGAGCACTCGGGAGACTTAAGGCTTATTTTGGGATACCCCCAGGGTGTTTGTGTGGGGGGTGGGGGAGGCAGATCAAAATTAAGATGTCTAGTGTATGTTATGACAGTGTTTATTTCTTTACCTATTACCTGTTCCCTCCCCTTGGCCTCTTGGTTTGTAACACTACCCCCCTATGCTTTACTATATAGAAGTGGGGACTCCCCCTTGCTCCTTGTGCCAACCCTGCAGCTCCAGAACTAGCACAATATGCTGCCAACTATGGATATAGGATACTCAGATACTGGTCCTGCACCTCTGAAGACAATGTGAACACAAAATCCAAACTTTGTGACTCGGTAAAAGACCCTATTCCCTTGCCCTTTAAATATGAGGACTGACTGTGCACATTATATAGCATATAAACACGCTAAAAATTAATTTGCTTTGGGCTAACATGAAGGTAGAGTCAAGAAGACCCTGTCTTCACTCATCATAAAGATAAAAGTATGTTTATCTTTACAAGAGATTGATGAAACAAGAAATTTGATAGTTTATAATTTCATATTCCATACAAATCTTGTTAGGCTGCCATTAACATTATGACATTCAAATAATATTTAAAATGATATCATTAATATTATTTATAAGGTCAGACATGTCAGGATGATGTTATTACTAGAATTAAAGGCACCACTAAAGTGCTGCTGCAGGGAAATTGGCTCCTGGATTGTTCTTTGTCACTTAAGAGTATGTTTGAATGTGGTGTATGGTACTTAAGCTAAAAATATCATCAGCACATACCTATGAAGTGGAAATTAGTTATATGTCATTTCTGATTACCATAAATATTTCTAACATAATGAAACCATTAGAATTAGTTGTAAATACGTGTATATATGTACTAAGATACTTATTATAATGGCTTAAGGATAGATAATTTCAAGATTTTTTTTTAATTCAAGGATCTCAAAGTGTTTTATAAACATGAATTACTGCACAGCAATCTATGGTGGGAAAGCCCTAATAATACTTATTTTTTTGGTGTGGAAATGGAATCATAGAAGTTCAATGTCACAGAGCCTGAGAGTGTTAAAGCTAGTGTGGTGATTTAAAATATTCAGAATTTTAGGTAGGCCCCTGGTACATATTACATTTGAGACTTGATTTACCAGTTAATCATGGGCCTCCCAACTGTGGGAGCTTGCTACTTGCTAGCTCAAGGAGAGCCCAGGATCATGAAGTCAGGAGGCATGATAATGGGATCAAGCGTCAGATCCCATCAAGTATTATAGTTGGTGCAGGGGGTGCCTGGGATTGTGTAGCATGGCAGAAACCATGGTTGTGGGGTTTGCACATTAGCTCCCATGGTGCCATTACTTGCATGTCTGCCAGGGGCCTTGGTTTCTCTTCCTAAACCTTTCCACAGCACACTTTCCTATGTAACAACTAAAATTGTGCCTGGAAAAGAATTTTGGTTAATTTGGGGACAGGGGATTATTTTTCCAGGACCGATATAATGAATGGTACTAAAACTAGTAATGAGACTCTGATGGGACACAGGGTTTATTGCAATCTCACATGAAGCCTAACTATGGGCAGTTTTATTATTGGACTCCCCGTGGTGTCATTTCAACAAAGCTAGATTATGTTAGTCCCTAGTTGGGGGATGTGATTCAGTCTTTCCTAAGAGGTTTGTTTTCAGACATAGGTGCTAGAATAGGTGCAATTTACTTGAAAGTAAAATGGAAATTTTTACTTTCAATATTTAAAACTTGAAATTACACTTCTAACCTGATTATGCAAAATGTCACCTTTTTACTTAACAGATCTATTCTTTGTGCACCTCCTGGCTCTCATCTGTTTGTTAGTGACATAAATACATTCGTAGAGATGCTTAATTCCTGCTAGCACCCAAGAGCTAACAGAGTTAAGTAGGGGCTATGGGGCGGGGAGGAGTAATCCTATCCTTTGTGCATCTGCCAATAGAATTGTTTGCTAAATTCCTGTGAGTTGTACAAGGATAAATAGATTGAACGCAATGGGTGAACAGGTGTAAGTGCCCTGAAGAACTTATATCATAGCTGATAGTGAGCAGGAAAGGACCTAACCTGAATTCCAGTCCCATGTCAGTAAGAAAACAGCAGGACAGCAAAAGCACAACCCAAATACAAATTGGCAACTGGAATCAAGGACAACAAAAAGTCCTTTTTTAGATATGTAGGAATACAGACAAAAAATAAGGGAAGCATAGGGCCCCTGATAAATGAAATGGGATGGCTAATAACTGACACTCAGGGCAAACCAGAACTCCTGAATAAATAATTTACCATTATTCCACCAGTCCCAGGGTCTTAGCCTGCTTGACAGGATACAGGATGATCATGGTTGAGGTGACCTCTCTCCCATAGCTAGCATAGATCTTGTGGGGGGGCATCTACAAAGACTAAATATCTACGAGTCAGCAGGACCAGATGAACTACACCCAAGAGCACTAAAAGAACTGGCCAATGTCATTGCACAACCTGTGGAAAAGTTATTTGAAGACTCATGGCACTTGGGAGAGATCCCAGAAGACTGAAAGAAGGCCAATGTTGTGCCTATCTTTAAGAAAGGGAGAAAGGAGGACCCAGGAAATTACAGGCCAGTCAGTTTGACCTCAATCCCTCGTAAAATTCTGGAGACTTATCAAAGAATCCACTACAGACAGGCTAACATAAGGCAGTATTCTGAAGGATAGCCAATGTGGCTTTGTTACGGGCAGGTCGTGCCAGACCGACCTCATTTCCTTCTATGATCAGGTAACTCACCACCTAGAAAGGGAAATAAGGTTGATGTCATATATTTGGACTTCAAAAAGGCAATTGACTTGGTTTCCCATGATGTCCTCATGGTAAAATTAGGAAAATGTGGTCTCAACTACTTTACAGTCCAGTGGCTAGGCAACTGATTCTGTGATAGAACCCAGAGGGTATTAATTGATGTAACCGAGTCATCATGGCAGAAGGTGACCTCCGAGTTTGGTACTTGGACCAGTGGCTTTCGACATGTTCCTCAACTATATGGATCTGCGTATTAAAAATTGACTGGCAAAGTTCACTGATAACACCGAACTATGGGGAAGCGTGGTCACACTGGAAGACAGGCTGGGAATTCAGGCCAACCTGGACAGGCTCGTGAGGTAGGAGGATCTGAACCTGACGTCATTTAATACGGAGAAATGTAAAATGCTCCAGAAGACTCAGAAGGGACTTGGTGGCAGCCTATAAGTATATCAGGGGCATACATGAGGGCCTAGAGGAGCATCTATTCACCAAGGCCCCCCTGGGGGAGGACAAGGTATAATGGTCACAAACTGATTGAAGATTGCTTTAGGCTAGACAGAAGGAAAAACTGCTGATGGTTTGGAACAGGCTCCCCCCCAGAGTTGATACAGTCTCCCATCCTGGTGATCTTGACAAAGAGAATGGGGCAGTACTGGGAGACATGAACAAACATTAATACATGTGGACAAAAGGGTCCTTTGAGGTTATGGTAGCCAGGTCCCCTCATAAAATGTAAATTACAAACAGCATATGCTTTCAAACATAGAAGTATCACAGAAAGTTGCAAGCTAGGATGCGTTCTCTCTCTCAGCATAAACCATGGAGTAATTGGGCCTAGTGTACTTCTCCCCCTGCCCCTCCCTTTGCTTGGCAGTGTTCAATTTCAGGTTAAGTAGAGGACAACTAACAGAGAATTGCTGAATTGCACTCAGCTCTTTCGTTTTCATCATAGAAGCTTCATTTTTGTTTTCTGGTGCTCCTCTGAAAATTTACAACAAACACTGACCAAGAAGCTGTCAGACTACTAATATTGTTCAAAACTACTCTGCCTCCTAAATTTATACAAATTGACTTTTTCAACAATAGGTTGCTTTTCTACAACTTCTAATTTAATATTTGAACAAAGTTGCACTCAGAAATTGAAATTACTATCTTGAACTAAGAAAGATAAAATCAATACTTGTAACAGTTATTGCTAGCGATGTAGTGTTTATAGATTTAAATATAGAAACAGTTTATTCTATGGCATTTATCAGTGTCAGAGCCAAGAGACCTCCAGGAGCAGAAAAACAGTGGGTGACTGACAATAAAACTACAGGTATCTGATGTCTTATAATTGCTGATGTGGTTGAGCAAGCTGTTTAATTGTGGGGGGGGAAAATACCCACCTAATGTTCCTGTGCTTGGTTCTCTAATGGAACATTTAAATATAAATGCTTGAAAATGTCTCTTGTACTTGATGGCCTGCAACTTTCTCGGATGTTTTATTTAGTTTTCAAAAACAGGAAGAGGGTAAATATAGTCTCTAAGGCAAGGAACAAGAAACGGATGCAACTGAGGAAATAAACTAGAGTTTGTATAAGTAAAAGCATGCTTATTTAAACAGAAGTGGGCCTCATTTTCCAATAAATAAAATAAAATACTTTTGTTGCATGATGCAAGACTCATTGCATAAATGTAAATAGAAAATTTGTTGAATACAGTAGATGAAATCCTGGCAAATCCTCTATAGATTTCAGTAGGGCCAAGCTTTCTGCTATGAGCCTGACCAAAGGTATTCACTTTTCTGAATTGTATGCAAAAGCTGAGCTTAGCCTATTTCTTACATCCTATTCCTCCTGTTTTTGGTTTACTTGTTTCTGTTGCACTTAGCCTATAACCTTGAAATAGACTTGAAGTTTGTATTTTTTTTTTTTTTACAAGTAGCTAGTGCACAGAATTTAAGTCAGGGGTCTCATACTCATCTGGCCCCACAAGTTAGGGCTGGATGAATGGTGCAGGACCAGTGTTGTGGGCCAGATAAGATCAACAGTGCCCTCCCTCCTGCCTCCCCCCTCCCCCATCCCACACCTCCCTTCCCCAATTGCTGGATACAGCACCCATGGCACTTGCTCTGGCTGGTCCAGGACTGTGCTGTCCAGGACAACTTCTGATGTTGTTGGATTAGGACATTCAAGGTACATGCCACTTGTCCCCTCCAGTAGTTCTGGGGTAGATGCTGCATGCATTGCAGGTCCCAGACTGGCTGGAAAGAATACCAGGTATAGCTCATATCCTGAACTGAGAGGAGTAGGTACCACCAGTGTTGGATCTAGCATGTGGGTGAGAGGGGTGCCAGACTGGCCCCACACAGGGCCAACACTGGGTGACATGATGTGGTTTCCAATATGGCTCAAGAGTTGTATCTTTGGCACCCCTGATTTAAATAATAAGCAAATGTCATCCCATTGTAGTTTGTTTTATTAATTAATGGTGCTGGCCTTTTTATCAGCAGGTCACCTCCTGCAAATCATCCTGAAGATTGTATTTCCTCCCTTCCTCTACTCCGCCTTCCAAACTGTAGCATGAAATCCCTCCCTTTTACATGCAACACTTCTCAGAATGTGTCCTGCAGGGAGCAATAGAATCTCCTTTACAATCTCACTGGCTAACCCTTACCCTGGTCCCACTTCTGGGATCTGTGGCAACAAGTTGACACCCCTGACTTCACTATCAGAGATCCCAGTAGCTGCTTTTAATGTGAAGCAGGCAATTAGCAGCAGGCGAAGGGGGAAGATTCCTAGCATGTGACATAGGATAAAGCTGGCTAACTAGAAAGTATTCCTTGAGAGTAAAATATAACTTCCCCTAGAGACTGATAACATTGTCTTTTCATTATGCACAGCCCTTTCTACCCTTGGTATTTTGGAGCTGAGCTCAGGATTGAACAGATTTCCCATGTGAAAACCCAACACTGATGCCAGATCAGCCTACTTTTCATTATTAATTCATAAAACACTATTTTTACTTTCAGCTACTGTCCAGTTTATTCAGTATAATGAATGTATGCTCCGACATTCCTTGGATCATATCTTGTGCTGGATCTAACAAGTGAAAATAAATGACCTATGTAAAGGAAATAAATGTCAGAAGCACTAGTGCCATTAGTGTGATTATAACTTGAAAAATGAGCAGTAGTCCTGATAGTTTTATGAATGTCTGCTGAATGAATGTTCCCTATGAAGTACATCAAGGATAAATACTGAAGGGGTTAAAAAGTCATTTTACAAGAAAAACAAGAGAAGAAAGCTTCATTTAAAACAAAAAACCCTTATCCAATATTAATAGGCATCTAAGCTGTAAAATACTGATCTTGGTCACAAACCTTCTGACATCTTACAGGTACTGTATTCCTTTAGGAGAAAAGATAACCATCTCTGTTCTTTTATCTTTCTTCTGCAGTAGTGCCCCAGAGCTATCTTAAAAGTTTACAGAATGCTACTGAACTTTCAGATCTACATGATCACTTTGAAATCCATCTAGCTTGCCTTTGATATTTCTTTCTTTCTTATTTAGACAAAGTCATAAAACAGTCATGCATGTTTTCTTTTCCAGTATCTCTTTGCAGTGTTGCTCATGTTTGGAATAAATAACTAAAACACTATGATGTCCTAATAAGATCGTAGAATATGCTTTATTCATTTACATTGTTGTAACAGTGGCCCTTGCACCAGAGTATTATAGTACTTGACTAGAAACAGTGAAGCTAACTGCATAAAGACAAAACACTGCATTCCACCTTTAAGGAAAATAAAATGCTAAAATCAGTCTAAGCTAAAAGGGTCTCTTTGACATTGCTTTGTAAACAATTGGAAAGAAAAGGTTGTTTTCCTATATCAATCCAAAATATTAAGACACTAGCATCAAACTGAAATATGAGAAACTAAACATGTTATCTTGCTGTTGATTATACCTTTTCATTAAGAAAACAAATTAGGTAAAATATTTGCATTTCATGGATTAACTGTGTTAATGGACATTTTTTTCTGTACTATTACAATATAAATCACAAAGAATTAAAAACAGAGATATGTAACTTGAAATATGGTGTAACCTATTACTCTAATTATTCTAAATTTTGTTGTGATTTTAAAGACTCTATCATCTGATATTTTTCATGTAAAAAGAGAAAATGTCAACTACATTAAATGTAATTTTAAAAGGAAAAATATGAAAATACAATTTCTCAGTGAATATTTAGGTTAAGTACAGACACTGAATAAGCCAAAGCCTGCAGGTTAGTCTAAGCTGCATAGATTGAACCAAGAAGCAAGTGAATAGACATTCACTTTTGATTTCAGACATGTAGCTATATTCCTGCACTGGCTCAGGCTAGAAGCTAGGGGAGGGGTTGCTAGAGAAAGCCCTCCCTTCCCTTCAGCAGTCACTGGAAGGCTGAAGGGAAGCTGATCTGGGGGAAGCAGGGCATAGCCAGGCCACAGCAGACTTAATATGATTGGGGAGTGGTTTAAACCCCTCCCTGGCTTGCAGGGTCCCCAGCCAGGATGTGCCTGGAGGGGGGCAGCAACCCTTGCCAGGCATCCCCAGCCCCCCCACCCCAGCTATCACAACTAGAAAAGTGGATGATAAGCAGGGGCCCTGGCTTTCCCTCATAAAAAACAAAACAAAACAAAACCCAACAAATTCCTTGATTTAAAAAATTGCAAATTCTCTGATAAACGCCCCCAAATCCATTATTAAAATGAAAGCCCCCCACCCCAGCCCCGCTGGTGCCTCTCACTGCCCCCTACAGGCTCTCCATCCTACTGGTGCCCTTTTCTCCCCACAAAACCCTTCCATCCCATATCATGCCCCTCATTCCCCCAGCCCTGCTCATGCCCATCACTCCCTCCACAACACCTGCCCCAACCTGCTCATGCTCCCTCCCTCTTGCCCCATACCCACAGCCCCTACTCCCCAGCCCTGCCAGAGGGTACTCCCAGTTGCGTGGTCTATTGACCCAGATCTGTAGCTCCCTGCCCCTAAAAGAAGGCAGTGCCTGCTGCAGCAGAGTGCCGCCTGCGTCCCCCATCCCTTGTCTGCGTGCTGTGGGTTGGCCCCTTGCCTCTGTATGCACACCAGGGAGAGAGGGGTGCGGGTGGGCGGGGAATTTCCCCCAGATCCCTGTGCAGGGCAGGCACAGGCACAGGCATGGGCTGCCTTCTGTGGGCTCAGGCTTCCACCCTGCTACTCTCTCCCAGGGCCTCTGCAGCCTGCCAGAGGTGACTTGGCACTGCAGGGAACAGTGGGCCCATGCAGAAAAGCTGCTTCCTGTTGCAAGCCCCACACTGGCTCCCTCACTGTTGTGTGCTCAGGTGGGGGCAGCGCTGGCTTCCAGCACCCTTCCCAGCCCTGCTGGTGGCCCCAGCCATAACCCACAACCCCCAGCCCTGCCAGAAGGGGCCCCCAGCCCCCTGCAATTCTTACCTCACAGGCTCCAGGAGTGAAGAGTGAGCCTGAGCTGAGAGGTGGCTGACAGAGAGGCTCAGGCCCCACTCTCCCTTCTGCTCCAGGCAGATCTGGGGGGTTTTCCATCCCTTTTGCAATTAGCTCTTGCAGGCTGGAGCTTTGCCAACATGCCCAGCTCTTTGCAAAAGGGAGAAATCCACAGATATAAAATAGGAAAATCCATAGTTTTCTATGTTTTTTTTGTGTGGGAAACAGGAAGCCTGGATCCCTGGTGATAAGAACAGCTCTATGTTTTGTAGTAAGGATATATTCTATGAACCCAGATGCATTGGTAGAATTTTGTGACCAGTGGTCCTCTCATATCATCTCTGAGCATAAACCCTGTGTGAATAAAAAGACAAAGAAACAAGTTGCTCTGGAAGGATTACTATTGAATGCAAAGGCTGAACTAAAGAGATGCAACAAAAGTAAAAGCTGTTAAAGGGAGTGAAATAAGAATCCAAGAAGTTGCAGCACCATGTCCCCCTCCTCTCCCCCAGCCCCACCTCCTGCCACTTGAGCAGCAACTCAGGGTGGGGGGCTGGGGATGAGCAGCCAGACAGACCACAGGCTGGTGGGGTCCCATGCTGGTGGGAAAAACAGCTCTTTGTTTTGGAAGTAAGAAAATATTCTGTGGACCCAGATGTATTTGGTTTTGCTATGACACTGGCCAATTCCTTTAGTACACTTGGGTGAAGATAATCATATACCAGAATGTTATATGAAAGAACATAACTTCATTTCATGCAAGCCTTAGAACATGAGGTGTTCCTAAAGTTAGCACATGTATTTGCATGTTTGCGATGCTTCACACATGTGCCTTATTTCAGAGTCTGTATTAGGAGCTTTTTGTGCCTTTCTCTGCTCATGCATTCCCTTAAAGGAAGTTACCTACAGAGTTTCCCTCCACTTCTTCATGTCCAGGATTAACTTCCTAAAGTAAGTTGGGTGCTGGAAATCATGCACATTACTGTACCACACAACCAAGTAGATTTCTGTAAACTAGTTGCTTTTTATTTTTTAAATTACTACATTCTACATACTACATGTACCTACATTCTAGAGCTATTTATCTAAGTTTAAGATTTGAAGTACAGTAGTTAAACACTGAGACAGGTTGGGATTTTTTTTTCTTTTTAAACTTTTTTTAAGTTTCACTTTAAACATCCATAATTAAAAAGGTTTGACCAATAGCCATTAAACTTTACAGAATTTTGGTGGAAGCATATGGCTTACAGTTGAAGTTTTTTGGCAGTCTTGGCTATTCAGCTGATCATGACTCCAGAGATACAGCTTCTTAAAAAATGAGTTTAACTCAAAAACAACCTTTCCAATTCTGTTTTTTCTTTAAAGTAACCTCAGTCATATAAAACAACATTTTCTAAACTGACCACATAAAGATGGCTATCGCTTTAGGTCAGCTCCCTGTCTCTTATTCAAGATATGAAAAAGGATAATAAAGCAAACTGCAGTCAAGCACCAGATAGCGAAGTCATAAGCGCACATAAGGAGAACACAGGGGGAGCATGTGCCCTGGGATCATCCACAGAAGCTGGTGACAGCTAGTCACTACCAACACCCGCCCCCCACTTCTTGCCGCCACCGTGGCTGCAGGTGGTCCCCACTTGCCGCCCTTGCACCCCAGCTGCTGACACCCCCAGCAGTGGCTGTGGCCAGTCCCCACTCACCAACACTGATGCCAGCAGCTGCAGGCAGTCCTCACTCACCACTCACTGCCATGGTGCCCCACAATCTCAGGAGGCACCAGTCGTTCATGAGCAAAGTACACCTATCCACACTATAATCACTACTGTATTCTTGACATAGCTATAGATACAACAGTAGCTAATAAACTGGTATAATTACAGTGTGTTTTCAATAAAAATAATGTATCTAAATAACAAGTTTGCCATAGTAGAGGGAAATCTTATTTTTGCACTAGAGAGAGTCAAGGAAACATTTGTTGCAAGTCAGAAGTTCGATTCAAAGTAATTTCAAGTGATTTTTTAAAGCAAAGGAAGTTTGATTTGTTTTCCTCACCTTGAAGAAATATTTTCTTTTGCCCTTGAAATAAACCTGGCAATTTCAGTCCAAACCAATTTTGCCAGAATTATGGAGTAGCTAAAATAGGTGGTGGAAGCTGACTGCAACATTAACTAGAATCTGTGTTTTAAGAATGCCTTGTTTTATCTTAAAGATTCTATCTAGCCCTGTTCATCAAAATATGGAGTTTTAAATGAATACATAGAGAATATGACCAAAAAATAAACAAATAAGTGAGGGTTAGGGGAAGTATTTAGACTTGAAACTTGATCTTAAGAAAAACATATATGAAAAAATCAAGATTGTGTCTGTGTGTGTTCTACCAGCCAAAGCTGAGTTAACAAGGCCTTAAGATAATTGCTGTCTTATTCCTAAATAAGACTGAAAAACAGAGGAAGTCTAAAGGCTCTATAAACATTACAATCTCTCCTTTCAGAAATGTTTCATTCAATATTCTGTTTTTTCTAAAGAAGTGCAACTCAGTTTTCTTTTATTTTTAGGGTGGCCATTGAAACTTCCCCAGAATACAGGGCATCCCCTTGGTGGGGAGAGGGGTGCACTGGCCCCCTCAGTCAGTGGTGAGGGGCAGGGCTGCTTCCTTGGCCAATCAGCAGTGAGGGGTTGGGCCCCTTAGCCAGTCAGCAGCAAGATGCAGGTCTACCCCAAAAAGTCAACTCCCTCCCTTCCTCCCTCCCTGGATGGCTCAGAACACTGCTTCTCCTGGCTGTATACCACCATACCTGGCATAGCCAAAAGAATCAGAAAGACAAATAATTAACATTGTATTCCTACCAATGAACTGAAAAGAAGGTTTTTTTCAGTCCATTCCTCCCTTAGAAATGGACAGGGGACAAAGGGTTTAAAAACAGGATGGTCTAGTATAAAACAGGACCAATGACCACCCTATTTATTTTCAATGTTTCTTTTGTGTAGGAGTTGACATCAATTTTGCACCCCTTGAGAACTGCCCCATGTACAACTAAGCTGAATTCATAGTTTCATAGAAGTAGGGTTGGAGGGGACCTGGGCAGATCATCTAGTCTGACCCCCTGCCCTGGGCAGGAATGAATGCAGGGCTCTTATGACTCCTACTAAGTTTAAGCTCAAATGACCCCAGCTAGGTAGTTATCAAGCCTCCTTTTAAAGGTAGAAACCAGCACCACTTCTCTTGGAAGCTGCAGACTCTGGTTGCCCTGATTGTGAAGCAGTGCCTCCTGATGTCTAACCTGAACCTACTCTCAATCAACTTATGGCCATTGTTCCTTGTTACTCTGGGAAGTGCTTGGGGGAACAGGGTCTCACTCAACCCCCTTCTGCTCTCCCCCTGGTAAGTTTATATGTGGCTACTAGATCCCCCCTCAGCCTTCTCCTGTGGAGGCTGAACAGGTTCAGGTCCCATAGCCTCTCCTCATAAGGCCTGCCTTGCTGCCCCCTGATTATGTGAGTGGCCCTCCTCTGGACCCTCTCAATTCATTCCTCCTGAAGTGCGTCACCCAGTACTGGACACAGTACTTCAACTGTTGCCTGACCAGTGTCACACAGAGGGGGAGGATGACCTCCTTGAACCTGCTCATGATGCATCTGTGGATACATGATAAGGTGCAGTTAGCCTTGCTGACTGCATCCTCACATTGGCAGCCCGTGTTTATTTTGGAATCAATAATGACTCCAAGATCTCTTTCTGCCACTGTGCTTTCAAGAAGGGAGTTCCCCAGCTTATAGGTATGCTGATGGTTCTTCCTGCCCGAGTGCAGTACCCTCCACTTGTTGGTATTGAATCCCATCCTATTCACATTTTCCCACCCCTGTAACCTGCCCAGGTCCAATTGTAACCTGCCCCTCCTTTCTAGCATACCCACCTTGCCTCAAATTTTGGTGTTGTCATTAAATTTGAACACGGTGCTTTTCACCCCCTCATCTAAGTCACTGATAAAGAAATTGAACAGTACAGGCCCAAGGACCAAGCCCCAGGGTACTCCACTGCCCACCTCCTTCCAGGTCAAATATGACCCATCAGCCCCACTCTCTGGGTGCAGCCCTCTAGCTAATTTGTGACCCATCTGACTGTGTAGGCATCAGTGCCACAGTCACCTAGCTTTTAATGAGAATAGGGTGGGAAAAGGTTTTGAAGGCCTTCCTGAAGTCCAGAAAGACTACATCCACCACAACACCTGAGTCCAATGATTTAGTGACCTGATTGTAGAAAGCTATCAGGTTGGTCTTACAGGACCTGCCCTTAATGAACCCATGCTGGTTGCTCTTGAGCATCCTCCCCCTACTGGTCCCTCCCAGATGCGTTCCTGGATAATTTTTTCGAAGGGCTTCCCCAGGACCGAAATAAGACTAATGGGACCTCCCTCCTCCCTTTTTTAAAAAATGGGGACCTTGTTGGCCTTCTTACAGTCTTCTAGCACCTGGTCAGAGCACCCCGAGTGCTCATAAAGCCATGCCAGGGGCCCTGCGATGACCCCTGTCAATTCCCTCAGCACCCTGGGGTGGAAAGCATATGGACCTGCTGATTTGAAGATGTCCAGCCTCTCCAGAAGTTCTCTAACTCAGTCCTCCATGACCCTAGATCTAGCAGATTCATTCCTGTGTCCATCCTGTATCCTCGTGGGGGAGAAGTCCTGGTCTCTGCTCAGAAAAATGGAGGCAAAGAATTTGTTAAAAAGTCTGCTTTTTCATCTGATGCAACCACCAGATTGCCAAGCATATCCTGCAAGGGCCCCATGTTGCCTGGTGCCTTCTTTTTGCTCTCTATATATTTAAAAAAGGACTTTTTGTTGTCCTTGATCCTTGTTGCTAGCCCTAGTTCCATCTCTGCCTTAGCCTTCCTAACAGCCTCCCTACATACTCCTGCTATGAAGGTATACTCCTCTTTGGTGGCAGAAGTATACCTGCCATGGCAGCCATCCTACTTACAAGCTTCAAGCCTGGAGGCTTTAGATTTCTGATGCCCCCTAATCTCACTTACCCCTAGCCAAAAGGCCAAAGGAACAAGCTAGAGGGATAGCCTGAAAGCAATCACCCGATCACCATAAATTGTGTAGCCAAGGTCCTCACATTTGAAGGCATTTATAGACTGTCTTAGGGGTGCCTGCCCGCAGTACAAGGTACAAGCATTTACATTCTAACTACACTAAGTTATTCAAGGCTGAGTGGAAGGGTGGTATCTCCCATACCAGTAAAGTAAGCTTGTAAAAGAAGAGGGGCCGTCAGGAAGGAGGGGCATGGGAGCTTACAATAATAATACTACTGTTTACACTATTTGGAACACGCACAGATTTTATCTTCAAAGCCAGAATAAGAAGATTTTATTCAACACTTAACAGAAACAGGAAGACACCATCTTCTCCTCTCAAAAGGATTTTTAAAAGGCCCCAAACAGCCCTGCAGATATCCACCTAGTGCTGGAAATAGAAGATGTAAGGGTATTACTTATAAATTGCTCTTAGGTTTTAGGTGTTCTCATTAGAAAATTTGGGGTTAAGCTCATTGTTGGTCCATAAGCCCTACTTTTCTGACACTAAATGCAGGCAAGCGCTTAGAGCACAAACAAATGCTTGCAGGGATTAAATAAATTCAACTACTTAACTTATTTCAGGGACATCGAGATTTCAAGTTATTGAAAGGAAAATCCTTCCTAAAAAATTAATGAAAGAATATAGATGAGGAGAAACTAATAACTGGCAGTATTTGCCACCAGTCATTTATTTTAGGAAATACCATATTTTCCTGCATACAACATACACCTTTTGGGGAAATAGTGCATGTACTAAGCAAGGAATCTGATTTTATGCATCCAAGTTTGATTTCTGTTTCATAGTACAGTGAGAAAATATGGAATTGACTGGCAATAACAAGTGGGAATGAAACCATCTGAATATGCAAAAAACTTAAGTATGTTTAAAAGCTATCATTTTAACAAAAGACATTAGGTCAAATTTATTCATGGAAAAAGTCAGAGGGTTTACATCTGGGTTGACTCTTCTTAAATTCACACTTTTCATCTAGACTGTAGACTTGCTCACAAATCTGGGAGGCAAAGGGAGGAGAAACTTAGCCAATATCTTAAAAGCTGGATGATCTGGTCTGAGGTCATGTGTATATAGCAATAATCTTTGTCCAGACAAGAAAATTTCAACAGGTGAAAACCTCATTCTATTATCTGAATACAAATGTAAATGGGAGTTAGTTATTAACTTGAAAGGGTGACAACCACACACTCAAAAAGTGAAAGTAAGAAAATACAGTTATGCAATTGTATTAGTGCAGAACTTGCAAACAGACTTGGTTCCATATAACAGCACTGAGTAGATATGAGAACAAAATCTATTATAAATTCATCAAGGTCAGCAAGAAGTCTGGGTGTTTGGGAGATCTCCAGAGCTGCCATAATGTACCTTGTTTAAGGAACATATGGTTGCTTAGAGGAGTGAAAAGTGCCACAGCACACTGCGGTGTGTTAAGATCCTTTCAAGGGTGCCAGAGGGTGACAATCAATGTTAATACTGAAAGCATGATTCTCCAGATAAACCCAGGAATACATAGAGTTAAAAACATCCTGACTTCTTGGCTAGGGACAGACATTTAAAAATCCTGAGCCTGAATTGATTCAATCTTTGCAGGTTAATCTAACCTGACTAGGCTGAAGCGGTGTGTAACTGTACAGAGATCCCAGATATGCAGGCACATGCCTGCAGTGGCTCAGGCCTCCCATCCCTAGAGCAGCCCTCCCAACCCTTCCGCAACACTGAACTGAATAAAGGAGAAGCATGGCCAAACTCAGATAGGACACTTTGATTAGCCCATCATGGAATTGTTAACAGTGCTTATCACCTCTTAACTCAGTGTTTATCACCTCATTTAGAAAACAACAAAGGGGTATTACCAGCTACATTTTGATTTTGCTTGTTGAATGTGCCTGTTGATTCAGCACTGATTATAGCCAGCATGTGATCTGCTAGCTAATACACAGACACCTCCTCAGCAAAGCAGAGGGGAAGAGGGAATTCCTGCTTAGCAGGAAGTGGTAAGTGGGAGTGGGGAGAAGCCCGCAGTCTCTGCTGGAGCTGCAGCCAGGGAGCAGAGGGGAGGAGCCAGCCCTGCTGTGGAGCAGAAAGCCCCACCCAGCCCAGCCCAGCCCAGCCCAGAGAGCATACCAGGATCCAGGGGGTGTCTGGTTTGTCTTAAACCAGAAAATGGTCTGGGACAGACATTGCAGAAACCAAATTGACCCAAATCAGTTAAGTCTGATACTACATTCAACCAGGTTGATCTCAAACTGGTTTAATCCATTTTCAAACTGGTTTATGTGCACTGAACATCTGTTCTATTACAGGTTTAAACCAGTTTCTCATCACTTAAAATGGTTTAAGTGCATTGTCTTTCCCTAGCCCTTGTGGTATTTCTGAGTTCTGTGCAGCAGAAGAATCATTCCATTATTATTCTATAGTCAAAAAATGAATGAAAACTAAAAGCCAGCATTTTCCAAAGAATGCCTCAAATCTATCAAGTGGTGCCTGCCCCCTCAATCCTCCCCATGGAGTCTGTTTCCACAGCCCTTATCTCATTTCTTAGTCTCTTTTAAATAGTTACTTCTCTCTACAACCAAAAGCCACCAGTGTCTTTATTTATTTATTTTCTTCTTGCTAATGATGGTTCTTGCAGTTCACATTTTTTTCTAATGTTAAAATTAAGTTTGTCTTTCTGGTTATGTTAATAAAGATTTTCTTTCTCTCTTTTTTTTGTCATACATAGTCTATTAAAAAAAAAAACGTAAAGAGCCTTTGAGACCATTAAAGACTTTTAAAGATGGGTAATTTTAAAAGTTAGAGTAGTCAAATGATGTTGGAATATTTAAGGAAAACTTTTTTTGACACTGTTTGTCTCTAGTCTCCGTATAAATACCTCCCAACTGAAGTCATCATGATTACAAGTATATAAGCATAAATGAGAACTTTGTAGAAAAATATGATTTAATATATAGTGCTTAGAAGCATATAGACATAGAGGCAAATGTGAGTCTGGATAGTTGGAATTAATGCAAGTTTTTGGTCATTCCTTTGCTCTTCTGTGATTTTTTTTTGGGGGGGGGTTCTTCAGCTGATCAAATGCACAACTGAATTGTCCTTGCAGCTGTTGTCCCCTGTAGTATATAGAAAACATTCTGCTTTGCATTCATTTTGAGCTTTTCAAGTATAAAAAAACTGTTGTTGGGCGGGGGGTTGCTAGATGAATGGCACACACAGATCCCTGTAGAGGAGCGGGTTGAGGACACCTAATATTTTCAGAGGGTCCCAGATGGAGGAGAGAAGGACCCAGATGAAAAAAATAAAAAAGAGCTGCATGTGCAGAGGGAGCGAGGGGAGAGTGCCAGCTGTGAGAGATGCAGGAGTTGGCCAGAAAGATTTAAAGGGAAACAGAGTCCAGAATTAGTTCCTGAAAGAAGAAGAAGAAAGAAACCCAGAAGAAATATGGAGAGACTATAAGAGAGAGACAACAGATGGCAGACAGAAGGGAACAGAAGAAGAGTCCTGGAGAGAGATTTACCTTGGAAAATGAAGTGAAGTGACAACAGAGACCTCCGAGTCAGTGAGTCCAATACCTGAGGATATCTGGTACATTCCCAGAGACCTAAAATAGAAAGAAGTAAGAGTGGATGAGGATTAAGAAAAGGAGGAGAACCCCATATTTTGATATCAGTAGAAACCACAAGGTGGTACAGGATTGCCATTTGCTTGGGACCCATGTGGAGGAGAATGGGGCAAGCAACAAAGAAAGTGAGAGTTCCCAAAGAGAGAGGGAACTAAATATATCTAAGGTGTTAGTTGTCTAAGAGAGACATAATAACTATCCAGAAGAGTTATTTTGCTGAACTGCAGATGTGATATCTTCTTCGTCTCTCAGGACTGTGTTTATTTCCCTACTTTATTCCACCAAAATCGTGGCAGGTGAGAAAAAAAGGAAATTAACCAGTTCATATTAAAACGAGAAACTTTGATTTAGATTAGAACTCCAGTGCCAGTACCCGTATCAATTAAAATTAGATCACTGTCCACCAGGATCCCAGGTGCTTTTGTAGCCCCCTGCTAGCCCTTCCTCACAAAGAGGTGCTCTAACACTCAACCCATACCTGACTGCTCCAGCTGAGCACCCAGTGGGCCCCGCCCCGCCCTGTTCTCCAAGACCTGAGCCAGCACAGTCCCTGTCCCCAACCTCACCTCCTACCTCTGGCCATCTGTTAGCCACTGACAGGCAGCTAGAGGGGGAAAATGGAGGCTTCTGTGTCCCCTGCACACACCTTGGTACCTCTGCCCCCAGGCCATGCCCCTAAGCCCTATCATGAAGCACCCCAGGTTGTACACACACACATGGCAGTGAACCCAGGAGAACCCCCACATCAGGAACAGCCCCATGGACCTGGCTTTGGCTCTCCCAGACTGGAGACAGCATAGTTCCTCTCTCTAGCCCTACCTCATGCCTTCAGCCACCTGTTAACTGTGGCTGCAGGAGTTGGGGGAAAAAGAGGCTTCTGTAGCCCCTGCATGTGCCCTGGGCACCCAGGTCCCTGAGCTATGCCCCCACACCCTATCACAAAGCACCTATGATATACATACACATCTGATGCTGAACCCAGGAGAACCACTGCACAACGTGAATTGATCCCACCTTCGGCTTTTTGAATGTCTGTACTTAGCCACTGTTTCATTGGATTCAAATTGGCTCAAACTCATAGCAACTCTTGGCAGGCATTTGCTTGACTCAGCTGTCATTGCCTTTTTTGCCCTCATCTGGTATACTTCTGCTCTTGAGATTATTTTTTAAATATCTAAGGATAAAAGGTACCTCCAAATGATGCAGATGGCATTACAGGTCTCTGCCTATTCAAAAAACCAAATTATTCACAGTTATTTTTTATGTAAATGTATACTCAAGAGTTCAGAAAACTGTATGGGAAAATTTCGACTTTAATTTCTGATTACTAAAATCATGCAGAAATACATTTTAGTACATATTTTAAAAGCTAGTCCATTTTTAGTTCTTAACAGTTTTTTAAAGGTATCATTAAGCTTTTTAAATGCCATTCATTACTATGAATTAGTAATTTCATATAATTTTTTTTTGTTAACTAAGTACACTTGAAAGAGTAGAAGGGAGAATGTTAAGAAAATATTAATATTGGTGTTTTACTCTATTTTGTTTAGCTAGTTACAATAAATTTTATTTCTCATTTCTGTGAAATGTTTGGAAGTGACAAATTATAAGGGACAAGTAGTTATTAATTGTATTTATTGGCATGGGGAGATATTACGGTCAATAAAGTACAAAGATTTTCATCCATCAAGAATGTATAAAGCTGCTTCCAAAGTGATTTAGTTAACTGATCTAAAAGATAGCTGATTCATGATCAGCAAAAAGATAAATACATCTTCATCTAAAGCTCTCAAACAAGTTTCTTCAATAAGCTGGGTCAAGAACATAACTGAAACAAGTGTAAGGAAGTTTTGAGACTTTTCATGTTTAGGCATAGTAATATTAAAATATGTTTGTACTTTTCTTCAGTCTGAGAGCTGAAAACTCAAGTGACACACACAGTTTGTAAAGGGCGTAATTTTGCCCCCCATACTTATAAATCCTTATATGCAATTCCTTCCTCAGTCTCTAGAAAAAGACTATGTGTTTTTGCCCATAAATGTATCTGAAATATGTTCTTTAGTGAGTACTAGACTAGGCTATCTGGTACAATGCAGTCACTTGGAACCCAAACGCCACAGTAGCACAATTTTCACTGTGAAATGGTTGGCATGATTTTTCCATTGGTAGAAACCTGTTAGAGGTGACTCCTGCATCAATTACTTACCTGTCTTGAAACAGGGTTGTCAGGGAAAGCAATTTTTGTGGAGGAACAGAACTTCACTTTGTAAGACCTCCCCTGAAATAAAGTCATTGTGTACTTTACACTAGTTCCAGATGTATGGGTCTGAAGCTCAGAAGGGATCTAGGAGTGGGGTTTGTTTGTTTTTTTTAATATTTGGGGCTGTAGAAACAGGTCTCTATTTTTTTTTTTGTTTTTGTTACAGCTTTCTTCTCTCTTCCTGCCTTTTTCTACTTTCTTTATTCTGCTTTTCCCCCTGACAAGCTTGTTGTTGAATGATGAGGTTCACGCACCATAACTTTGCTAGTTGTTGATGAGGTTCATGCATCTTCCTCCTTCTCCTTGTTGTCACTTATGTCAGTGGGATACTCCCTTCTTCAGACCTCCCAAACAAACTGGGGGGGAAAAGAGCAAAATAATTCTGAAATAATGTATGATCCACAGCTCTTAATTAAATAAAATAACTCCCAGAAAAGTAACTGTGTGTGGCATCTACTACAAGGCATTAAGGGTACCTATACATGTGCAGTGAGGCTGCTCTGACACACTGTAATTACAGCATGTTGGAGCAGACACAATTAATCGAATCTGCATGAGAGTGGTAATTACCTTATTCCAGCAGATGCCAGTATCTTGTGCGTTAGTGTCCCCGTGCCATTTTCAGCATGGGGATGCTGATATGAGAGCCAGTCTGGGAGCTCGAATGAGAGCAACTCTCTGAGCAGTTCTAATTAAAGTGCCCCACCTCCCCCGAGTACTTGTATAAGCCCTAACCTTTGTATGATAAGTTACAGTAAAGCCTCTAGAATAACATCAACAGCAAAAACTATTACTGAAAAAATAAGCAATTAGAAATGAGCAATGAGGTCTATGTGTAGATGTGTTCACATAATGAGGCTGCCTAACTTTCCATCTGATGCTTATACCAAAGAAGTTGTTCTCCCTTTGTCTTCTCCATATGCTCTATTTGTGTTTTAGGTTTTTGCTGAATGATGTTTTGGGGCTATGAAAGGGTGACTTGTATAGTTATAATTCCCTCTCCTTTTCTGCCTTGTTTTTAAAATAATTTTCATTGGTTGACATGAAATAAGTCAGAATGGTGTAGCAAAACCCCTTGTTTTTCTTTTTTTATTATTTATTTTAAAATGCATTCTCTCCCCTTCCCCAAACATTTTTGCCTTTTTATCTCCCTTTCTATTCCCTATAGATAAGTATAAGTAAGCTAAGATGTAGGATAAGCTTTAACATTTTATTTTAGGTAGTAAGTTTTATTTTTCTCTCCCCTCTTTGCAAATAAGTTCCCTGCTATTTTGATATAGATATCCACTGTTTTATAAGTGATAGTTATTATGTTTGTATTGATTTTTTACTGCTTTTATATTGTGTGATTACTGTTTTAGGCCTATATATGTATGTTAGCATAAGTCATGTCAAGTTTCCATCTTGTAATGTCAAGCCTCGATGTTATGCCCATGCCCAGCTGTGTAACCTATGACTCATACTACCCCTCCTATGTAACTTGGTTCCTGAGTGAATGGGGATGAATGAGGGTACTTGAGAGATAATGGCAGTAGGTATAAAAATAGTTCCCTCTGAATGACCAAACCATTAACACTAATACCTGAACTAATGACCCAGTCATTGGTACCTCCCTCAGCATTCAAGACATAAAAGATGAGGCAACCCACCATTGTGCCAATCTGCACATGTTCAATAAGAACACCTGGAACCCTCTGGAACAGGGCTGACCTTGCCTGGATAGGCCTTCCCCATAGGAAATAAGAGGTAGTCTGCTCCATAAAAAGGCGTAGTGAAGACTGACTCCTTGGGATGCCTTCTCCATCTAGACCAGCACCATGCTACATCACCTATCCACCCATAGGTTCCATTGGCGACCTGCCTCTGGACAACATCTGTTGGACAAGGACCCCTTTCCAGCCTGGATAGGTAGCTATCACCCCCACCCTTTCTTCAGCCAACGACTTGGATTCTGTTTCTCTTCCCTACCTGGACTCCAACCCTTCCACCAAGTCTCTTTTTCCTGCTGCCATTGTGAGTGCTTGTGTTTGTGTGTGTGGGAACCAATAACTTTATGGGGTGTGTAGTGTGATGTCTGTTTAATAAACCTGTGATTGTGAAACCGAGTTGGGTTTTGTTTGTTTCCTGACTGTTTCCTCCTTCCCACCACTTATCTGCACCCCCTCCCCCCCCAAATCTCTAAGCTGCCAGCCTCAGTTTCCAGCCCCAAGCTCTCAGGTTTCTGTCTCTCTCTCTTTCCTGGCTGTCTTCTCCTTGCCACCACTTATCTGATCCCCCCCCTCAATATCTCAGCTGTCTGCCTCAGTTTCCAGCCCCAATCTACCTTAAGTAATGCCAAGCCTCAGTTCCTCAGCCAGCTTCTCTCTAGTCCACTTGTTCTAATCCTGGTTCTGGCAACTTTCACTCCCTATACTTTAACTCTCTCTCTCTCACCTTAACCTTCCCCCAGGTACCCCAAGCACACATATACACACTGTAACATCCAAGTTAGGAACTTACTTGTGTGTATTTTTAGGTGGGTTGTATGTGTGTGAACTGGTGTGTGTGTGTGTGTGTACAATATATATATGTCATTGTGTGCATGATATATGAATTAGTGATCTGTGTATGTATACTGAGTGTGCAGGTATTGACAATTGATTTTTGTCTAACTTTTGGGGTGTATAGTGTACATGCTTGAATTCGTGATAGGTATGCATATGCCTAGGCTGGTTTGGATGTGTATGTGCCTGAGTTGGTAGTGTGTGTGTGTATGCACCTAATTGATTTGTGTGTTTGCATAGGTGCAATTCTGTCACACCCTCCTGTCTAACAGTGCAATATTGAGATCCTGAGAGTTGGCCTGACCCCACAGGGCAACAATGGCACAGCATACATAGATCCAGGCTCACTATGGGTACTATGCAGTAGGATTTGTATTAATTTAAGCAATTAAAAATTCAGATGGCAATGAAATGGAAAAATCAAATATTTAAAAGAAGAAAAATAAAATAACTTATGTAGTGGGGAGGTGTAGTTTTTTTGAGACAACAACTAATGATTAAGGCTTCTAGGATTTTATTTTGGGTTTACTACTGATTTATTCTACAACAATGAAGAGGTTTCCAGGCTATTTTCCCAGGTGCACTATGAGCCTTATCACTATTTATATGAGCAAAATAAGGTTTAAGTACAGTTTTATAAAGCATTATGAGATTCTCCACAAAATGTATATTTATAAGTCCAAAACAGTGACTTACTAGACTTATTTTTAAATGTACATGTGATTTTAACTACTGGGGGGAGGGGGAGTCATGGAAGGAAGGGAGAAGCTAGGAATGGGTATCACCTTTTACCTTCTCTATCTAATAACTTGCTGCACCTTGTCTACACTCATAAGTCCTGTCTCATAAAGTTCTATGCTTGTGAGAATGACATTTACCTCCTATCACATCTAGTGCTGAAGTGAAGATTTCTTAACAGTGAACATCTAGGAAATGTTTCAGAACATCACAGGCAAACATACAGTATGGTTTACTGTGAAATGCCAAGTGCTCTAACAATTGCAATATGTTACAAAACTAGATAGAGCTATATTTTGGAAATATTTTTCAGTTTTTTTAAATGCTGGGCTGTGTTTGGTTCTGTCTGTGAATTAATGATTACATTTCAGATTGAGAGGTAATGAATTGTGAGACTGCTCTCATTTTATGTGAATGCAAGTGGGCATGTGTAATTTGGTGGCTTGATCCAGAAGTCAGAGCACCAGAATCCAGAAACTATACTGTATTTTATTGAAAATAGACTTCTTCCTACAATGAACTATTGGATGCTGCCCCAATTATTGCATATCAGAAGGAATCCACTCCTACCCAAAGTACTTTGCAGAACAGGCAAACTTTTTAAGGTTTTTTTTTCACAGCTCTAATAGCTATCTTCACAGTGGAGTCTAAATATTTAATGTCCCTTAGTTAAGTGCTAGCACACTACGGGTTTTGACATATTTCAAGGTTGGAATAGGGTTTGAGGGATGCCAGATGGGCATTGTAGCTTGCTCAATTCTAGGAAAGGGGAAGATGAGGGTGGAGGAAGCCTTGGACTGCTAAACCAAGCAGCACCCACAAGTACAGCCCAGCCTAGACCAATGAGCAGAACATATACACAGGTAAGCAACAGGGGCCAGGGCAATGCTGAGATTAAGGGGCCAGTGCACACATCCTCAGGAGGCCTCAAATGCCTCTTCACAAATGCTCATAGTATGGGAAACAAGCAGGAGGAACTTCCCCTCCTGCTAGCTAACACCAAGCCAGACATAGTGGGGCTCACTGAAATGTGGTGCGACCCAATGCATGACTGGGTAGTGAATATCAAGGGCTATAGGATGTACAGAAGGGATAGGACAGGGAGGAAAGCCAGGGGTGTGGCACTCTACTTTAAGAAGGAATACACATCCTCATCAAGTAGCACAGAGTCAGAGGGGCACACTGAAGTGCTCTGAGTTAGAATACAAGGCAGTCAAGGGGAAAGAGACTTAATGGTGGGGGTCTTCTACAGACTACCCAACTAAGGGGAAGAGCTAGAACAGAAATTCTTAAGTCAGCTCATGGAGGTAATTAGGTCAAAGGACATGGTCATCATGGGTGACCTAAACTTTCCAGACATCTGCTGGGAAGAGCAGTCAGCCAGGTCTGACAGCTCACATAGGTTCCTAGCCAAACTGCAGGACCTCCATCTAACCCAAGAGGTGCACAGCCCCAGCAGGGGAGACACATTGTTGGACCTGGTGCTCGCCATGGATGACGACTTGGTGAGGAGGATGCGGGTGTTCGACCACCTGGGTGACAGTGATCATCACCTGCTGGAATTCACCATCCAGCACAAGGTGGTAAAGGCCTGCAGCAATGCAGTAGCCCTAGATTTCAGGAGGGTAGATTTCAATGAGCTAAGGAGAATAGTCAGGGAAGCACTGAGGTCCCGGAGGGGAGGCGAGCCAAGTGTCCAAGAAGAGTGCTCGCTGCTTAAGAAGACAATCCTCCAAGCCCAAAGGGAGGTAACCTGACATGGATCAAAGGGAGCAGGAAAGCGCAAAAGCTCCCATGGCTCACCAAAAGCTTCTGGGAATGTATCCTAGCTAAAAGGGAGGCGTACACCGAATGGAATGGAGGGGCAGTCACCAGGGAGGACTATACTGTGGTTGCTCAGGGATACAGGGAGGCGGTCAGGAAGACCAAGGCAGAGATGGAACTGGGACTAGCTTCCCGGCTCAAGGACAACAAGAAGTCCTTTTTTAAATGTATGGGGGGAAAAGAAGGTACCGGGTAACATGAGGCCCCTGCAAGACATACTAGGAAATTTGGTCATCACACCAGATGACAAAGCTAACCTATTTAATGATTTCTTTGCCTCCATTTTCAGGACCCAGGGGAGGAGACAGGATCTAGTCAGGGAACATCTGGAGGGACTGGATGTATTTAAATCAGCTGGTCTGGATGATCTCCACCCCAGAGTGCTGGAGGAATTAGCTGAGGTCATTGCGGGACCCCTGGCACAGCTTTACAACCACTCGTGGTGCTCTGGTGTGGTGCCTGAGGACTGGAAGAGGGCCAACGTGGTTCCCATCTTCAAAAAAGGGAGGAAGGAGGACCCGGGAAACTTTTGGCCATTTACTCTTACCTCGATCCTGGGTAAGCTTTTTGAGACAATTATTCTGGCACAGGTCCACAAGGGGCCAGTAGGGGAGATTATGCTTAGGGGCAACCAACACAGGTTCATTAGAGGCAGGTCCTGTCAGACCAACCTGGTGGCCTTCTATGCCCAGATCACCAAATCCTTAGACACAGGGGTAGCAGTGGATGTAGTCTTTCCAGACTTTTGGAAGGCCTTCGACACTGTCTCTCACCCCTTCTCATTAAAAAAAAATGGGTACTGTGGTATCAACACCTACACAGTAAAATGGGTCACCAGCTGGCTGGAGGGCCACACCCAGAGAGTGGTGGTGGATGGGTCATTTTTGACCTGGAGGGATGTGGGCAGTGGGGTTCCACAGGGCTCGTTCCTCATGCCTGCACTGTTCAACATCTTCATCAGTGACTTGGATGAGGAGGTGAAAAGCACCCTGTTCAAATTTGCTAATGACACTAAGATGTGGGGGGATGTGGGCATGTTAGATGGCAGACGCTGCTGGTGCTACTGTTCTGCTTACCAAGTTTTTATTTTAAGTGGTGGACCAGAATGAGGCTGTACGGGAGAAGGAGGCCTCATTGGGGCACTACCATGTCAGGTAGAGGCCCAAGCACCAGTGAGGATGCACCTTAACACACACATAGTCACACATATAAATTAGTTTTCCTTGTCAGCAGCTTGAGGTGCAATTTCCTTAAAACTCCTGCACCTTCACTCCCTGAAGCTTGGCAGGCTTTCATGCCCTCTGAAGGGACTACCATTCCCTTTGTTATTTTATGGCAGCACCATACCTACAGGATGTGGAACTCCCTTCTCATCAGTGCAGAGGCAGAAAAGGATCTTGGAGTTGTCATTGATGCCAAGATGAACATGGGCCGGCAGTGTGGGGATGCAGTCAGGAAGGCCAACCGCACTTTGTCATGTATCCACAGATGCATCTCAAACAGGTCCAAGGAGGTGATACTCCCCCTCTACATGGCACTGGTCAGGCCGCATCTGGAGTACTGCATCCAGTTCTGGGTGCCGCACTTCAAGAGGGATGTGGACAACATGGAGAGTGTCCAGAGGAAGCCACTTGCATGATCAGGGGGCAGCAGGGCAGGCCCTACAAGGAGAGGTCAAGGGACCTGAACCTGTTCAGCCTCCACAAGAGAAGGCTGAGGGGGAATCTAGTGGCTTGTTACAAACTAGTCAGAGGGGACCAGCAGGCATTGGAGGAGTCCCTGTTCCCCCGAGCACTACCAGGAGTGACTATAAGTAATGGTCACAAGCTGGCAGAAGGTACATTCAGATTAGACATCTGGAGGTGCTACTTCACTGTTAGGGCAGCTAGGATCTGGAACCAACTTCCAAGTGAAGTGGTTCTGGCTCCTACCTGGGGATCTTTAAGACAAGGCTTGATAATCACCTTGCTGGGGTAGTTTGACCCCAGCATTCTTTTCTGCCATGGCAGGGGGTCAAACTTGATGATCTGCTCAGGTCCCTTCTGACCCTACTAACTATGAAACTATGAAATGTGGAATAAAGTTCCTCAAACCCCAATTGTACAACTACCATCCGCCAACTTGGGTGGGGGTATTGGAGCGGGGGTGTGAGACTCTCTCCACACACCAAATGCAACCCCCATGGACATGGAAGTGGCAGCTGGGGAGCCAGGATCTACTCCCTCCCCAGATGCTGCTTCCATGGATGCCCAGGAATATAAAAATGGAGCTCCAGCTGAATGCAAAAGTAGAAGGGAAAGGCACATCCCCAGTGCTTATACTGGGCAGGCACACTTTTAAAGTTGTGCATAAAATTGAGTGTGGGGGGAATTCTCAAGTCTTGCTCTTGGGGTGCTCTTTAAATGGTCGAGTGCAGCTGGGGATGGAGAGCTTTTCCATGCCCCTGTGCTCATGTTGGGTGCCTCTTTAAACTAGAGCATGCAGCTGGGGGTAGGAGAAGCTCCCCCATTCTGAGGTGTGCACCCATCTTCCAGGGATAAAGCTGGGGGAAGCCCCAACCCAATCCCAACAATTTGGAGGGGGTGTTATTTTGTTCTGGACCCCAAGGCTGCCCACTGCTGAATCTTGACACTCAGTTGGGTGCTGACATTCAGCATCAGGTAGGCCCGGTCCTGGTTTGGACCGAGAGAGGCCCCATGTCCAATCCTGAGGATCAGGCAGCTCTAGTCTGTGTCCCAAACCCTGGATCTGCTGTGTGCCCTAAGGTTCTCTGGGACCTGGCACCTTAAAGAGCCTTAATGGCTGGCTGCAGGGCAAGGTTCTTTAAGATCCTGGATCTTAGCAAGCTCACATCTTAATGCTGGCAACCACTGATCGCCAGCATTAGGACTAGGGCAGTCCCCAGCCATGTTCCACACCTGGGACAGCCCAGGTCTTGATGTTAACAATCAACTTGTCAGCATTGAGATGATGGGACATGCCACATATTCAGTTATGGCACCATATAGATCAGCCACAAAAAGTACACATTTTTTCAGGTATATCTTTGAGTCTGGTATGCCATTTTAACAACTAATTTGTGCCAGAAATGTAATGTATGCTAGGGACCTGGGTATGAGAAAAACAATAATCTATTTCTTTTCCTTTTTTTTAGTAATTAACACATAGTGATAAGTGTTTTGCATTTGACTTTATTAACGATAATATCAATTTGAAAGTATATAGCATGTTCAGTGCAAGATATCAAAGGACTTTGAACAGATTGGCTAATTGAGCCTTCCGATCTCTCAGTAAATGTAAAAATGTTTAGTACAGTAAGTCTAGTACAGAGATCAGTAAACAAAAAGACATACAGGAAACCCTGGGTATTCGCAGATTCAGCATTTGCAGTTTCAAATATTTGTGAATGCCGAAGCTGCATTTTAAATATACTTTAAACACTTACTGGAGCTCTTTGGGAACTCCATGCTTGCTGCTGCTGGGGTTCCCGCCACCACATCATCTGCCAGGGGCACTACCCCACATCATCTGCCAGGGGCACTATTTGCAGATTTTGCCATTCATGGAGATCACAGGAACATATCCCCTATGAATAGTGAGGGTTACCTGTAGTTCCTTCCAAATGTAAGAAGAGCCAGGACTAGCCCCAATTCATAGTCACCCACTTTAACTGGGAGGTAATACAGTCTCTTTCTACTATGAAACCTAGAGCAAACCTGGAGAATACCATGTTTGTTATGTATGCTTGTCAGTGCAAATAGCATACATGGATTGACTGAGTTCTGTTCTAAAATGATGTATGGCAGCTACCAGAATGGATGTATATTTTTGTCAAACAGATGCCATTACATTTCCAAATGAATTTGCTAGTCAAAAGCTGTTGCTGTATGTGAAATGTGCATGTGTGAACATGGAGTAAGTGATTCTGCTGATGGCTTGTAATAACAAAGAAAACTGAAACTGAATTAGCCTGCATTGTGTAGGGTAACCCTTATAAGGCATCTGCTTGTGTAGTTTGGTTCCATTTGCTAAACTCTACTAAACCGTGTATAATAGAAACTGATATTCATTTAATTAAAGTAGTTAAATTTACTAAGGCATTAAACTTGAATACATATTTATGGCATCTAAATATATTTAAAAGAATAAGAATACCTTTGTTCACATTGTCTTTAACTTGCTTACAGTCTAGACTGAAGCCATGTGGAATATATTGTAGGCATATATATATTGTCCTTGCAGAGATTGTTTTGTATGCATCCATGTACATACACTGGTTTTCCTTACATTTTTATTTCTAATAGTTGTGTTTCTAATTGCAGCAAATAGAGATAAAAGGTTTTTGGATTTGCAATTCAGTGCAATTCAGGCAATTTCTTTAGGATGTACAGGGATGGACTTGATTTCTTGTTGACTGGTATTTGGATGTCCTTTGAAAGAGCAGCAGTGCCACCTACAGGTTCACATGTTAGATGTTAAAAACATCTCTCCATTTCAATAAATAAAGATTTTAGTAACATGCTCTATTCTGAAAATGTATTAAGGTTAAAAACCTTCACACACATTCTTCACAAAATTTCCTTTGCAGTGATGCTGTACACTGTGTATTTGACAAGAAGTAGGGTGTAATTTCTGAGGATAAATAAATGTGTGATCCTGTGAGATTGTTTTCTGACAATTGTAGTACTTATCACAAAGACCAATTACTCCTTGACGCATGCAGATTTTGATATTTAAACTAGAAAGCAGTTTCACAATCTCAGGAAGGAATATACATGCGAGGAAGTTTGTGTTATGTGTCTGAGTCATTGGAAAGATTTTCTAACAAAGTTAAGATTGAAAGCTAGAATTCCTTTTGAATAGTTGATGAAAAGAGAGGTAATATCCTCTTAAATGAGTAATTCTCAGAAAGAACTCTTCTTGCATACCAGTGGAGTCATCTCTGGCAGTGTTACCAGTCTCTGTAAGAGACTTCCCTGTGTAAAAGTATCATACATCTTAAATCATGCTTTTCTTTGCAACATTAACTTTTAAAACTACAGGCATTTATTATTGAACTGGATATGTACTAAATCAATAGAAAATAAGGATATATGTAATACATCTTATAATAAATCTAAGAATAAAGAAGGAAATAAGGAAATAAATAATGTTATATGTATGAGTATATTCACAAACCGTAAATATGAAAACTTTTTTAAAAATGTATGTTTAAGGAGAAAATCATTGCAGTCATTATAGGTCATATGGATAGGGACAATGATGAAACAAGGAGTCTCGTTTTTACCCGATATTTAAATAAGAATTTCATGTTACATTTCTTCTGCCAGATTTGCCCACATAATTTCTTATGCAAGGGGTCTCCTTGATTTCAGTGGGACTACTCAGATGTGTAAAGTTAGACATGCAAATATCTGCAATAAAAATGAATTGCTCCCAAACCTCCAATAAACTGTTCCCAATTTGCAATCAAGAAGCATTTCTCACTGTAGTTTGAGAAGTAAATCATTTTATTAAATACTTTCCAAAAAAATGCATTCTAGAAAAACAGGTGCAATTCATCCAATAAAAGATACATTATATATATTTCAAAATAACTTTGCCTCACTTACTTTCATGCCTTCTGCAGTTAAACTTCAGCTAAGTGGCACTGGGGAGGCTATTTGGGAGTTTATGTAGCAAGTTACAGGGGAAACAGGCCTAGACAAACATAGGTTGGAACTTGCTTTCAAAAGTGGAGAAAGAAAAGTAAAATGTTGGAGAAGGAGATACAGCCTCCTGTGATTGCCTGGTTACAGTGATGCAGAAATGGAAGGAAAGGAAACAAGATCAAGAAATCAGCAGTTTGACTTTCCCTTTAACCATAACCTGTGGTATCTGCCAAAGACTCTGTGGCTCTAGAATCTGCCTTCTTAGCCATCGACAGACTCATCTACAACTGTTTACTTGACCATGAGGTTGATCATCTTCAGCCATAAGGGATTGCCAGTGCCACTGACAGTGATGCAGGAGGCAAAGATGCAACCAAAGAAGCTGAGTTTTGGTCCAGAGCTCTTATGGGGAAAAACTATGGAGGATTCAGTGGCTAGGTACAGACATTCAAAAAGCCCAAGTTGAAATCGATCTAAGTTATGCAGTTTTCTTTAACTGGTGTAGTTTATATTGGTACCGACTAGAACATACATTCACCCTTTGGTGGGAGGAGGTGCATATCTTAGATTTGGTTCTGTTATTTTTAAATGAGCCTACTATGTCAAACTTCTTTCCTATTATTGATATTGAATGGTTGTGTGTGCTAAATTCATTTTCTGTTGCAAGTATAGACCAGTTTCCAATCACTTATACTGATAAAAGTATAGTGTCTGTACCTGGCCAGTGTGAGTACCTTTTACAGTAGATACTTTCATAGTAGATACTTTTCACTTCAGGTAACGGTTTGAATGTAGCAGCATGCCGTGGAGATGGCTCTCTGATTCCCCAAAACTTTGTTTCATTTTATTAGGTGAGTGTTCATCTCCAGATCAACTGCTATAGTTTTGTTATGCTGTGTTGCTTATGTGGCATACTGTGCCTGAGAAGAAGTAAGGGAAGTTCTGAGGGAGCTGAAGAAGAGAGAGAGCAGAAGCCCCAGGGAGGAAAAAAAGGGAAAGCATGGGAAGAGCAAATCTGATGTTAGGCTGCTGGTGGGAGTCGGAGGGGCAGAAAAAGACTCTGTGGGTGCATCTATATGAGATGCTACATCACTGTAGTGACAAACTTCAGCAACATAACATCAGCAGGCACAAACCATGATGCTGCCACTACTGCACAATAGCAATGAGCTTGTGTGCAGTTGGGTCGGAAATGATCCATGTGCCTGCAGGACTATGCAATACCAAGAGTTACTGCACAGTAATTTATACTTGCTTTAGCAAATAGTAAAGCAAGTACTAAATGACTGCGCAGTAACAACTGCACAGTTAGGGGCATGTGTAGACATGCCATGTTTAAAGCAAAGCTGTCTGCTGTATTGTGCAACAATCTGACAACTTCCCATCCCATACCCCTTTCTTTGAAGAAGACCAGGGTCTCAAAGCTAGAGGCTTTCCCCTCTAGAAGCCGTGCCAAGACTGACAGAAGAGATTTCTACAGGAACAAACCAGGCAAGGCTTCTCAGGGAGTCCTGAAACATAACTTGCTCCCCTTAAACTTTGGAGGAACCGTGAAACTTTCTCAGCATCACAGTGAAGAATTGTGGAAATGCAGGGAGCTATGAAGGGAAGGGGAGTACTATGGACTATAGGATGGGATACATTCTCGTTTTCTATATCTAGAAGATTTTTACAAAAGTGGAAGGCTAAAGTGAGTTTTTGAATAACTGAGCTGTCAGAATCTGAAATGAATTTTTGAGGTCCTTTTAATGTAGTTGTCCTTGAAGAGAAAACTCTCAAAGAATTGGAGAAAAGCAGTCAGAGATCAGGTTTCTCTGTAACCAACAACAACAGGTTGATAATACTATATATGGAAGAAAAGTGATAAAACTTGAGACAAAACCTATGAAATCTGTTAACTAGCTATTGAAACAGATGAGTTTTTGGTGTAAACCTTATCAATTCTTGCCATTAGAGAACATGGAAGAAAATGTTCAGTTTCAAACCCTAGTCTTCAGCTTGCAGCCTAACTAAAACTCTGCCTGAAATTTGGTTTTAAGAAATAAATCACAGTCTGCATCATTTTAATGATCTTGGCTTCCCTGGGGCTTTCCAAGGGTATTTTTTGAGGCCACAGTTCTTAATATATAGAGTGCCACATTTCATTTATGCCCTGAATTGCATTATTGAGCTGCACAAATTTACAATTGTTTTATAAGCTTTTTGTTGGGTTCTAACACCTGACAGTAAAGGTTAAAAAAAAAAAAAAAAAACCCAAAAACTAACAATCTCCCCCCGGGTCTTCCTTAGAGGTAGTGATAATGTAGGTTCACAATCTTGATTGTGTTTAATTTTCAAATGATCTGTTATAACTTTTGGTAATACTAGATTCTCCTTTGTCAATCTGTCATTAGAGACCTGGTACAGCTGCAGTTCTGAAGGTACTATTTTTTTTCAATATAGTAATGTCTTCATGTAGGCTGTCAGCAGCTGGTCTAACATTAAACATTTACAGTAAATTATTCTAGCTTTTGGAGAAATATGGTACAAAGGTGAGGCAGAAACAGGACCCAAAACATTTAGTTGAAAATCTCAAGTGCTTTAATTTTACTTGAGCATTCAAAGGGAGGACATAGGCTTACTATGAATGTTCAACAGGATGTTATCAAATTTATTTTTGCCTTCTTAAATTCACATAGATACGGGGTGCTATACTCAATCAGAAATGGCTATTAATAAACATTAGCTAGTTTGACTAATATGAATAGTGTCAGTGAGCAATGAAATTTTAATTGAGCATTAAATAAAGTCCACTAACTGTAAAGTATCATCAACTGAGTTTGAAAAGCACTCAGTAATTTGTTGAGAAAGCTAAGTGGGATGACCAAATGGGTTCTTATATCCTTTTTAAAAAGCAAGTTAAGGAGATATTCATGAAGAGATTTATTTGGGGCAGGGTTGTTTTCTTTGTGGGGGGGGAGGGTTCTCTTGCTCTTTTTTTGTGGAAGGAGGTTGCATCTATCCAGCAATATTCCAGGCACTTTTTGACCTGACTTCCACTTTTTCTTTACTTCAGAGTGCAGCTATAGCAATTAGGCTCTCATAAAATCTCTCTTAGCTTGCTTAGAGCACTGAGGCAGGAGACAGGACTTAAGTTCAACATTTTAATGTGTTCTGATTAGTCTGCTGGAGTGTTCTAATTGGAACGCTCCAGCATGCTGCACTGTCTCGTGTATTTCAGCATCCCTGCATTTTGAAATGATGGTGGGGGTGCTTTAAGAAAGCTTGTTGAATGAACTTTAGTTAAAGAGCCCCTGCTGCCATTTGAAACATGGGACACTGAATATGTGAGATGCTGGATGTGCTTTAGTTAGAGTGGGTCCCAAGAACTGCTCTAATTAAAATTCTCCCCTGTGCCCACAGCAAAGATACCCAGAGATCTTTTAATTACATTTTCCCCTCTCCTTTATTATCATGTAAATAAGGAAATGTATCAGAAATATTCGAGGCTGCTTGTCCAAACTCACCAATACTCCCAAGTCATGTTTTAATGTACAGTAGCCCGGGATCAAAAGCTTAACTTCATATGGCAAATAATGGTTATCCTAGGGTTGTGTTCACTGGGATACTTTGTTTCAAACTTTGACACCCTTGGGAGATGTTAATCACACAGTTTTAAATCTTCTGATTAAACTTCAGGCAATGAAAGGGGAAAGAAAGAGAGAGAGAGAGGGACAGTGGCTACTTCGGACAGTGGTTTCCAAATTTTAAAAATGAACCATGTGTAGTAATGATGCTTATATGGTGTATTGATATAAAATTAATCAAGTTTACATCCCCTGTCAGTGCTCAGCTATAATAAATGACAGGCTGTTGTGGTGCCAAACCATCCAAGAAATTATTTGCTGTAGGCTTTGTCAGAAATCTGCTGACATTCAATGTGTTCTTGACTGTGGCTCAGATATGAAATTCCAGCTTTGTGTCATATATGCATGAGTTCTTCTTTCAGGCTGTTTTGGCTTTCTGCAGCTGTTAAAAGGTCAGAGGTAATCAGACAAGCCAGTAGGATGCTATCTGTCATTATAATTGACTTGAGCCATCATACATAGGAAATCATGCTGAATATCAATACTGACATATAAAGAGATGGTATAGTGGTCCCATTATTACAAATGTATCACACACTAAGCTACGGCTAATACTAAAATGATTTTGTGCAGTAAAGAAGCACCTTAAGGTATTACATTTTATGTCTACTTATTTGGTAAAAATCATCTTCACTGTCAGAAATTATGTTCTCCTGAATGATGCAATTGTGTTCATTCACTTTTGAAATATTGCTGTGCACAATTTATTTTATTTTCAGTGGCATAATAGAAGTATTCATAAACCATGTAACTGGTACAACTGGCATTTTAACTATTTCTGCCAGTATAACAATAAATGAAGCAATCAAAACTGTTTTTCCATAACATTGCTAAAATGTTTTCCATATATTTCTTTGGACTGATGTAGAGATTCTCTCTCTCTCTCTCTCTCTCTTCTCCCTCTCAGATCCCAGGATCAGGATAACGTCTGATCTGATTGCATAGAATTTGTGTTGAACTTGCAAGCTATTACTAATTAAAAATCCTGCATATTCTCCACTACAGTTGATTAAACGAATGGAAAATGTTATGTGTACATAAACCATAACTGCAAAGAAAATATTTATTCAGATAAATAGTGTTCTTATGTAGACTTAGAGTATGTGGGAACAAGAGAAAAAAAAGAAAATCTTCTGAGAACTTCTGCAAAATTACCTCAAGCTGAACATGTAGAGAAAGCTGTATTTATATACACATACACTGCTAAACTCATCTCTTGTGATTCCAGTTTTATGTAGTGTTCAAAGAATATATTTTATCAGGTCCTAAAACTATTCATATGTCTTTTTATCCAGGCATTATGGTATAAGTTCATGTATTCTACCTGTACAACCACGTTCAAATTATTAACCTTGATTTTATATTAATGGAGGATGATCAGACTGCTGCAAAACGCACACAAAACCAACAATACATTTTTCTTAAAATAAATAAATACAAACTTGTTTACAGTACCATGGGGTGGATCAGTGTAATTCCTCATAGCTACTTTGTAATCACAGAAGCTATGAGAGTTTGTCAGTTGAGGATCTACTCCAATATTCTAGTTATACTTTTGTGAAATTCAAAAATATTATGATGTATATTTTTCATGTTTCTTTTCTTTTTATTCATTTCCATTCCAAGAACCAAAATGCCAACATATTAGGTATAGTACTGAGTTGTGATTTGTAGGAACAGAACCAAACCTTTTTAAAATGAGTAGGCTTTGGGATTCTGGGCTTCTATATTGAACCTGATTCAAAATGTGTTAGAAAGATTCTCTTAATTCTAGCTCAGACAGCAAGGGTTGTTCTCATACATTCTTCATACCAGTAGTGCTGAACTGAAGCATTTTGATAAAATTTGTATAACTATACAGTCCAGAAGTTCTCAATCCCCAATCCACAAAACTCCCAGTGGAAATGTGGTGTCCAGGGATGGTGGCAGTGTTAATTGGCACTGTTCCCCCATCATCAAATTTCCAAACTCTGCACAGCTGGATTGGGCCCAGGCCATTGCCGCTTGACTGGATCAGGCCCAACTTAGACCTGCCCCATGCAGCTCGATTGGGTCCACAGCCTAGATCCAGTCCATGCAAGAACTTGGCATCACCCACCCTGCCTCTGGGGCTAAATTGTTGTGCTCCATTGCTCCAGACTACAAGGTACTTCTCTGCAAGAAACCTAAATTACAATATAGTCTCTTTTTTGGCTACTTTTTTGTTTGGTTTCTTTACCTTCTTTGTTCTTAAATACTTCAGGAGGGAAAGTTTGCATTTTTTCTTTAGCCTGCAAAACTCCAACTTTTATTGTCAGTTGACTCTTATTACAAAAGTATTACCTAAAGCAATATTAGTATTTGGGAGTAACCAAATATGGATGTTAAAGGAAGGAAACATACCTTTTATAGATCAGAGAAATAGCTTCTCTAATACAAGAAGTTACTGTTCCTAAGTTAGAAATATCATTATTCTTAAAATATTTTATCAACAGTTTTGTTCATGCAGGAAAACTGTCCTGAATATTTATATAACTAGTTACAGGAACACATAGTATGCTGTTCCTTCTGCTTTTTTGCTTTTTTTTTTTTAATTGTTTGTTTGTTTTAGCAGTATTGGCAAAGAAATTGTGTTAACTTTTTCCAGTGACTTCCCTTGTCAGTTACCTTAGAATTTGCAAAACTCAACTTGAAATTGTCTTAAAAACATGGTTACAGGTTATATAACATTAATCTTGTATTTCCTTTCTGGTTAAATAATACAACAAGAGAAGCTGGATTGACATATTCAATTTACTGAATTAGAATTACAATTGGTATATTTATGAACGTCTGGGGGGAGGGGCGGATCTGCCTGTAGTTTTAGGTTATTTATTTATTGTTTAGATGCATTGATTGTGTAGCGAAGGGAAACATGCTATTTTGACTAGCATACCAGTGGTTGGACTAGTGACCCATTATAGCTAAATGCATGGTTTTCTGTAGCTTGAATTAAAGACACAATGCCTGTAGTTAGTTTGTACCATATTTCCATCCTCTGTGGGTTTGGCACAGACTGGGAAACAACATGCATTGGCCAAGAATGACACAGATGATGTGAAATAAGCACAATATATAGTAAATAGTCCATTTAAGTATTAGGAGAAAATAAATGTATAATTCTGAAGGGCTTTATGAAGTGCTGAAAAGATATGATAGCACATTGTGATTGACTATATATTTGAAGATTTTTTTCTTGAATGAGTAGTATGTATCATTTCTTTTTTTTTCTAAAAACAAGTTCTTTTGGTGCAAGTAACAGCAAATAACACCTTAATAATCTGCCTTTATTATGACACCTTAAGGAAAAGAAAAATGAAGGAGTACTATAGGTTGTGATATAATGAAGAAACATTGTAGATCACTTGCATTTAATATTGTCACTGCCTGACTGATGGTGTGTGGAAATATCAGGAACTCTAGAATAAGATTACTCAAAGCCTCCACTTCCCTGAAGGGCAAAAAATTAGCCTTGCCGCTAAAAAATCAGTCTTGCCTCTAGACAATAGGGACCCTTAGTTGATGAGTAACTCACACAGTATCTTTTTGTTCACTTATGTTTTATCTTTCATCTCAGAATAGGTGTAGTTATATATTTGATGACTGGTTAATGTGATTTTCTTTTAAATTTGACCAAAATGAAATCAGGTATTGTTAAGATCTGTAAGCATTAAATTAAAAACTTATTTTACTAATAAAATATTATAATATTATTATTTTCACCTAGATTTTAAAATGGCTGGACGGAACTTGCCATTTTATCACTCATTATACAGTAATATTCATGCATTAAAAACGCTTTAGGCATGTGAGTAACTGAGGGCGTGTGTAGACAAAATGCAGGCCGTAAGTTTAAGTGGTGAGTTTTAAAAAACACTGATTCAATCTAGGGCTGATTAAACCCTCGTCTCATGCACACACCCCACTGACCTGCCTTTCCGGTGGGGAGGGGAGGATGAGATACCAGCAAGTGGAGTGGTCCGTGAGCTGCAGGGAGGGGCTGGTGCTTTGCTCCATGGAGGCGGTGGCCCACTGCCAGGTGGTACCCGCCCACAGGCACCCAGCTTGGCTGGTTCTGGAGGGCACCGCAGCCATGGGGGGAAGCACTGTGCCACCACACAGCTTAGGCAGGCAGGCAGGTTCCAGGGGGGAAAAAAAAAGAGCAGCCTTGCCACTTTTCTTGCTCAGAGTTGCTTTCCTAGCCTGCTGACAGGCTGCCTGCAGGGCTTTCTGCAGAGCCGTGGAGCTGCACAGACTCCAGTGCTTCACTCCAAGGCTGTAGGGGCAGCAAACTAAAACTCCTTTGAGGAGTTTTAGTTTGCTGTGCCCCAAGTCATTTAAGGCACATTACACTACCAAATTTCCTACAGTGGCTGGAATTAATGTACAATATGCAGCTGAGGCATGCAAACACAGGCACCATTAAAGTAAGCATTTAGCTCACTTTAAAGTGTCGTACACTTGCGCCTCATTTCATCTACACACAACCTGAGTAATTTTGTTCATGTACATAATCTGCATTTGCTAAGGAGGTGAAATCAAGAGGTGTGGATTTGGTATTTTTGGGATGCTAATAAAAATATTCATTTTCCTTTGCATTCCATTGATTTCTACCAGAGTTTTTCAATGATCGTCTGCAGTTTTGTTAGAAACTGGACAGAGATAAAGCCTCGCTAAGAAGAACTCAAACAAGATTGCATGAAAATATCATTGATAGGATGTAGAAAAGAACTGGAAAATATCAGTGAAGACGAGCTCTCTATGGGTACAAATACATATGTACTTTACAGTGGAATAGGCTAATGAACTTTGCAGTAAACTGTCACTTTCGAGGTGTACCAGTGTTATGGCACAGGAAAGTAATTAACTCTGCTGTAAGATAGTACTGTTGGGAACAGTACTATCTTATGGCAGGGTAATTTACTGGGCTGCAATGCATGTGTAGACACTGACCACAGGCATACATGTAGAAGCTGTGCCTGGGAGCAGCTGTCTGGCTCAAATTGCTCCAATGTTTATTGCTTCAAATTAATTGCATGTGTAGATGCACCATATTTTTCCAGTTCTGAAAAGCTTTATATTTGCTTTTAGCATTTGATTTTAATGGTTATCTTTTTTAAAATGTTTTTAAGGCATCTCAAGCTGCTTTAGAATGCTTTGTAAGTATCGAAAATATTTATTTCTGAATATTGTTGCTCACATAGTAGGTTTTTCTGAGTATTTTTGCTCAGATAGTAGGTTTTTCAGGTTTGAGTCTCAAATCTAAAAATAAAATATGATTTTATTACAATGATTTAAAAGTAATTGAAAATTCTTTTCTAGGCTTGCTGTTTGACATTTTTCAAGCTTATGCGTAGAGTGTAATGACACCCGTCTCTTCACTATGTATTTCCTCCAAATAAATGTCCAAGACTATCACCTGACATTGCATTTTTTTTGGTGAATGACAGTTACCTATCTCTAATAAGAATACTAAGCAGTTATTAAACCACAAACTGAAAACTCCTCCCTACTTCCACAAACTATATGCTGCCTTAATAAAAGAAAATCATAAGGAAAGGAAAAAATTACTAAAAATTACAATTCCACATCCAGGTGTCCATTTTCATGACATTGTATAAATTCTAATCTTAATTTTCATTTCCAGGAAGGAGTTATCATGATTTAAAAGGATAAAGTCTTCTCCCATTACCCTTGTATTGTAGAAAAAAATATCCAGGCCAGTAGCAGCAACCATAAGTAGAAACATTGATAGTTGTCCTGACTCCTCCATGCCTACCCATCCCATTCCCACCTCCCCTATAGCTCAGTGTCAGCATTAACCTTAACATTTAATAGGGCCATTTAAGTGTTGGCAGACAACAACAATTCTACATAACCACCAAAAACTGCATAAAGAAATCAATTAAGTTACCCACTTATAGGGAAAAGATAGGGCAGGGTGGAACCTTAAAGACTAACTCATTAATCTATGGCAAGCTGTTGCCTACTAAAGCTCATTCCTCTCTGTATCAGTTACTCTCTAAAATGCCACCTTGCCCTACTGACTTCAGACTAACCACAGCCTACCTTTGTGCATGTAGTATAAATAAATAAATACTATGCTCTGTTCTGAATGCGTTGTGAACTAATCTACATTGTAGGCCAGTAGTTCCCAAACTTTGAGTTGTGACCCCAAATGGGGTCACATCAGTGAATGGGGTAATGAGGATGGGGATAAGTGGGTTGAGTGTGAGAGGCCATGCTGAGGAAATGGGGTCATGCTGAGGAAAAGTTGGGAAGCATTGTTGTAGGTTCTCTTAGATGAAATTCATAAGACTAAACATATGACATTAGCAAATATAAGGAGCTATACACCCTATAAGAACAACAAAAACAGGTCATATAATGTTTATATAATGCATATAGAACTAGGTTTTGTATTTTTTTCAGAAATATTTGATTTTGCTGAAATATATAAAGGTTACCTTTTTAAAGATAATGTATATGCAAGAGACGCATACAGATTTTACACTAGAGCATAATTTTTACCTGCTCACTCACACTTAATCATAAAATGTGCAAACCAAAAAGAAATCCAAGTTGTTGTTACATCAAGCTAGTTTTATGTGCTCTTCTGAAACAATCATAGACTTTTTACTTGAAACATGAACCAGTAGTGAAATAACTTAAACAAAAATCTAAATTATTGTTAACACAAGATGAAGATAGATCATACTTTTAGAGTCATTAAAACACTGGAAATCCTATCCGGATATGATTCTTTGTTCTGTAACAATGATATAGCCTCTATAGTACTGAAAATGACCTCATATATAAAGAAATTTCAATGGGCTACAGAGCATGTCAGGTGAAGAGAAGCAAATGGTATTAAAACTTAAAATGGCAACTTCTTATTTCCTTGCTGAAGTGGTTTCCTGGCTCTTAAAGCTTATCAGCGAAATCATCTTCCATTACTGTGAACAGATATTTACTGTCTTTTGATAATTTTGTATATATATGTTTCAGTGCAAAGTTCATCAGTTTCAGGCTTTGGCATTCTTTTGATGCTCAGCTTCATTAATTTTCCTTTTATCTTTTCCTAGAAATGTGTTCATAGTGTAAGAGAGAGCATAGCTTCTCTCCTCAAGTTAAATGTGCAAAAGTAAGAAGTAAAAAATGATGTATAACATGCAGAACACTTGACTAGTGTTCATTTTTAAGGGTCTGATTCTCATTTTTAGTAAAACCCTACCCTTCTCAGAAATGTAAAAGGGCCTTAAAGTATGCAGAGCTAACAGTACTAATTAGTCCCTAGATAGAATGGAACACCTTTTTAGTTAGTTTTACAAAAGCCCTTGCTAAGTTCTTAAATGAAGTAGAATAACCTAGATACCGTATGTACTTTTTTCCATTTAGTTGAGGAGAGTATGAATCCTGTCTAACAATAAATGTTATTATCCCAGCATACATACCAGAGCATATGGGGCCACACCTTAGCAGGATTCATCTGACTAGCTGTGTTAAATTTAATCATCTAAGGACCTAAAACAGTCTGTGTGTTTTATAGTGCATCTAGGGAGATTTTTCTTAGGGTGCTGTTATAGGTTACCTTGAAACCATTCAAAATCTGTGGAATGTAACAGTTTTTTAAGTTAGAAGTTTCAGAGCAGTCACACAACTGCTCTGACCTATATAACTCTAGCAAGGTTATGGCCAGGAGCCAGGATATCTGGACCCTACTAATTTGGATAGCTTGGTGGGTCATGAAAAGAGATGAAAAAATGAAATACTCTCTAACCTCATAATCAATTGTGGGTGGTGGGAGAGGGTTGGGCCCTGGGGAGTGCCCTAGCTGAGCCCAGCTAGCTGGCTGGGCTACAACAGCCTGCTCCAATGAGCTCCCCCAGCACTGCCCTCCCTGGGGAAGGCTGCAGGGTTGGTATCAGGTCAGGGATAGAGAAGGTCATGCAGGGTGGGTGGGAGGCTGCTGAGATGCAGGGGGGCGCATGTTTCCATCCTGCAGGGGCACTGGGGGCTGGGAGGGGGTTCCAAGCAACTACCACCTTCAACAAGCTCTGCTGAGCCCCCACAGTCCTGTCCCAGGTTGGGGGGGGGGGGGTTAGGGCCCTAGTTAGTCACACTAGGAGGGAGGGAGCTGGTGGACACCAAGTCAATGAGCTCAGGCAGCTGACTCTATGATAACTGCCTGAAAAGAACCCTGCCAAACTGGACTTTAGGCTTCCCACGCCATCCCAGCTCCCACAAGCCTTGCTTGAGGCTGTCTGTGTCTTTAAGATGGGCACAAGGCATGGGAACATTTCAGCTAAGCTGTCTACCTAAACTTAACATTCAAATTTTCCCATGCCTGCCTTACCCATTTCCCTTGAGCTTCTCTGGCCAGAGAGGTTGGGTGTGGAGGGGGCAGTTTTCCCTTGACCTCTCTGCAGTCTAGTCCCAGGTGAGGGAGGCTTACAGATTCATAGATTGTAAGGCCTGAAGGGACCTCAGAAGATCATTGGGTCCAAACCCCTGCACCAAGCAGGAAAGATAACTGGGGGTCAGGTGACCCCAACAAGGTGACTGTTTAGTCTCCTCTTGAAGATTTTCAGGGTAGGTGATTGTACCACCTCTGGAGGGAGTGTATTGCACAATCTGGACTCCCTGACTGTGAAGAAGTTTTGTCCTAATGTTGAGCCTGAATCAATCTTCCAGGAGTTTGTGGCTATTACTTTTGGCTTTCCCCTTGGGTGCCCTGGTGAACAGTTGCTCACTGGGCCCTTGATGTGTACACCTAGTGTAGCAGTAAGCTGCTACCAGGTCCCCTCTCAGCCTTCTTTTCCTCTGGCTGAAGAATCCCAAATCCCTCAGCCTTTCCTCATATAGCTCACCTTTTAAGATTGATCATATAGGTCACTCTTCTCTCTACTCTCTCAGGCTTGTCCACGTCCTTATTAAAGTGTGGTGCCTAAAACTGGATGCAGTACTTTAGCTGCAGTCTCATCAGTGATGAGTAGAGTGGAACAATGTGGGGTGTCGGAGGTGTTAGGCCCTGGGGAGCGTGGTGAGAGCATGGATCCCAGGGAAGCATGCTTCCCCAGGCTGGACGGTCTCACCGGGGTTGAACTCCCAGGAGCTTTGCTCCTAGAACAGAGATGCTGAGCAGTAAGAGAATGCAGCTCAGGGGAGCATTTTTCCCCACAGTGGAGAATCTTGAGAGAGTCCAGAGGAGAGCCACGCACAAGATCAGAGGGCAAGATAACAGGCCTTATAAAGAGAGACTGAGAACCATGGGACTCTTCAGCCTGGAAAAGCGCAGACTCAGGGGTGACCTGGTGGCAGGCCTATAAGTACATAAGGAATATGCATCAAGATCTGGGGGAACGGCTGTTCACTGGAGCACCCAAGGGATGACAAAGACCAACGGTCACAAACTCCTCCAAGACCATTTTAGGCTGCACGTAAGGAAAAAACTTCTTTGCTGTCTGAGTCCCCAAGGCCTGGAATAGACTCCCTCCAGAGGTGGTGCAGGCACCTACTCTGGACTCTTAAGAAATGTTTGGACTCTTATCTTGCTGGGATCCTTTGATCCTAGCTGACTTCCTGCCCCTGGGGCAGAGGGATCTTTTGAGGTCCCTTCCAGCCCTAATGTCTACGAATCTATGAATCATACTCCATGCTTTTGCTGCAGTTAAATGGGGAAAAAAATCAAGCCAAAAACTAAATTTCCCACTAAATGTGCACACAATAAACAAACTCCAGGTTGCTGTCTCAGTCTCAGATGCAGCTTCCACAGGTTGCGAGCTCCACTCCCAATAAGAGCTGTGGGGAAGCAAGATCTGTAGAGCTTTGGAGGGTGGAAAGAGGTTGAGGTGCTAAGAGCTCTGCATCCTGGACGACTGCAAATTGATCACTTCATTTTGAGAGAGCAGATTAACAATACCTTATCTCAACCTGGGTAAAACAGCTCAAAGATAACCCTCGTCCCAAGTGACATAACTTTAAATCACTTAAAGAAGAGCTAAAATGAGTTAACCTTCAGTGCCTGAATACTCACATTTTATGCATCTTAAGTGAGAGGTGTGGTGGAATCTAGAGTTATCAGATGATATTTGTCAAGAACTGTACCTTTAAAAAAAATGAATCAAGCAACGTCTGTGTAAAGGAAGTGATAAGGAATCTTAAATAACCATAATCAGTCAACATGCTTGTTACAAAGTGCCTCAACAAAATATAAAACTACAAAAAATGAAAAAAAAATCTTTGCCATTGCCTTTATTAATCCAAACTGTAATCAGTCTTGAAGGAACTGTATACATGTTCAAAACTTGAAAGACCAAATATATCAATTTTTCAGGGGCTTGTCATACAGACATTTTGATTATAAAGTTAATGACTAGACTGAAAAGTTTTGTCTTCTTCTGTAGTTGTTCATTTTTTTTACACATCATGGATTTACATCTTTAGTGTGAAACCCAGGAAATTGGAAGGGGTGAGACTGAGAAGGGGTGTAAAGTTGGCAGTCCTCCCTCCTTTTTGTTTGTTCTATCTGTGCATATTTGGGTATCTTATTTATTTACTTTCCCACTTCCATGATTTTTATTGATAGTAATGTATAGAGATTTTATATATATATATAATAAAGGCATTTTAAGTATCTGCATAGCAAAAATCCACTGCCAGTAGAGACACTATAATTGGTATCTTTGTATTCTCAGCAGAGGTGCCAAAGACTAAGTGGGCATGGAAATCAAGGTACTCACTACAGCCTCTGAAGGTCACTTGTGGGCTGTGGGGTTGCTTTGTCCTTAGGTAATGAAATTAATTCATTTGTCATAGGCTTTATTCAGTTTTATGAGCTTGAAAAGCAATAGTTCCTTTGTATGAAAACACATAGCAAAAAATAGGTAAATAAAATTAATACAGCATTTTCTAGACACAAAAAACCAGAAAAAAACCCTCTAATGTTCAACTTCCATTAACTGTTTCTTAATTTTTTTTTCTTAGGGAAACTGTGTATGTTGAAAATTCCATTTCAGTTGGGCTACAAAGGAAGATTTACTGTAATTTAAAAGAGAGGGATGTCAGCAATCTGATGATTGCATAATTGAACTGAGAGTACAAAATACAATTTAGTATACCAAAATTTTAGATGCCTGTAATGTTACTATATTAATGTCAAAGTAGCACTGGCTTATTCACTTCAGTAAAGATGTTCTTCCCAAATTTATTAACGACCTCAGTGAAATTAGCATTAGAACATTAATAAGAATATACTACTTTTGATTCTGCGAGCAATAATTTGCTACATTAACAATGACTTCCAGCTAAAACAACGGTCACATCATAAAAAATATGTTGTGCTTGCTTTCTTGTTTTTAAAAGTCTGGAGATAAAATCATTATAGAAGTATAACTTATCCTCCCCTGCCCCCTTAATTATCTACCATTGTTTCTGTACCCAGTGTCCCAAACCAAATGAATAATATGGCTCAGTTTTTTTTAATGACATTGAAATAAAATCATAGCAATGTGTACAGTGAAAGCTGTGTTATCTGGCACTTTATTAACCAGCATGCTCTATTAACCAGCATGGTGGTCGATGCGGCAAAAGGGAGACTGGAAGTCCCACCTTGCCATGGCCCAGGGCAAAGCAGCTTGTGTGGGGCCCCCGTGCCTGTCCCCTGGCACACTGATGCCAGGGTGTAAAAGTCTGGCGCACCGGATGCAGCAGGAGGGGTAGTGGCCCGACCAGGCAAAGATGCCTTTCAGGTAACTGGCATATTTGGTTATCCGGCATTCCCCATTGATGCCGAATAACAGAGCTTTTGCTGTATATGAAAAAAAACTTAAGGAAGTAATTTTGCTCAGCCTCTTGCTTAGGTAGGATCATCCATGTCTAAATTGTCTTAGACAAATGTTTGTCGAACTTGCTCATAAAAACTTCCAAGTTTTGAGATTCCACATCCACACTCATAGTGAGAAAATTCTTCCTAATACCCAACCTAAATGTCCACTGCTACAATGGGCCACTGTTCCTCATCTTGTCTTCTGTGGCTATGGTGAATAGCCTATCACCATCCCCTTTATAGGTATGCTTCATGTTATTAAATCCCTCAGTTCTCTTTTCCAGACTAAATAATCTCAGTTATTTTAGGCTTTCCTCATAAATCACATCACGCCTCTAATCATTGTAATAATTTTTGTTGTGCTTTGCTGGACACTTTCCCATTTGATGTTTGGAAGTGCAGTGCTCAAATCTGAACGCACCAGTCCATTTGAGGACTCATTATGCTTAATAGAATAAAAGCGCCACTTCTCATGACATGCAGTAGGTAGGGCAGGCTGGCATTTTAGGCTAGGTACAGACATTACACATAGACTTTTAAAAACAAGAAAGCAAGCACAACGTATCTTTTATGATGTGACTGTTGTTTTAACTGGAAGTCAATATTAATGCAGCAGATTATTGCTCACAGAATCAAGACTAGTATAAGCCAGCAGCTAGAGTCTTCCCCCCCCAAAAAAAACCCAACAATGAACTTCCTGCAAAGGATTCTCAGTTACAGTGAGGAGCTACACTTCTGTCTGCACCCTTTAAGACCAAGCTGACCAAAGTTTCAGGTATGCAAAGTTTCACTCTACAGTCACTTGGGAACAAACTGTGAGGCCTTCTGCTCAGCTACACTTCTGCAGTTTGGCCTCACCTCCTTGGGAAAATCTGACAGCATGGTTCATAGCATTGGGTGAAAGAAAAGGTTTTCTATAGAAGGGGAAGGGACAGTGGGAGGGGACAATGCTAAGAGAGGTAAAAAGTGAGTAGATTAAATCAGTTGAGATTAATGTTCCCAATTAAATGAATCAGTTCAGGTTTCAGGATTTTGATTCTAAAGGTGTTAATAAAAAGTATATGGAAAGGGTATGTTTATAAGATCATTCAGAGAATGAAACATCTAGGGGACTAGAGCTGAAGTTTCATACTGGGTTCAAATCAGTGGTAAAAGGCAGGATAGATTTGTATTTTGTTACACAGTACACTTTAAGCTTCTCAAATGTTGATAGGTCTTAATGTTAGCTCAAGTTTAGAGTATTTACGTGTTTAAGCTAAAAACCTTTTCTGACTGTCTGTGACTTGCACAGCTGTGACTTGCCAATAGAGGGCTGGCAAGCAGGTCCCTAACTAGGAGCTACAGCTGTGAGTGCCTTTACAGGGCTGGTGATCCAGGACAGGCTTTTATCCTCACTCTGTGGGAGTGGGGAGGGTTAGAGAGATGGCTTGCTGTGTGTGGGAGCATGAGGCTGGAAGGGGGAGAGTTTTAATGATGTGGGCTGCATAGTGAAATTGGAGGTGGAGAGGCAGTGGGTAGGAGTGGGGGCCGGGTGAGGAAATGAAGGAAATCCGCCACTTAAGCTACTAAAGGATGAAATAAAATAAGTTTAAAAAACAAGAAATAAAAAAAAATGAAGTAAGTAAATTAAAGGAAGTTTCATATTTTAATAAATTGGGATTGGGTAATCCCAGCTCAGAGGGACCCTGATATGGCCCCCTACTTTGCTACCCTTCTGCATCCCCCCCTTAGCCTTCCCTCCCAGACTAGTGTGTACCCTGCAAGTGGCCATATCAGGTTACACGCATGGGGGTGGGAGAGGAAGTTGGCTTGACGCCAGTATCTCCCTTGGGCAGTAGAGTTCAGGGGTGGAAGGTTTGACTGCACAGAACAAGAAAATGTTGAAATGTCTCCTTAAAAGTCTGTGGAGTTGGATATTGATCCACACTTAGACTGCCGTACAGGCAAGGGCCCCCATATTTCAACACAGGTACTGGTATGGTTCCACCATTAAGCTGTCATTCCTCTCCATGGTTTATTCTATTTAAGTATAAAGTGTGGTGGTGGTACTGTTAAAAAAATGTCCCTGCCACATTCCTGAAACAAAAAAAAAGTTAGTGAAATAAAACAATCTACCAGCTGGTGAATCAGATAGGTTGAAAGCAGTAATTATTCTTTGCCAAATCACATAACTGAGATATTCCAATAAAATAAGTTGATCAATTCATATAGTACTCAATCCAAGTAAAAAAAATAGAGAATCAAGGACACAAATGATTGGTTTTCTATATCAACACCTTTCCATATGGAAAACTTAATTTATGCCAAATTAAGTAATTGTGTTTAATACAAAAGAATTGCATTCCCATCACTTTCAAGTGTGGTTAAATCTCTGGTTCTGTGGATCTTAACACCCATTATTTTCCAACACAGCAGTGGCTGTGTCAGCGACTAGATCTGCATCATCAACTAAGTTTTATCAGGAAGCAGGAAGGCATTATTTGATAGTCACATATTGAGAATTTGCAAAAAACGTTTTTTCCCCTCACATTTGGAGGTTGGAAAAAGCTTCCACTTCAGTTCCATTTGGTCACCACCTTTCATTTCCACCACCTTGTCTTTCCAAAATCATTTCATTCTACTGAGAGGATCTCATGAGCATGCTGATTTGAGAAGGTTTTCTGGAAGAAAAGCAAATCATAGAAGTAGTCGTGGTCATTGAGCCTTGAGTGAGAGGAGCCAGTGGTTTAAGGAACAGAAAGATATGAATTTTTTGGAACCCCAGAGAAGGAAGTTTCAGGCCTCTTTAAAACCTTCAGGTTGATAGTTTTAATTTTTCCCTTTCAACACTGGCCTCCACCTCCTCCCCCTGCCCCCAAGAACAAACAAACAAAAAACCCCCACAAAAAATGAACCTTGGTCACAAAGAGGAGGCTTTGCATCACATGTAACTTTCCCCTTTGTATCTTTTGAAGCCTGGTTTGAATGTACTTTTGTCAATAAATGTTTTAAAAGATCAGCAAGTGCATTAACATCCATACCACACTCATTTGAATTCAGGTTACAAGCTGTCTCCACGGGGAAGAATGCAAATTCTGACTGACTTCACCATAGGAGTGCTCCCTTTTTTAGAAAGAAGCACTGTCAGAATTCTTTTAATAAATAAGTTAGATATTTTGCAGGTGGCCCCTGAAGAATTACAGAAGATCCCTTTGAACATTTGGATTCTTCTCAACCCACAGCACAAAATAATTTTAATATTCATTTTGCCACATTCCCAACAGGCTCATATCCTTCCTCATGGTGCTCTGATAGCCAATACCAGAAGCAGAGTTTTCTCTGAAATCTTGGCCTTTTTACAGCAACTTGTCAATAAGTAAAAGGAAGATACTGTGAGCAAGACTAGTACATTATTCACTTAGCAGTGATGGTTCATAAACTAATCAATGAATTAGGATGTTTATTAAATATTATTCATAACAAGGAATATTTATTTGCCATCTTGTACAGTCATATATTACCCAAATTTCTCTGGCCTTTATAGATAATATCTAGGTTTGTAACAACTTTGGAGTGTAATATGCTGATTTATAGATTGGTACATTAGTGAGGGGAAAATAAATGGATATAATTCCCCAGTTAGTCATTTAAATTATTATCTTTTTTTCAATTACAGATTATGGTAAGAACATCTCTAAATGTGGGTATAACAATCATGGGTAATAATATTTTATTGGAATGTGTAATTTTTCTTCCTTTAAAAACAACTATGCCAATATTTTGTGACTTGCAATGTTTTTAAGGTTGTGTACTTGCCAAAGTTTGTAGATGTGAGATGGGCAGAATATATCACTGTTGTCATTATAAAATAGGTCATGATGTATGATGATCTTAAAAAGTATTTTAAGTCCTTGATCTTAGCTGTGGAGAACACCCTGGTCAGTTTCTGAACCAGGAATAATGTTTTCAAAATCAATGACATAATTCAGTTGTGCTTTATAAATGTTGGCTGAACATTTTGGGGTTGTATCACTAATGGTGAAGTTCTGCATTCATTACACTTAAGTCATATAAGGTTTGGGTCTAACATAAAATGAATTAATTCTCCTGTGGCTTTCTATAACTAAAGTCACAAGTATGCACTCCAAGAAATAGGTATTTCCTTGTTTTTATATCTTTGACAAGAAATTGAAATCACACAAACAGTTCCTTGAGTATATTGAAGGGCAGTACATTGAGTTTATCATGGGGTGTCTTAAGCCCAAAAAGTTTAAAAGCCACTAATCAAGGAAAACTAAGTTAACTGTGAAAAATGAAAAATTAAAGTTCTTTTTTTTTACATTTAATGTTCCAAATTTTGAGTCTCTTATGTGATCTGAATTTCTTTTTCTATTATTAATGTTTATAATTTCTAATGGAGAGGTAAAACTATGCTGTTGTGTATCATCATTGGTGGCAATATAAAGATATAATCATCTTTTACTCTTATTATGGTAGAATCATGCTAACAATTGGTTTGTTTTAGTAAAGCCATTTTGGCCCCATGAGACTTTCATGAGAGTATTATCACATTTCCATTGCTGCATAAACATCAGCTAGCTAGTATTGTTTGACATATTACCTTCCATTTATTTACAAATAACTGGGCATATTTGAAAGCTCTACTTAAAGCCTTCTTTGAATTACAGAAACTTGCTAAAACCAAATATTCATATATAACACTAGACAATGTCAGCTGCATTGTCAATTCCTTTCGTCTTCTGAATAAGTAGTCAAAATTCTAAAATAATGCATCTGTCTTAGGTTTTATTCATTGCTTTATGTATGCAACAAACTGGGATATCCGTTCCCTGTTTATATTTAATGTGTGGATGTCTGATATGCAAAAAACATGTTCGGTATTCACTAAAAGAACTTATATGTATAAAGATGATGTTATATAGCTATAATAAATACCATGTTGAGGTTTGGTAAAAAGGTTTTACATTACTTCAAAAATCCCAAACTCCATTTTTTCTGATTATTATACCTTTTAAGATGATATACAAATTTGAATCAGAGCTTTTTCAAACCCTTCTTATTAGTAATTTGCATACCAAATCGTGTTTTAAATACTACTTAAAACAACATTTTAAATAGTATTTAAGGTAACATTTTGTTCTCTGTTAGTCTATAACCAGTTTAGCAAGGAGAGTAGAACTTCTAAGAATATCCTGTATATTGATCTTTGCCAATTCTGTAGTACATATCTCATCTAATATAAATTTTATTTAAATGAAACATTAAAAAAAATACATACAGCTTATTGTTTAACCTTACCTTGATTTAACTAAAAGGACAGCGCATTTTCCTTGCATTTATATTTAATTAACTATCTTGTTTTATGATAAGAAAAACTTGGAAGAGTTTTGCAAAGTAAAAGCTGTTTGTAGCTAAATTCAGAGACTGAAGGGTGTCATATTGAGGTATGATGACTGAGTCAAAATACAGTCCTGAGTCCTTTCCTTAGAATTATGTATACTGTGCTCTAGTCCTTGAATAAGTGCTTCAAATCTAGTTCTTAATGATATGCTCAAAGTTACAGAGGAATAGCTTGTAAGGAATTTCATCACCAGTGTTTCATAATAATTTGCACACATTAAAGCTAAGATTTCCTGGAATAAGAGTTTAACAGTGGAGTTTATGAAAGGGACCAGTTTGTGGAAGAGAGACATGATGCAAGTGCCTGTGATAAGATGAAAACTGGACTAAAAACTGTGTGTGTTTGTGTGTGTGTGGATTCAAGAGAAAACTGAGTCTGGTAGATATCCTGAGTTCATGGATATGGGGAAGATGTAACTATTAGTGACATCCAGGAGTTTTATTATTAATAAAAAAATATCTACAGTTTTCAAATTGTTTGGCAGGTCAGTGAAGGAGAACATATTTTGTAAAATTATGCTGAAGAAAAGTAGCCATAAATATCATAAAAAGAGACATTTTAGTGAGACTTTAGCTTTTGTTAATAGTAATACCACTGATGGAAACCCTTTATCTCATAGTTTCATAGTTTCATAGTTTGTAGGGTCGGAAGGGACCTGAGTAGATCAGCTAGCCCAACCCCCTGCCATGGCAGGAAAGAATACTGGGGTCAAATGACCCCAGCAAGGTGTTCATCCAACCTCCTCTTAAACACCCCCAGGG
>NW_017728916.1:20455797-20537826 GCF_001723895.1 Crocodylus porosus
GAACCCCACTGCCCACGTCCTTCCAGGTTGAGAAGGACCCATCTACTACCACCCTCTGGGTGCAGCCCTCCAGCCAGTTGGCGACCCATTTGACTGCTCATTTGACAGCCCATTTGACCCATCTCTCTGCTCTGGCATGGCTCTACCTAACATTTTTGTTTAATTTAGTATTTATCTTTAGTTACATTACCATTTACATCTCTAACAGCAACTCTGAATAAGTGGCATAGGAAAAGAAAAGATTTTTCCTCAATGTAATTGCTTCAGTCAATTGTAAGTATCACATTAACTTTTTCAGTTCAAGTGCTGCACAGGTTTCTGTTCTATATATTTTAATTGCTTTGATTTCAAGTAGTAGTAGTTTTGTATGACTGTTGTTACAACAACACCTTTACTCCTAAAATATTTCTTTAATATTGTAATTGAGAATTTTGGGAGAGCATGTACAGTTGCAAGAATTGTTTCAATCAGTGGTTAAATACCAGCTTTACATTTTAATAATATTTTTCACTTGCCCATGGCATTGCAAAGGACGTGTTTCCCAACCAGTCTTCATTTGATTCTGAGGGTAAAATCTTGGCTCCCCTGAAATAAATGGGAGTTTTTTCTACTTCAAATAAATGGGACTTCAAAGGAGTTGAGATTTCTCCTTCACCACTAAAATAAAGTAATCCTATTTATTTGGACAATTTTTGTTTTTTTGGAAAATAGAGTGTCCAGGAAATGTAGCACCAGGAAGTTCCTGCTGCCAGGTGCCTCCTCTGTCTCCTGGGATGCCATGCTTAATCTGTCACCCAAGGTTAGGCCCCAGATCCTTGCAAGGGCTGTAGTGAGAGTGATAGTTAATTAAGCAGTTATTTATATACATTCTTGTAAATAAAGTATTGTTTCTACATCATAAGCATCATGAAGGTGCTGCCATCAGCTCATTTGCTGCTTCAGGCACAAGATCCAGTGCTCAGCCAACAGCTGTGGCTATGAAAGGGTTAACCCAAGATTCTAGTAACTTGGATGTCATGTTGGCAGCTGCACGGAAGGCACAGTGTCTCCAAGAGTGTTTCTTTTCCAGTGAAGAAAATAGCTTCCCTGCTTTAAAAAATGCACCCCAATTTACTGTATGCAAGAAAATATGGCATGTATGGTTCGGACATTGTTCTTTCATTTTCTTCAGGCTCAAAACATTTATGGCACCCGTGACATCAAAACCAGCTATGGCCTGGCTGGGCCAAATCCTTGCAACTTTCAATAATTGTTTCAAGTGCAATTAATGTTATTGAAAATGCAGAGTAAATATTAAATGGCTGCTTTGGTGATGTTTCCAGTTAGCTAACGCATTTGTTAAACTGGTGAAAACTCACCTGGCATACCACATGCAATTTTGGTCACCTGTGTTCAAGCCAGATGAATTCAGACTGACAGGTGCAGACAAGGGCTGCTCTTTATCTGGAACGCAAAAACCATGGCATATTTAAAAACATGATTTTTGCCTCCTGGCTGATCAGGAGAAAGCAGTGAACAGTAGAGTGATCAAGTTCTCTTGGCCAATAAGCAACAGGGGGGCACGTGCTGAAGAGCAAGATTAAATGGTTTGGGTCTGAAGAGCAAGATTAAAGGAGCTGCTGTGCAGCCCACTTGCAGTGCAATTTAGGTAGATCCCTAGTATAAAAAACTGCCCTCTCCTATCCCCATCCATACAAAAAGCTGCCCTGGCGAGCATCCTGGGGCTACCTGCTCTCTAGAGCTTCTGCGGCCCAGCCAATTGATACCTGGGGGCACTACCCCTTGTGCCAGTTGGACTGCTGCAGCAGCATCGCACTCTATACACACACACACATATCTAGAGAGAGAGAGAGAGAGAGATAAGTTGGGTAATGCTTTATTGGTATATTTACAATGTTAAAGCAATTTGGAAGCCTACCATTGTCTCTATCATCATGAAAAAATAAAACCTAAATACCTATATGTGTTCATGTGTGCTTTTGGTTTTCTTCACACATGATGGGGGGATGTGGTGCTTGTAGAAAGGGGGTGATAAGGGGTGTGGAGGGATGTGGGTTGGTCTGTAGGTAGGAGTGGGGCAATTGCTGGGGCCACTGTGGGTGTGGGGGACCTTGTGTAGGAGCTGCTCAGGAGGGGCCTGCCAAAAAAATCTACAGAGAATTGTGAAGTGGAGTATGCTCTCACAGCACACTAAAGAAGCAATACAAGGACACCCTAAAGGCGTCCCTAAAAAGTTTCATCAAATTGCTCAAGACCATCCATCCTGGAGGTCATCAATCCAGAATGGTTCACTGGCCTTTGAACAGCAATGCATGACAGAAGCATTGCAAAAATGCTTCGTCAGGAAAACAAAAACCTCTCATATCCAGTCATCATTTCTATCCTGCCTTTGCTACAGCAAATTGTTCAAGGTGAAGATCAGCCTTATAAATCACCTATGTACCGATGCAACCTAGCCTCCACCCTCCCACCCCGCTTTTTCTTTTCTCTCTCTATTGTCTCCTTTTTTTCTCCTTTTCTCCCTCCATTTCTTTCCCATTTATTTTCTGTCTTTTCCTCCCTGCCCCACTCCAATGTGGTTGTCTTTGCCTGTAAAGGACAAACAACATCCTTTTGAAAGGTCTTGATGTTCCACTATTCAAACTCTCCTTTCTTCTGGAATTTTGTTGCCTGTTAACCATTCCCAATAAAGTCTCTTTTCAATTCCGCAGCCTTGAAGACTTTTTTTAGCTCTAGCTAAAAGCCTTAATTCAGGTGTGGTAATATGAATTTAGATGTAGAAATGACTTGCAATGAAATATTGGAGACACTGTTCTTGGTAGTAGCCATGTTGGTCTAAGGACATAGGCAGGAAAGGTTCTTTGGGGAGATGTGATATTTTTTACTAAACCAACTAAATAGTTGGAAAAAAGGTATTGCATAAACACCTTTCTTCAGTCTTGTCCAGCAAAGCAAAACCCAGATCTCTTGCTCCTGCATGAGGGTTCTTTAACCACTGAGCTATATATTTAAACTTTTCCTGGACTAATACTATGCAATTATCTTAATAAACATGGAACAATTTCAAGAAGAGGGAAGAAAAAGTGCATTACCCTGCATTGCCCAGCGGCATGACAGTTAAGTCACTTTCCTGAGTGAAGGCAGATACCAGATTGTGATGGTATTATGCACGTAATTCCAGGAAAGTATTCACAGCTGTGAATCTTGAACAATGACAAGCACTTCTCTGTTGTGAGAGTAAAAATGCCTAAGGAAGATGGAACTATGCCCTGTTCACTGTTATTTCTTAAAAGCTTGCATCAGTGGTCCTCTCCTTACCTTAAATCCCATGCTTTTGTGACTAAATTTCCCTAAGCATTACTTTATGGGCATGCCTGAAGAAAGGTAGTTGTGCCCAAGAGCTTGCAAATAATTTTTTCCCAACAATTTAGTTGGTCTAATAAAAGACATCACATCTACCAAAATAACCTTGCTTGCCTGGAGACACTGTCAACACTTGTGACTATTTTGAGATTTGGGGTTTTTTAGACTTTACATATAATTTGTCTAATCCATGCACATTGCAATAGTTATATTGTTTTTACTTTCATCTTAAACTGAGTAATATAGTTTTAGCCCCCTGGTAGTAATGCTTCTAGTTTCTCTTCAACTAGAGAAAAATGTGTGTTGTGTTATATGTGATGATGTGCCCCACCATCTCCGCCTCATTTTTCAAAATTCTAGATTTGCCTATAAAGCAATTCTTAGGGAAATTACCATTTATTTTCCTTTATGACTAATTCAGAAGATTTAGGACATCTCCAGCCTTTCCAATAAGTTAATAAGTGAATTTGTGGCATCCTCATTGTCCTTATCAGTACAATCTAGAAGGGAATTAATATAAAATACAGGATTGTGACTTCATGGAAAAACTGAGAAAGAAAAATATGCAATTTTATTCTTACAAACACAGTGATTTAGTAGTCAGAAGAAGCTATGGGACTAGAAAATTATACAGCTATTTGTTCATTTAAACATTATTAGGAACCCTTTCTCCAAACACAAAAAGTCCCCCTCTATCTTCTTTTCTCAGCTTGTCTTAAACATTTAAACATGATCACTTATGTATAATGAAATGTAATGCAATACTGCCACCTAGTGAAGAGACAAAAATCTTGCCAGACAGACTGGCAAAGAGAAGGTGGTCCTTATGATGCTTAGTATAACATAAAAAATTATAGACATATTTAAGTTCCTGGATCATATAAAATGACAAATCAATACAGAAGGAAATTAGTGATTATTCTTTTATATTTTGGGTAACTTGTTGTTACATAAATATTCTTTTCATATTGTTTGTAGAAATGGAAGTAGGATAGGAATTAAGGGAAGAACAGCCATAGGGTAATCAAGTATACTAATATTACAAAACATTTATTATAGATTCCATCTTGGATTGCACTTAATAGCTTAACTCAGTGCTACTCAAGTTTTTGGCCCTGCAAGCCAGCTAAATGGTGTAGGGCTGGTCTGCTGGCCAGATCAGGCCCTACTTCACTCCTGAGTAGCAGGATTGGGCCCCAGGGCCTACACTGTCTTGACCTGTCCAGAGCCCAGACCCATCTGGTGAGGCCAGCATGAGATCCCTGGAACCCTAATCCCAGCATATGGGAGGAGTGGCAGGTGTCCCTGGGCCCCAATCCCATCGGGGTGGAAGTGGCATTGTGCTCTGCATCATCCCCACCTGCCGAAATCAGGCCCCAGGGGTACCAAGCTGCTCCAACCCAGCTGGGATTGTGTTGCCACTGCACCTAAAGGCTCATTTCCTGACTTCCTATCCCCCACCCCTTGTCTCCTGTTCTCCTGCCCATATCGCCACTTACTTATGCTGCTGGCATTATACCACATGAGTAAGTAGGGAGGGAGGAACCCTGATGCTGCTAGGTTGAGCCCAGCCCCCATGCTCTGCCTCAGGTGAGCAGGGAGGTACTGGGGAGCTCGTGGAGTGGGGAAGCAGGTGAGTAATCCAGGTGAGGAGGGCACTGGCAAAACCCAATCCGGGCTGTGGAGCTGATGGATATTGATCAGGATTGGAAGGTGCTAGCAGGGCTCCAGTTCTGGAGCCTGTAATGCCGTAGAAAATCAGTGAGCAAAGCAGATACAGAGCAGAGTTACATCTCCATGCTCTGCTTGCAAGCTGTCAAGGAGCAGGTAAGGGCAGCGTGTGTTAGAAAGGGTTTTAACCTTTAACATGCAACTGCCCACAGCATGTGTTAACTTAAACACAGCCTAACACTTCTTTGAGTTAGCATGTGCTAATTGTCAGGTGTAATAATGCCTTTACATGGGCTGTGATATTTATCATAGGTTACAGTTTTCTATAGGTTCTGTTCAACCTATTAAGTTTTTGGGAAAATGTATGTTTTACAAAATACTAATTCCAGGGTATATTTTCCAAAGCTAATTATGGTGAAAGTCTGAAAATATATGAACCAGCCCAAAAATAAATTATTGTATGTCACCTCTTTAATACCCTTGAGGTTCTTATTTGGCATTCATTACTCTAATATGGGTGTGTGCTGTAATTTTAAAAATACTTATCTTCAAAACACTGGTGTGTGATAGAGAAGTGCTGCTAACCCTATTTTACAGATGGGGAACTGAAGCACAGAGATGCTTGTGGCAAGGCAGGTAAATGAACCCAGGTTTCCCAATTTCTAACCACTGGATCATTTGTTCTCCCTCCCCCTCCCCCACCCCTGCATTTCTGATACCTTCCCAGAGCACTTTTCTATTCATGAGATTTCCAGAATTTTGTTGCATATTGAAGAGTTTCTTAGCAAGAATCCTGATCTTTGAAAATCTGTGTTGACTTCATTAAGACATTTTCCTGAATAAGAATGTAAGGAATTAAAATTTGATTTTTATCCTAGTGAAGCCAAAGCACTCAATATTTGTAAGACTTACCCAAAGTGTCTAGGCAAGTATAATCTGAATGCAGGAATAGAAATCAGGAACTACAGATTTCTGTGAGTGGGAGATTCTGTCTTAGTTATCCCACATGTCAAATGGGATTACCAGCATTTATTTCCTTATGCCACAGGTATTTGGGAAGCCTAAACAGATTAATGTTTATACAGCACTTTAAAAGCACTTTTACAATACTATATAGCACTTTAAAAACACAACATCCAAGATACTTGACTTCAGTAGGACTAAAAATGAGAAACCAGGATGACCGGGGGGGGGTCTCACAATTTCACCTTAAAGTTCATTATGGTTTGGTCAATTGACATTCTCAATCAAAGTTAACCTTTTTCTCCAGGCAACAAATCTAGCACTATAGAGTTGCAGAAATAGAATTCAGTTAGAATAGGATTTAACTGTGATAGCTATGCAGTAATTCCTGAAACATACTAATATTTTTAATGGCGATCATTTTAACTTTTTATCATTGACTACATTTGTAATTTCTATACCCTTCAACTGTGAGAGACCACTCAGTTTATTCTGGAAATAAGTATATCAGCAGATGCAGAAGCCAGAACAGAGAGGCCATATGGTCTGTAAGAGAGTTAGTAAAAGGCAAGTGGTGGAAAAAATGTAACACAGCAACATAATTATACCGTATAAAATGAATAGTCAAACAAGTATTTAACCCGACTACAGACATATGAACAGGTTATCCTGTAACAAATTTAGCTGCCTTGATTTTAGAATGCAGAGTACCACTTAATACAACCCTTCAAAGCAATTTAGCTTTGTAGTTACTTGTAGAGTCTGACTTGCTCCAGTTTTATGTCTTGAGCTTTGCTTCTCCTTTTCTGTATCTGTAGACATAGTGATACTAGACAATAAAATATTTTTAATGCTTTTTTTCTACTTTGTTGCCTTGGATTAGAAATTGGATAGAACACAACAAGGATTCTGTATCCAAACACTTAAAAAAAAAAAAGGGCTAATTGCTTCCCTGGACCCTCCTCTTTCTGTAACTTTCCTTTGTGATGTAGCATTTCTTTTTAAAATTTGTGTCCTAAATAGAAAAATCCACGAAGTTCTCACAAGAAACTTATCCTTCTGTGAGATTTTCCAGTCAATTTTGAAAACTAGGAAGGTTCAAATAGTCTTTCTGTAGCGAAATCCCAAGATTTTCTTTTTTTTTAAATTTTATTGCATTCACTCCCCTTCCTCAACCATTTCTGACTTTTTCACTCCCCCTCTATTCCCTATACATAAGTATAAGAAAGCTAAGATGCAGGATAAGCTTAAAACATTTTTATTTTGGTAGCAAGTTTTTGGTATTGGATATCCACTTTTTTATATTGTGTTATAGTTAGGTTTGTGTTGATTCTTACTGTTGTATATTGTATTATTATCATTTTCATATTGATGTTTATTGTTTCATATGGATATTGCATGGTTTAGGCCTGTGTTTGTAAATGAACCAAAGTCATGTCAAGTTTCCATTTTATATGTCAAGTCTCCATCTTGTGTCCTCTTCCCAGGCATCCCCTGTGTCACAACTATATGAGTCACATATCCCTCCCATGTAAATTGGTTCCTGGATGAATGAGTGTGATTGGGAATGATTGAAAGACAATGGTAGCAGGCCTCTACAAAATGGTCTGTAATGACTGGGCCATCACCTCGCATTGATTCATCCAGTAACCAGGGACCTCACCCAGGAACAGAGACAAGACTGGCATTTGAAAGACCCAGTGGGACACCCTCTCCATCTGGACCAGCACCATGCCACACAACCTATCCACCTAGAAGCCCTACCAGTGACCCCCTCTGGACAACATCTACTGGACAAGGACCCCTTCCAGCCTGGATAGGTAGATATTATCTGCACACCTCCTCCTACAATTTGGACTCTCTCTGTCTCTCTCTCTTCTCCTGGACTTCAGCGGAGTTCAGCCGCTGCACCAAGCCTCTCTAACCCCTGCTGCCATTGTGCATGCGTGTGTGTGTGGGTGGGTGGGTGCGTGCAAGGGAACCAGTTTGGCACTGTGTCACCATCTCCCCTGTTCAACAAAACCACTGTCATTTGCAACCCCAAGTTGGGTCATGTTTTACTGAACCCCAGTCCCTTCCTTATCTTAAACTCCAGCCTCATTCTCTCTCTCTCAGCTCCAGTCCCCACCCTCTCTGCTAGTTTCCTGCTCTCCTCCCAATTCCATCTCCCCTTTTCTGCCAGCTCTCAGCCTCCCCTGCTCCTACTGCCTTTTCCCTGTGACTTCCTGCTGCCTTTCTCTGCTTTCCTGCTGCCCTGCCACCTGCTGCTTTTCCTGTGATTTTCTGCTGTCCATCTCTCTGTTTTCAGGCTTCCCCAGCACCTTCTATAATCCTGCCCCCACCCCTCCTGCAGCTTCCCAGGTCCTCGTAGTTGTCCTGCAGTTTTCTCCAGCAGCTGGAGCCTTTCTCCAGCTTCTAGCACCTACCGCAGCTCCCTGCAACTTCTCTAGCTGCCCTGGAGCCATCCTCTGGCTCCCCACATCCAGAGCCCCTCTTTAACACCCACACTTTCCCTTAGTCCCATTTTCCCTCTCCCTACTTACCTTTTCAGCTCCCCCATAGCTCTGACTCCAATCCCAGACTATGTGCCAGCATGCTTCCCTGTTCTGCAGGGTTTGGGTGTTGACTTTTAATCAATTAAGATCAATTAACCTAAAGTTACCACTGAACCTCAGTTCTTCAGCCCAGGCCCCTGTAGTTTATCGGTTCTAATCCCAGTCCTGGTAACTTTAAGTCCCTACACTTCTACTTTCTTACCTTAACATTTCCCCAGGTATCCCAAGTACACCAAGCACATACATACATACACATCACAACACCCAACTTAGGAACTCACCTGTGTGTATATGTAGGTGGGTGGTATGTGTGTAAATTAGTGAATACATATATATATATACACATACATAGATATTACTGTGTGTGTGTGGTGTATAAATTAGTAATCCAGGTATGTGTGTTGGATGTGCAGGTGTTGGTAACTGGTCTGATTCTGTCTAAATTTGGTGTGTGTACTGTGTATGGGATTAAACTGGTGATAGGTGTGCATAAACCTAGACTAGTTATTTTGAACATGTGTGTATCTGAATTGCTAGTGTGAGTGGTGTGTGTGTGTGTGTATATGGCATTGTGTGTACGATATACAAATTAGTGATCTGTGTTTAACTTCTGGGGTGTATACCGTATGTGCTTGAATTGGTAATAGATAAGCATGTGCCTAGGCTTGTTTGGATGTATATGTGCCTGAGCTGGTAGTGTGTGTGTGTGTGTATGCAACTGATTGATTTGTGTGTTTGTATACGTGCGATTGTGTTACACTCTCCTAACAGTGCAATATCCTGAGAGTTGGCCTGACCCCACAGGACAACATTTCTATAAGCATGTATGCTGCAGCGTTTGCCCTATTAAAACCAATGGCAAAACTCCCATTGTTTTCAATAGGACTAGGAGTTTAATTCCACATAACTCAGTTGCTTCATCCTACTGCACTTTTGGAAATCTGTGTTTTGTAATTTCTTGATTGGTTGAAACTGTGTGGAGTTACATTAATGATATTTAATTCTAATGTATTCTAGAAAAGTCCCTCAGAGGCCACACCACATGTACTGTGGAAATGCTCCCCCCACCACTGTGTTCCACTGCTCCTGTGCCCCCCAGCTGTAATGTGTGCTCATGTGGGCACCTACTCCTACCACTGTCCTGAACAGGGGCAATCTTTCTCTATCCCAGCACAGTTCCCCTTCCCTGCCCCTGGCCCACCCTGCAGCATGTGCCTATGCAGGTTCCCATCCTCTGCTGTACTACTAGGATAAATTTTTCTCTCCTGTAACTGGGCATGGACTTACCCTGAGCTCCCCACACTGTTGCACTGTCAGACCCCACCTCAGCAGGTGAAGGAAGGAGTTGGAGCCTGGACGCTGTCTGCTATTACCACCACTGTTAGAAATGCACAGCTTGCATCTTGCTCCTGATAAGAAAGAAATACTGTCCAAGGCTCCTCTCCCCCATCCTCCTTAGACTTTCTCATGCTGATTACAAAGACTGGAATTTAACTGCATGGCCTTGGGGTATAAACTTTTGAACTCTTGTAGCATTGAGCATGCTTAATGAACTGTTGCATATTTACCTCTCTGCCCCGCATACTTAAGTAGCTAATTATACTATACATGCGATGTATGTAATGATGTAACTACATGTATGCTTGTATGAAACGGAAGTAGCTGTAAGAGTTCTGGTGTCTGCACACGTGCTCAGGAGAGAGAAGATAAATTCCGCTTGCAAACACAATTAGTTTGTCAGAAGCAGATTTGGGCATCAATGCCCCACTCTGACCTTGTTTGCAAACAAATACATCCTTTTGTGCTGACTGATGTCTGTGTGTCTGTGATCTCTGCGCGCCTCCAAGGAAACGAACCGCCTTTGTGCAACAACCAGCACAATGGAGGGGAGAAGCAGCCAGATAAAAGCCTGGGGATTGTACATTAATTCCTCATGGATCATATGTGGCCCATGGGCCACCACTTGGATAGTCCTGTTTTAGAAAATGCCTGGAAAGGGCTGGGAGGGCTGGGGAGGGGGAAAATCCTTTTATACATTCTGTTTTAAGAATTTGAAGTCCTTTCCTTGTTACTTTAGAGTCACTGAAGCATTTATTTCCTCAAAGAAGTGGGAGTTTATTATTTTCTTCATGTACAACATTGCATTGAAAAGCTTTGCGAGCTTCTGGGTATGAATCAACTCTAAGTCACAGCTTAGAGTTTGGTGATACTTAAAAAAACCTAAATACTGTATTCATATTTTGAAGTAAATCTGAAAAGATTGCTTTCTTTTTGCAAAATTGAATGTTCTCATTTGGCATCATGATTTTCATAAATATTTCAAAATAATTTATGCTAAAAAAGGTAAACAGATAAAATAGACTAAAGATGAGAGAACACCACTCTAGCAGCTGACAATTTATTCAACTCATTGAATTTTTCCAAAATGATAGATTTGCCTTAAGATAGACTTTCCTGAATTACATTACATATGTTGGCAGTGATGTTTTCTCCAGGAAATAGAAAATACTAAAATTTGTTTAGATGAAATGTTTATGTGCAAACTCAAACAAATTTTGTCAAATGCTGACCTCAATTGCAGAAGACATTTTCAATTAAGAAAAATGTTTATATAGTTAGCAAGCTGTCATTCAGTAAAATGCGTTCTTTAATTAAACAGATGGTGATAACAAAGAAATTAATGAACACATACTTGTTTCCCTGCTATACTAATTTGCATTTCTAAATTATTCAGGTTATGCAGCAATTAAGCTTTAATTGCTTTTAGACAAATGAATATCTCAGAATGAATGACAAATTGTGATGGAATTGTCTAAGAAGCACGGTTTATTGAAATGCCTGTGCTATTTAATTTTGTAACAAATTTAGGAACATAAATTTTGAAGCAGAAATCTGCTCTTGCAAATTTACAGTATTTTACTTTGCAGTTTTCTTTGTCCCATATACAGTGCACCACAATACTACTGTTGGCGTATGAAAATAAAATTAATGTAGGATACAGTCTGTATACACATTTTTCCATGTGTTTTATCTCTTCTTAATAATTCTTTCATAATACTTTGGATGAACATAATTTCTAACATAAAAAATATAAAATCCTAGAATGAAAACTGCTTTTTCAGAAAATAGTAGTAACCTTTCTATTTTAAACAATGAATCATTATATAATTATTATTAATAATAATAACAATTAGCTTGATTAGAAACACATAGGCACATCCTATAAGATATGGCCATCTATATAAAATAGGGTGTGGTATTATGGGTTGGGTAATATAATGTACTAGGGCAGGGCAGTCCAACTGGCCTCAGGGCTCCTGTATAGTTCTGTCTTCAGCAGCAACTAGTCTCGAGGTTTCCCTTCCCTTCCCTTATCTTCTCTAGATTTTGCATTCTGGCCTGCCCAACAGCCCCCTGCTGAGAGCCATGCAGCTCAGCAGGTGGTGGGAAGACTGTCTGCATGCACCACAGTGTGTTACAGTGGAGAGGGTAGAAGGTGTGCCTGCCTATGTAGCCCAGTGCAGCACAGAGATGGCAAGAGCATCTGTGGTGTAGTGGGGTGGGGGTGCACATGGCCTGTGCTGGTGTGGTTGCTAGCCACCTAAATATTTGATAGCCCCTTTCCAGAGGCTGTTTATGCTATGTGATATAGCACATATACCACACTATACTATAATAAGCAAAAATATGAGGAGAGGCAACAGATGAGGAAACAAAAGCAGCAGAACAAGATTATTGAAAAGTAGGTGTTAGTAGAAAAAATTGGAGAAACTGTTTAGGCTATATTCATTACCATTCCTAGGAAAGCAAAAATACATATATTGATTTCTTCTACTTTTCACATAGTAAAATAGTTTGTTCTTTTATATTTTCTTTTATATTACCATAGGGTATTTATAGCTCATAAAAGAATAGGGCATTATTTTTTTAAGGTGAATGAAGAACAGTATGAAACAACTGTATAAGAACATGATGCTTTTTCTTATTAGTGAATGGTAACTTAAAAAGATTAAAATAAATAATAATAATGAAACCTGGGTGGTACTTCAAGATGTACCCCCCTCTCCAATTGAAGAGATCAGAGCAGGTGCACAAGCACTGCGGGAGGTGTAGAGACTCTCCTCCCCCTATAGAGCAGAGCCAGATCACCAATGGAGGCTTAACCATATAGCTTTTAATGAGAAAACAGTAGTGGGAACATAACAGGTATATACCAGGGGGTATAGGGGATACTACAATGCCCCAAGGGAGCAGGATTCGACAAAGGTTAGACACTTACAACCATACACATATTCATCCAGTTGACAAAAGACAGGGTTAACAAAATATAAAACACAAATAGCAGAACAAACAATACTGGTTGGTGAAATTTAATGGCACATAATACAAAATGTCAAATAACAAGAAATATAGGGTCTAGGTACCTGGAAGGGTGGGGGCAGGGGAAGATGGAATAGACACTGACCCCTTTCCACTGCAGCAAGAATTTCTCCCTGTCACTTCACTCATTCTAAGTCATCTCAGCTAGGACTTAAGTTCCTATCTCCTACATGGTAGGCAGAAACTACCACATTGCCACCAGTACTGGCACTATTACTTGAGCCCAGTGGGGACCCTCTCCTGCTGGCCGCACGCCACACTGCTGAGGTCCAACTGCTGCCTGCAGGTCCCAGTCCTTCAGGTTCTTCTGGGGCAACTGCTCCCACCCTGCTGGCTCAGTTCTTGTCAGCTCTTTGAAACTCCTTCTTGTGGTTCCTCACTGGACTCTCCTAAGTCAGCTGCACTGCCCCTTTTATCATCCTCCAGGTGACCCAAGGGGCCAATCCAGGAACATGGAGGGTGAATCTCTGGGGCCTGATTAGTGAGGAAAGGGAATCCCAAGCCCTTCAGTCATCTTTTACCCTTTCAAAATCCCTGGGCTAAACCACTACCAGCTAGCCTTTCCCATCCTCCCCTATGGGACCTTTCACCATCCCCAGTGAAGCACAGACCTCAGCCTGGTGGACTACTGGACCCAAGGGGCAGTGATGGGGACCTCCCCCGGCACCCCCAGGGCATTGTAGGTGAAGCATCAGACTGGCCAAAGGTCCTGCCTTGGCTGTGGGGTGCGGTCTGGGGCAGAAATCCACATGGGCCCCAGTGACATGGGTTCCCTCTCACTGAAGGAGTCTGCCCCACTGGCAGATAAAGCTGTGGGGAAGTTTTGTCCTTTGGTCTCACCAGGCAGGGCCCCATGAACAGCAGTCCTCATCTCTCCTTTGCCCTGAGGAATGGCAGGTTCTAAGCTTGGGTGAAAGTCAGTAGGGTACCACCAGTCAGAGTCCGATTCCTCCGGGGGAGCTGCAGGTAAAACTGCCAGCTGGGTGACGTGAGGCCTCCTTCTATGGGGAGACCCAGGCCTCTCTTCTTGCGGCTGTCTTGGGCTGAGGGGGCCCTACCAATTCACCAACAGGCAGCAGGAGGTTCCAGTGGACCATGTGACTTCAATCCGGTCCAGACTCAGGGGAGATCTTATATACTGGGAAGTCTCCCAGTTGTCGCACTACCGTATAGGGTTCAGACCACCACTGATAAGCAATTTTGTGTCTCCCAGTTAGCCCCAAGTTTCACAGCAGCACCCAGTCTCCTTCTTGTAACCCTTGCTCACAAACTCGAGCATCATAAAGCCGCATGGGGGTGGTAGGGTGTAGTCCTCGATTTCTTTATGCCAGCCACTGTCAGTACTTCACGCAAAAACTGGCTCTCAAAATCTCACCCTTGATCTGAGTGGATTCTTGCGGATAGCCCAAACACGGAGAAGTACTTTTTCCACAGTACTTTGGCAACCATTCTTGCTGTTTGATCTCACATGGGGAAGGCCTGGGCATATCAGGTGAAGTGGTCTGTCACAACCAGCGCATTCACCTTTCGGTGCCCCTCCCCTTCTATGGCTAGGAAATCCATGCACTTGAGCTCCGTGGGTTTTGAGCTCTGGATGGTGTGTAGATAGCCAGTTCAAGTGGGCATGGTCTTCCTCTGCACATACCAATAACAGTTTGAGCATTTAGTCCTTATGTCTTCAGCCATTTTGGGCCAAAAGAACCACTCACGGGCTAGTGCCAGGGTGCACTCCACCCCCATGTGCCCAAAGTCATCATGCAAGGCCCATAATGCAAGGGCATTATACTTCTGAGGGAGGACCAGCTGCCAATATTTCTGTCCTTCTGGGTCCTGCACCTCCCGATGTAGCACTCCATCAAACAAGTGAAGCCTTTCCCACTCCCTCAACAGGAGGTGGGCTGCTGGGGTATCATTAATAAGGGTCATGGTGTGGGTATTCCCTGATCTCTGGGCACACAGCACCTCTTGCACATCCAGGTCCTGTTCTTGTGCTCTCCACCATTCTGTGTCTATGACCCGGGGCAATGAGGAGGAAGTCAGCGTGTTGTACTGAACCCAGGCCTGTGAGATCCCCTCAGGGGGTAACCCCAACACCTCACCCATGCAAACAGTACTTTCTTACATCCCCACAGGGTCTTGTAGCTGCAGGTCAAAAAGGTCTTTACTGTCTCGGGGCTCCAAACACTCCCGGACCTGCTGAGGAGTTGTCCAGACAGGGCATCAGCATTCATGTTCTTTCATCTTGCTCAATAGTGCAGACTGAAGGTATAGTTGACTAGTGCTGTGATCCAATGTTGGCCGGTCACACCCAACTTAGTGCTGGTAAGCACATAGGTAAGGGGATTATTGTCTGTCCACACCTGGAAGGTGGTTCCATATAGATAGTCCTAGAATTGTTCAGTGATGTCCCACTTGAGGGCCAGGAATTCAAGCTTACTTACTGGGTAGCACATCTCGCTGGGTGACAAACCCCTGCTGGCAAAAGCCACAGGTCGCCGGTCGGTGTCCATCATGTTCCTGGTATGGTACAGCCCCCAGTCCTGACAGGCTAGCATCCATGTGCAAAATAAAAGGGTGGTTGGGGTCAGCATATGCTAGCACAGGTGCCTGAGTCAACCACCAGATAACCTTCATACCATGAGTCCCACTGGGGACAAAAAGGCTCTGTGGGGCTTTGTGTCACAGGGAGCCCATTTAAGCCATTGTCTCTCCCCTTCTTGCGGTGCGACCTTCCCACCTGGTGTCCATAAGTCAGAGCATTTAAAGGTCCAGTTATTGTAGCATTTAACGTATCACTGATAAAAACCCACAAATCCCAGGAACCTTTTTAATTCCCTAAAGTTCTTGGTTCAAGGCCAGGTGGTCAGAGCACTTACTTAAGTCCAGCGGTCTCCAGCCGATTGAGTACCCAGCGTAGCCGTTCTTCATGTTCCTCCAGGATCTTTCCAAAAACAATAATATCGTCTTAATAAACCAGTACTTTGGTCATATGCATATCCCCAACCACCTTCTCCATTAGTTGCTGAAAATGGTGGGAGCCCTAGATATCCTTTGGGGCATTCATTCAAACTGATAGAATCCCAAGGGGCAAAGAGAAGAAGTCTTCTCTTTGTCCTCATCCCACAGAGGTATCTGGTAGCAGCCACTGTGGAGGTCTAGTACTGAAAACCATTTGCTCCTTACTAAACAGTCCAAAGCCTCCTGTACCCATGGGACAGTGTATTGATTGGTGATAGTCCAGGTGTTCAAAATCTGGTGATCAATACACATATGAAGTTGGCCATTCTTCTTCCATACAATCACAATGGAAGAGGCATAAGGGTTCTTAGATTCCATGATGATGCGGTGGTCCATGAGCCCCTGAAGATGACGTCTTACTTCCCCTCAGTGAGGGGAATGCACCAAGACCTTTTGCAAAAGGGTCGTGTGTTGCTCAAATGAATGTGATGCTCTACCCCCCTTAGCCTCCCCCACATCCCAGTCATGCAGGGAGAAAACATGGGCTTGAGCCCCGAGTTTATCCCTGAGCTGACCTTTATAGGCTTTGGGCACTGGGGATTTCCTGAAAAAGAACCTTGAAGGGTCAATTGGAGGGGAGTTTTCCTCCTGCTCAGGGCTCACCACTTCAGCTTCTTTTGCCAAGGCCACCTTCTGTCCCGGGTGAACCACAATATCTTTCAAGGTTGGGTTAACCATGATCACTGTAACCGTGTCTTGGTTGAACCCTTTTGTCTTGATCACACCATCAGGGACCCTCAGCACACCGGGTCACTTTCTCCCAGTGGGGTTCTACACAGCAGCTTATTCTTTTCATCCCTCTCAATCCAATTACATACAGTAGGCAAAGTCCATTGGCCCTGTGCAGGGACTCATTGGGGCTTTGCTCCAGAGAAGTGCAGGGTCCCCACAACTCCCATCAGTCATATGCCTCTGAGCACAAGGCATGCATTGTTAGCCATTGTTGGTAACCTGGGGCCAGCCTGTTGTTTCCAGTAGTGAGCGAGAACCTGGAAAAGGCTGGAGTTGGTCCCTACAATGAAAGTGGCCCCTTTCATCCACCCCATATCAGGGCATACTAGAGCAATGGTTGGCACTTCTTCCTCCACCCCAGCTATTTCAGCAGGGAATTTTAGCCTTACATTCACATAACCCCTGTAAGGATACTGCTTCTGGCTTAAGCCATGAAGTCCCAGCCCCATAAGGGGTTGCAAAGGCAACTGTCTCAGATGTTCCTCATAGAAGGATTCAAATAAGATGTAAACCTGGGACCCACTGTCTAGAATGGCCCAGGATAGGTGACCATTCACATCCATGGGGACCTATGCATGGGATCCCACTAGCCCTTTTGGAAGTGAATTTACTGAGGGTAATGTGTGGGAGTCTGTCTGGGTCCAGAGTGGAGCCAACTCCATTGCTCTTCCCCTTCCCCATTTCCCATGATGACAGGGCAAGGGCTGACCCCTGGGGTAGGTTCTGGCGATGGAAGCTGCTAGTGCTGGCTCCTCCTCCACTCCCAATGTGTGCTCATGGGGAACCACTATTAGCACACAACCTCTCCAGGGGTATACATCCTCTGGGACCCATATAGTCTCTTTGAGTCTGGATATCTCTTCCTCTTCACAAATCTCGCGGAGGAGGTGACTGAAGTCAGGTGGACTGCTCCTGCTCCCTGCTAAATTGAGGTTCTGGAGTAAGTCCGAGCTATACCATGCCCCAATATGAATTTGCTGGAGCCATATCAGATCAGCATCAGTGACACTAAGTGCTCCTTGGGTTGTAACACCAGCTCTAAGCACAGGACTTATGCTGAAAGAGTCTCACCCTTGCACCGGAAAGTTCCCAGCAATTCGTAGTACACCCCCCACCACTCGCTGTGAGTTGACCAAAAGCATTCTGAAGGACCTGCACGCATTGCTGAGTGGTGATAGCAGGGTTCTGGAGTTTGGCAGTCCTCACAACCCCAAAGGCAGGCTCCCTCAGGACCTCCAGCAGATGGCATCGCTTATCCTGATCAGGTATTTGCCAAGTCAGTAAAGTCTCTTGAATATGGGAGATCCAAGAATTGAATCCTTCCTCCCCTGCAGTGACTGAAAGGGTTCCTGGGAAACTCCAGAGTCACTGGAGGAACAGATCACCTCCTGCAATGGAAAACCCTCACCCATTCTAGGATAGCCTCAGTACCAGCAGGTTGCCCTGCTCCCCCCTGCACCGTCCCATCACTCCTGGAGGGTATGGCAGACTGGTTGGCATTGGACATGTCTCCTGGTGGCTCTCCTTCCCTCTCTACAGGGGTACACAGTGCTTGAATAACATTCTAGCACCTGCTACATGGGGATTCTGGCTGAGCCCCCAAAATGTAACCGGGGGTACTCCAAGATGTGCACGCTCTCCAATTAAAGGGATCAGAGCAGGTGCACAAGCACTGTGGGAGGTGTAGAGACCCTCCTCCCCCTATAGAGCAGAGCTATATCACCAATGGAGGCTTAACCATATACCTTTTAATGAGAGAACAGTAGTGGGAACATAACAGGTATAAAACAGAGGGGTATAGGGGACACTACAATGCCCCAAGGGGGCAGGATTCAATAAAGGTTAGACACTTACAACCATACACATATTCATCCAGTTGATAAAAGACAGGTTTAACAAAATATAAAACAACACAAACAGCAGAACAAACAATACTGGTTGGCAAAATATAAAAGGCACAAAATACAAAACATCAAATAACAAGAAATACAGGGCCTAGGTACCTGGGGGTGGGGGGCGAAGGGAAAATACAATGACCCCTTTCCAATGCAACAAGAATTTCTTCTCATCTGAGACTTGACCTCAGATCTCCCAAGTGGTAAGTAGAAAGTCACCACTTCTAGCACTGCTCCAAGCTGCTAGGGGTCTTGACCTTCTAGGAGCCTCTGCCTCATGTTGAGCTTCCTGGTTGCTGCTCAGATCCTTGCTGGAGCTGGGGAACCTCTCCTGCTGGCTGCAGCCTCTTGTAGGGGGATCCTGGAGCCCAGTGGGGAGCCTCTCCTGCCAGCTGTACACCATGCTGCTGAGGGTCTAACTGCTGCCTGCAGGTCCCACTCCTTCAGGCTCTTCTGGGGCAACTGCTCCCACCCTGCTTGCCCAGCTCTTGTCAGCTCTTTGAAACTCCTTCCTTGTGGTCCCTCACTGGTCTCTCCTGAGTCAGCTGTGCTGCCCCTTTTATCCCCCTCCAGGTGACCCAAGGGGCTAATCTGGGAACATGGAGGGTGAGTCTCTGGGGCCTGATTGGTGAGGAAAGGGAATTCCAAGCCCTTCAATCATCTTTTACCCTTTCAAAACCCCTGGGCTAAATCACTACCAGCTAGCCCATCTCAATAATAATAACAATAACAACAATAACAATAATAATATCAAAACTTCCAACCTACATGTAACTTGTTTATAGTAAGGATTTTGGCACAGCTGCACTTCTTGTAAGCAACCCGGCAATATAGCTTAGAAGAAAGTAGTCTAAGGTGCTTGCATAACTGGTGGAATGCTTACTTAAAGAATAGTTATTAATGGTTTGCTGTAAAAGTGATGGCACATACAAAGTGGTTTTGTCCTGCAGGGTTCTGTCCTGGTTCCAGTACCTTTAAATATCATTAATTACTTCAAAGAAAGAAGAGTGAGAATAATTATAAAATCATGAATAAAAGCAAATTGGAAGGCACTGAAAGCAACTATCAAGAACCAATTAAACCAAAACTTGTCAGAGACGCTGTAGTTTTTGTTTGTTTGTTTTAATCTCTCCCAGAACAGAAGAGTAGACTAGATAATCTTTTGAGTTCCTATTATTTTTATAGTAGATGGTGTTCTGAATGATAAAATTATCCTTCTCTTTAGCAATAACAAGATTATTAAAAAATAATAGACTTTTCTCTGAAATTTTCAACGTGTTTAAAAAGGTGTGTTTTTACTAAAATGAACTAACACCCGCAGTGGAGACAAGGTACCATAGTTTAAATGAAAGATAAAATATGTAGGAGAAACCTGTTTGAACAGGACATTGTGGAACAACAAATTATTCAGAGACTGGATTTTATTAAGTATGCTTTAAATAGGGGCTACGAATTCTTGGAAACCTGAATTAGTTCTTGTGACCCGTTTGTTCTTTTGGTTCTTTTCTTGTTTGAATCTCCCAGCACTATCCCTCTTCCCACATAGCCCCTCCCTCTCTCCTTTTTTACCACCTTTTGTATTCAAATTACTCACTCTTTTTACTCTGCTCTATGCTGTCCTTTCAGAGCATCTGATGAACTTGAGTTCACAAAAGCTTGTGCCCTATATATCTTAATTAGTCTATCAGGTGCATAAGTATCCTGCCTACAGCTTCTGTTTGACCCAACTGTGGCATAAAAGATGATGTGTGTTGTACGCAAGGTGAAGATTGAATTAAAATGAGCACAGGTGGCAAATCAGCATAATGTGCACTCATTTATGGTTCAGAAATATAATGCAGCATTTTGAGCATAAATACAAAAGGTTTTAGCTTATCTTGCTGGTGAATAGAAGTGAGGGATTTGCAAGAGTAGGGAAAATTACAGGAGCTTGTACATCACACTCACTCTGTTTAAAATGCATCTCTTTCTTCCTTATCATACACCTATTTCATTGTTGTTTCCTTAGTAAAGAATTTTGTGAAATATGGAAACTCCTTAGAGCAGAGACTAGATCTCAGGACAGTTGTGTTCCTCCTCCTCCCTCTCTCTTGAATACTTTGCTGCAGAGTAGTAGAACTTCAGTAAGAGGACTGGGTAGTGTCCCCCAGCCACCTCCGCATAGCCTGTAGTAGTGTCCCCTCAGACAACACCTGACTTTGCAGGTGAGAGATGTGGTTTTGAATAATTTCAGGAAGAATACTGAACTCTGGTCTCCCGCATACTGCATAAGTTCTCCGTTCACTGAGCTATGGTTTAAAGGGGAGCACTGGGACCACTTAAAAGAAATTATATAGGCACTTACTTCCAGGAGAATGTTCTTGACTGTGAATCCTGATCTGACCTCTCCGTATTCTGGAGTCATGAGTCTAAGCTCCCATGAGGGGTGGGAGGTAACATGGAATCCCTATTGGCTTCTGTCTTTGCTCAGTATGCTGGGTAATATGAATTATTTTCTAAGTCATCTAGTCCAGCATCTGTCAACCTGTAGGTTGCAACCCAAAAGTGAGTCACAGGAATATATTAAAGGGTTGTGAACAAACTTCAAAAATGGATCAACAAGCTTTAAGCATAGATTCTCCTTTTATGGAGAAAAATGTGAACAAACTGGCTTTTCTCTTGCTGGCTGTCAGAGTTACAGCCTGAAACAATCCCCCCACACTCCCCAAACCCACAGCCTGTCCCACACATTGTGGGGGGGGGAGGGGGTTGGGCCTGGGGGCAGTAGGTCAGGAGTGAGTGGCACTGGGTTGAGAATGGCCACCAATGTTTACAAATGGGCCCTATTACAAAAAAAGTTGAGAACCACCAATCTAGCACTTTCCCCATGCATTGTAGAGGACACATCAGTACCTAGCTGGGTTGGAAATTCCACTATATAGCCAGGTACTTAAAAGTGAAGTGCAATAATATTGAGTGTTGCCAAAACTAAGGCCCTGTCTGAATACAAACTAGTGGTTCTTGATCTTTCTAGACTGCAGGAACCCCTTCATAACTTTTCTGAATTTAGTGGCTCCCCCTGCACAGGCACATAGCAAACTCCTGCAGCTGTGAGTCCTGAAGCTGGCAGGACTCTCAGTCCTAGCTGCATGTGCAACAGAGCTGGAGCCAAAAGTCCTCACAGCTGCAGGACCTAGTCCCAGCACCTGTGGAGCACCCTCATGGCTGGGAGATATAGCAATTGCAGCCATGGGGGCACAGGCTACATGTGCAAATTATACCTGGATAAAGCTAGTTATAAAGGTATTGCCCTTTTTTGAGCAGTAGCTTTAGAGCTGGTTGGATCTTTTTAAGATGCTATAGCTAATTTGCACATGTAGCCAGTCTAAATTATTTGCACAATTAATCAGATAATTGCACAATAAATGTAAAGTATAGAGGCTGCCACGTCAGATTATGTCTCACCCCTAATAGTATTTAGGGTTTTAAATGTGAGGGCTAGAAATTGAATTTTTACAGTACAAAATAATATTGCTTCTAGAAATGAGAGCTTTGTGCAAAACACCTTATATAAGATTCATAATATAACCACAAACTTTCCCAGCTTGGCGGGAAACTTCTCATTTTCAGCGTAGTCCTTAAAATGGGAGGGAAAGAGGAGTGTGGGTAGGCACAGAGAAGTGAAGGGGAATAATATAAAACAGGGGGAGGGGAAGCTGAGGACAGAGATGCTTTCGAAGGGTGACTGTTCCTGATGGCTAAGTGAGGTGAAGTGTGGTGCGGCAGGACCCTTTAGAAGCGCCCACCACCTTACCCCAGGTCTGGCTGAAGATTCCCTTTTGAAAAAACATCTTCAATTGGGGCCTCCCACGAATCCTAGGGAGGGAGAAAGGTCTGACTCCCACCCCATACCTGCCTCTCCCTCACTCTTACTTTCAGGTTGAGCAGCAGCCTATTACCAGAAATGGTATTAGGATGGATGCCTCCTCCAAGTTAGAAATCCAGATCCTGTCCCTAGCCACTTCCAGGTATACCCTACTCAATGTTTCCTGGAAACAACTCTGTAGCAGGGCAGTTCAACTTGGCAGCAGGGGTGGTCATGGCACCGCAGTTGGGAATCACTGATCTACAGCTAAATTACCATAAACTCTTCTTTAGAGTCTTGATATATGTCATCTTATTTTCCTATAAGGGCTCACTGACAATTCCTTTTACAACCCTTGGCACCTCACCTTCCTTTGCAGGCATCAAGCCATGTATCAATTGTTCATAGCCTTGTTTTTGGTTACTCTAGTTTTGCCTAACCAAGGTATGCAATCTGTTTCTTCAACCAGTTCCTTAGTGTCTACCTGGTTTTTATTAAAGTTTACGGAGTGCCTACTTGGTGTTCTTATCTGGAAAACTGTCAGTTTCATAGATAAAACCTAGTAATTTTAAGTATTATATAGACATCATGAATATTCCAATATCCTCTGTATAAGTGAAATAAGTTTAGTCATGCAGGTAATTCTGTTTAGCCAACACGCAATAGCTTCTTCTCACTAACTTAGTTATCTACAAAGTTTTATAAAATTATTATACCTCAGTATTTATAACATTATTATATGTCAGTTCTATAACTGTCATTAGGCCCTTAGCTGTATGTTTGTAGACATTTTTGGAAAAAGAGATAGCGAGCTCTCTGATTTATTTTAAATTTTCCTAATTTAATCTGTGCTAACAAATACTTTTTATTAGAAGTGCAAATCAAACATTGTATGTATAACAAGTTAAGCACTTGTTTTCAGGTGGATTAGTTTTCTTTATTAAAATAAAAGAGATTCTGTGGTCAAAGTATTGCTGCATTAAGAACCTGAGAATAAATGCAGAATAAATTATTAGATCCAGGTTTTCACTAGTTTTAATCAAACTGTCTCATAAATCTTACCAGAAAGATAAATGACTCACCTAGATAAATAAAAAAAGTTGTTAGAGCCATAATGAATTGCTGAGATTAAAATATTCATTATGGATCAAACACATGTTGCCTTTAATGCAAGAACATGATCTTGAATATTATTAAGGTTTAGACAAATTTAAATGTGACAAGCACAAGATTAAATGTGGCACATAAATGAGTTTAAACAGCTAATTAGATTTTGTTGGCCCATCCTATGTTTGACGAATATGTAATAGAAGTAATACTAATTAGATAAACCATATCACCAAACAAATATTAATTTTATTATGCATCTTCAGCTTGGCACCTTACTTTCACAAAGATATCGAACCATATTTTTAGTAAGATGGAGAAGAAAAATTATATTTTACATTAAGAAGAAACATTTACAATGCTTTCCATTTTGGTTAAAAAAGTGATGCAATTCATGTAACTGTTGACCTACTAGGTCTTTGTCAGGCTCCCCTCCTGTATGTGTTTCCAGTACATTAACAGAAAAAGATTTTTTTAATTTTTATTTTGATCTGATTATGCCAAGCAGAAGAAAAATGGAATCATTATTTTACTATCTGTGTTGAAGAAAAGTATCTGTGAAGAATTCCTGTAAATATAGATCTTCTTATATGCCATTGCAAAATATAAACGTATGGTTTACGCTTTCTAGGAGTTGAGCATCTCCAGTGCACACTAATTCCCTCCAGCTGTTATTGATACAAAAGCTAGGCCTATTCACTCATCATCACAGACAGGGGTATTAATCAAAGAATTGGAAGGAACTTAAAAGGGCATCTTGCCCAGCCCACTGCAAGAATGTGGGATGCAGTGTTTTTTTACTATCCTAAAAAAATTCTTTCCTGCTTGAAGCTGATTCACAAATTCCCTATGCGGCCTGTTCCATTGTCCCGCTGTTAGGATTGGTGAGAAGGGTGTTTGTTTGTTTTTTGTTTTATTTAGTTGCTTGGTTTTCTTCCTCTTTGGCAAGGAGGAAGAGTTTTTCTTCTTTATGGCATGAACCTAAAATCAAAGTTACTATCCAGGACTCTAAAAACCTCAGTGGATGAACATGATAAATGTGAGATTCTTGCTAAATGGAGACTGTCCAGGGCTCCTTGAATTAGTGGAATCTTCTACCCACCATGAAACAAATAGAAATGCAATCAAAGTATAGATCAATGCTATTTGACCTCACAAGCTCCTGCCATATTTGCCCTGTTTTCTCTTAGAAAGATTACCTCACAAGCTGGTAAACTACAGTTGCCAGTAATATTTACCAGCTGTCAGCATTCTGGATTGCAGTCAGGCTTCAGGCCAAGAAGTAGTATAGAGATATCTTTGGCCACTTACAGACATTTATTTCCACCACTAGAAATGTTTTGGGGAGAGGAAGTAGCAGAAGCATTCAAGCTGCAGCCACCCGCCTCTGCCCTGCTTTCCCAAGACCAGAGTGATCCCAGTCTAGGGAAAGTGTGGGAAGCAGTGTCTGCTCCCCTTCTGGTTCCCACAGGCAGTGGAGCAGTGGCATATGACTCCCCGTCCCTTCCCCAGAGTTGTGTCTGAGGAACAGGTGGGGAGCAGCCTCCTCCAGTCTAGTCCTGGTCTCTGGGAGCAGAGTAAAGAGGGCACTGGAGCAAAGCCCTCAGCTCCTTCCCCAAGCTGGGTACTCCTGGTCTCAGGCACAGAAAGCAGGAGAGAGGGGACAGTTGTAGGCTGAATGCTTCTGCTGATCCCTCTCCTGGAAACATTCTAGCAGTGTAAATCAGTGTATGTTAGTGACCAGATCTGGCCAGCTTCTCATTTCTTCTCCCAAATCAGTTCCAGTCTGGGGAAGGGGATGGAGTCTACCTTGCTACTCCCTTCACCTGCTGAACTGGTCTCAGAGGGGAGGGGAGCAATAAGTCCATCCCCCAGACCAGGGCCTCAGTCTAGGGAGTGGGCACGAAGCAGTGAGTCTTTGCTCTTCTTTTTGGCTCCTGGTCTCAGGCACTCTTTTCCTGGAGTTCCACTTCTTCTGGTACATGTGAAGACTTAAGCCATGGGCAGCTGTGCAAACATTCATTCTCCCAGGAGAAACTCTCTCAGGAATGATTTCTACTTTATTGGATTCAGGTTATTTTTCTCCCAGAATGGCTGTTTTTGCTCCAGGAGGAGAAGTTGAAATATCTGTACACTTGTGGTTTCTATTGGGAGATCACTTTCAAATTATCTTCCCCTGCCTGCACACCAGAGGATTACATGCAAAATCATTCTGCTGGACAGCTCTTCAGCAGTCGGTACTGATTATTGCCAGGTACTTCATACTGGGAGCATCTACATGAGATGTTTACTACAGAGCGGCCTAATTAGCTGCATAGTAAAATCTCAACATCTACACGTGTGGCCTTATTAGGCCACAGGAAACTAATTAACTGTACTGCAGATTAGTACTTGTAAATATAAGTACTGTCTTTCAGCAGTGTTCTTTAGGGCACAGCAATGCACATGTATACACCGATGGGGCAGGCTGGGGCATGAGGGTTCTTCAGTGAGGAGCTGCCTGCCAGCTAGCCCCACACTGGACCATTTTCATGCCCCAGCCAGCCCCTCTACAGCACATTGAACTGGGTTAGAGTATCCCCAAGCTGGCAGGCTGACCCCCACCCGCTTCCCTTGGCCATCTGCCAACTGGGTTTGCTCCAGCACAGCTCAATATGCTGCAGTCCTGGGCACACATAAAGATGCACCCTCTGACACTCAAGAAGCTGCAGATGTGAATGGAAAAACTGAAAATCTTTAGTATGTAAATTTCCAAATTACTAGATAATTAGGATAGATAAGTTGATAATTAGGTTAGATAATAAAATTGTATACAAAAGTGCAAGTAGGTGTTAGATGGGAGGTAAGATATAGCTCAGTATAGCTGAGAACACCAAATATCTGTCATCTGGGTTACAGCAGAGTGACTGGGTTCTTTTCTTTTTATGTTTTTATTTATTTATGTAGGTTAAAAGTTCTTAAGTGAAGGGATCATTTCCCTCCTCCCTAACCCTCCCCCCCCACTTTATCAAACAAACTGGAAACCTGACCTCATTAGAGCCATAGTTGCTATGGCATATTAAGTAATGGTAAATATTTTTAAAAATAGAAAAGTTCTTTACATTTTGGCTTACCTGATCATCAGAAAGGGGCCTACATTTGATCCTGAGCGATGTTGCTTTGCTATTTGACTGAACTGCAGTGTCCTTTGTCTATACTTCAAGGTTTTGTCCTTAAAGCACAAGAGCATTCAGATTCTATTGTATGGAAGAGCCACATTTTAGATACATCCATTACTGGGGGGAAAAATTAAATGAAGCAATGTGTTTTCAGCAGGGGGAAAAAAACCCCCTAGAAGTAGAAGAAGAGATACAAAATAAAGACTGATATACAACCTTCTCGTTAAATGTAAAACTTGCATGGAGAAACAACTGATAATTAAGCCATTGCTATTAGAACAACAAAAACAAACGGCAACCTTAACAGCCTCACTAAAACTTATCAAATTCCCAGACCAAATGGGACTCATTTGACACAAGATTTTATGGGTTAGTGAATGGACAGATGCCACAAAATAAGAGATTGATGTTTTGGCAATAGTCTGATTTCTGCTTAATAATCCAGAACTTGCATCACAGATACCAAGTGTAATACTTGTAATCCCTGAGCAAATAGACTATACTTATTGTTTAGCATGACTGTGTTTAGTTTTTACTGGTTATAAATTACAGGTTATAAACAAACTCAAACAGGATTAACAACAGTTGTAAATAAATAAGCACCATGCTAAGGGTCGGTCTTGGTAATGCCCCAGAAGCAAACTGAGGATATCAGGATTCTCATACCACAAACTCAGCCACAAACTGCATGGCCTTGAGCTAGCCACTTTGTATTTCTGCATTTAAATTCCCACCTTGTGAGATTAGAATAATATCAATCATGGAAATTCTATCATCTTCATTGCTCCTCCTTGTTCTTCAGTATGCCTGTGGTTGTGCACATTTTAATTTCTGTCTTTTTGCTATATTGGTGTCATTTCTTTCTTTAAATTAAAAAGAGGGTGAGAAATTGTTATAATCCTTTTCTCTAAACTAGGAATAAGATATCTCTTGTAGCAAGATGTTCATAAAGGAGTGATGTTTGAATTATCTGTACCATTCATGATAAGAAACCAGGATGAGAATTCCTACATATTACAGGAATATTAATATAGTGAGCTGGTAATATATATGTATCAAAGATAATATATATGTATGTATGTATGTATGTATGTATGTATATAAGTTCTATAGATAGATCTGTATATATATTAGGGCTGTGTGAAACAGCACCATTTTGTTTTGACCTCTGTTTCACCATTTTAATGGGCCAGTGTTTCATTCTGAGGTTTGTTTTGTTTTGAGTCTTGAGTTTCATTTCAGTTCTGTCAAAACTGTTTTGCTGTTTCGCTGTTTTGCCCATAGACCATAATGGGGAAGCATGAAACTGCCTATAACTCTGTCATTTCTTGCCTGATTCCAATAACGCTTCCAAGCCTGATAGCTGCTTCTGAGGGCATGAATCCTGCCAAGTTTCAAGGAGATAGGTGGTGGAGTTTCCGGGAAACTGCACCTCAAAGTCTTGAAAGCAAAACTCATGTCATGTGTGTTTTAAGGCACAGTGGGTTGAATACTGCAAGGATGGTATCCCCTGTTGAGGCCACAAAGCCTAACACATTTCAAGGAGATAGATGCAGGGTTTCTGGGAAACTGTACCTCAAGCTTCTACCAAGTAAAACTCATGTCAAGTATGTGTGTTAAGACACAGCAAGATGAAAACTGCAGGCATGGGTAGCCCCTGCTGAGGCCATGAAGCATGCCAGCTTTCAAGGAGATAGGTGCAGGAGCTTTTGGGAAACTGTACCTCAAGTTGCTGACAAGGAAAATTTGTGATGTGTGACTTTGTATGTGTGTTTTAAGGCACACCGATGTGAAAACTGCTGGGATGGTAGCCCCTGCTGAGGCCATGAAGCCTGCCAAGTTTCAAGGAGAAAGGTTCAGGGGTTTCTACGCAACTGCACCTCAAACTGTTCAGAGAAAAACTTGTGTCACTTGTAAGTGTGAAGTCACCAAGAAAACTCAGTTCAAACAAAGCTTTTTATGCTGTTTTTTCATCCCTCCCCCAGAGCACTGGGATTGGAAGGGACCTCAGGGAAGGATCACAGTCACTGTCCAGCTACACAGTCAATATTAGAACAGTCCTCCCCCCCTACTTCTCCCTCCCTCTCCTTGGTTTCTCTTTAGCTGCAAGCAAGCCCAGTTTTGAAACTCAAAACATTTCAAAACTTTCAAAACGTTTCAACTGCCCTTCTTTCATTTCAAGACTGTTTTGAACCCTTTCAATTCATTTCAATTTTGCTGCTCCAAGTTCAAAATAAGTTGAAATAGTGGCAAAACAAAACAGCCAGTAAAATTTCACACAGCCCCCATACATATCTTCAACACATGCACAAAAATATTCAGAGAAGTGATTTCCTAATACAGTTTGGTCCTGGGAGACTTTTTTAATAAAGTTAGAAAATCCATGTTGTCTTATGATACTCTCTTAATCTTCACTGAAAAGTTATTTTTCTATTAATATTATTTTTAAGCTAATATTTTAGCTGAACAATGACAATGATTGGAACTATTATCAAAATCAGTAAAGTGGGAGTGCACTCTAGCACAGACTGTGCTCCAGGCTTCTGGACTGTTACTAGAAAACAAGAAAAGTGGATTAGAGAACAATACATCCTCTTAAACTTACAAAAAAATTGACCTGCTCGCATCTCTGTCTGGCAATTGTGTTCCTTCCTAGCTGTTACCTTTCTGCTCTGTGTTATTGGGGAACCCTGGCACAGTATGCAGCTTGTCTGACTCACAAAGGACTCACCCTCTCCCCACTTCTGCCTGAACAAGAACTGATTAGAGGAAGGACTTACAAAAGACAATGAAGATGCAGTGTGAAACACATCTAAAGCCTTCCAGACAAGGACAATAAGAGTGAAGTAACTCCCCTGGTCTCATTTGCATCCAATATGGAACCAGATGACAACTCATTTAAATGGGAGATGAGACAGGAATGCACCTTTATTAGCATTCAGGATGGAGAACAGATTCCAAGGCAAGGACCGCACTGAATTCTGGGACCAGAGGAGTATGGGAGCATTGCATTATGGGGGATCTGTGCTCCAAATGCTAATCAACCCATGTCTACACACACCCAGCTCAGCAGTTATCAGACCAATTCTGGTAATGACTCCTTTATTGGTACCCAAAACACTGAATCTGCCTGTCTGTATTGTGAGCTCCCTCAGAGTAATGCCACCCATAGTCAGGAGTGATCAGTTCCTATTATCCAGCGTATGAGCCATTGCTTACCCATAAACAAAACTAGTGTTCTCCCTTGAGCCATTGCTGGTTCTCTACAAAAAACCCTACCCAAGCTCAAGTTCCTGTCCTGGTGCTTGGATGAAAAAGCTGCACCAGTTCTACTCCTTTTTTGCCTAGAATCCCTGCACTGATCATGCTGAGGGCTCTGCCTATCTGCAAGCTCCAACAAACACCTGGGAACCTCGACTAGTTCAAGCTTCACTAAGTGGTGAGACCCCAACAATCTCTCTCTTTCTCTCTCCCTCTCTCTCTCTCTAACTCCAGGAACCTGACTTTTGCTCTCTTGCTCCAGGTACAGCTTTCTAAACCTGACTTTTCTTAATCAAAGTTGAGCTAGACTTCCCCAAATACCTAATTGAAACTATGTAATACTGTAATTGTTTGATTTGTATGTCTTGTATGGCTATTACTACTCATATCATCATAAGTTCATAAACCTAACAATAAATAACTTTTATGGTCAAGCTGGTTGCTACATTCTCTCTCTGAACCTCACTTACTCTTCCTTCCCCTTGACCTCCCCATTTGCTCTGCAGCAACACTTTTTTTACCTACACCAAAGATCCCTGTAATGCCCAATACTATGGTGGGGCCTACTCATCCAACGAGTTACTACTAGAACCATTGTGACAAGAGATTGGGATGTGCTGAGTTTTCAGGTGCATGATGGTATCAGCTGAAAGTGCTGATCAGACCTAGCCTGCTCAGACATACTCTGTTCGCATGTGTGTATGTGTGTCTAACTGCATTTATTATTGTCTTGCTGTAATAAGGCATGAACTAAGTTCAAGGCACACAAGTGCCAGAAGACTGGAAGAGGTCCAATGTGGTTGCGATCTTCAAAAGGGGGAGGAAGGAGGACCCAGGAAACCATAGGCCAGTTAGTCTTACCTCAATCCTGGGCAAGCTATTTGAGAAAATTATTTTGGTGCATATCCATGAGGGGCCAGCAGGGGAGATTATTCTTCAGGGCAAGCAACATGGGTTCATTAGTGGCACATCCTGTCAGACCAACCTGGTGGCCTTCTATGACCAGATCACCAAATCCTTAGATGCAGGGATAGCAGTAGACATAGTGTTCCTGGAATTTCGGAAGGCCTTCGACACTGTCTCTCACCCCATTCTCATTAAGAAACTGGGGTACTGTGGTATCAACACCTACACAGTCAAATGGGTCACCAACTGACTGGAGGGTCGCACCCAGAGAGTGGTGGTGGATTGATTATTTTTGGCTTGGAGGGATGTGGGCAGTGGGGTCCCACAGGGCTCGGTCCTTGGGCCCGCACTGTTCAACATCTTCATCAGTGACTTGGACAAGAGGGTAAAAAGCACCCTGTTCAAATATGCTGACAACACTAAGATGTGGGGGGATGTGGGCATGCTAGAAGGGAGGAATAGGCTGCAATTGGACCTAGACAGGTTACAGGGGTGGGCAGATGAGACTAGGATGGGATTCAACACAGACAAGTGCAAGGTGATGCACCTGGGGAGGAACAATCAGCACCATACCTACAGGCTGGGGAACTCCCTTCTTGTCAGTACAGAGGCAGAAAAGGATCTTGGAGTCATCACTGATGACAAGATGAACATGGGCTGGCAGTGTGGGGATGCAGTCAGGAAGGCCAATTGCACCTTGGCATGCATCCACAGATGCATCTCAAGCAGGTCAAAGGAGGTGATACTCCTCCTCTATGCAGCACTGGTCAGGCCGCAGCTGGAGTACTGTGTCCAGTTCTGGGCGCCGCACTTCAAGAGGGATGTGAACAACATGGAGAGGATCCAGAGGAGGGCCACTCGCATGATCAGGGGGCAGCAGGGCAGACCCTACGAGGAGAGGCTACGGGACCTGAACCTGTTCAGCCTCCACAAGAGAAGGCTGAGGGGAGATCTAATGACCTGTTACAAACTAGTCAGATGGGACCAGCAGGCCCTGGGGAAGTCCCTGTTCCCCCATGTTCTACCAGGAGTGACCAGGAATAATGGTCACAAGCTGGCAGAGGGGAGATTTAGTCTAGATATCAGGAGGCGCTACTTTATGGTCAGGGCAGCTAGAATCTGGAACCAACTTCCAAGTGAAGTGGTGCTGTCTTCTACCTTGGGAGTCTTTAAGAGGAAGCTAGATGTACACCTTGCTGGGGTCGTTTGACCCCAGTACTCTTTCCTGCCATGGCAGGGGGTCAGAGTTGATGATCTGCTCAGGTCCCTTCTGACCCTACTAACTATAAAACCATGAAACTATGAGTGTGTCAGCCTGTCAATGCTGAATAACCCAACCTGGCTTAGGTGTGTCCAATTAAGCTGCATGTGTATGTGAGCATATGTGTCACAGGGCACTTAGGTGCCTGCTCCTAGAGGAGCTGAAACTGCATGGGGAGAGCCCAAAGAGCCAGATAGGAACCCAGGTGCAGGTTGCCATGGCATCTAGCTAATGAGGAAATTAGCCTGCACCTGCACCTGGTCAGCTGGCTGGAAGGGGTAGGGCCTGGGACCCATATAAACCTCTGGGCAGGGACTAGGAGAGAGTTCTCTGCTGGTGGCCAAGGGAGAAGGAGCCCTCCTAGAGCAAGTGAAAGGAAGAGGCCTGACTAAGTTCTGCTCTGGGTAATGTAAAGGGGCTGAGCACACCTTATGTAGCTTATGTTATGTCATAGCTCAGGGGCTTATGTTTTGTTTGCCATTTTATAAGACCAGTGGTTTGGGTGAGGCTATTTGGGGAGGGAGGAGGCCTCATTGGGGACCCACTGCAGCGGGGGAAACCCAGTGCCAGAGAGGGTGCAGCATTTGGGGTGCACAGACCCTGGCACCAGAGAGCGTTTAGCATTTTGTGGTGCACAGACCCTAGCCCCAAGGGGTGCAGCGACAAGGGCTGCAGAGAGCCCAGTGAGGACAAGGGACCAAATCATTACAAGGCCTAGGCAAGACAACGCCAGTACCATCTGCAAGGCTTGGTGCATGGTAAAGGGGTGGTTGGAGCCACGCATATAGCCCATAAGGCTAGGGTGCCCTGAAACACCCATTGTAAAACAGGACCCACAAGGGGTCCAGGAACTCACTGTGTTCAGAGAATCTATCAAACCATGTTCAAGAAGACTTGCAGGCAGCTTCCCTATTTTTATAAGTACATCAAGATGAGGCAGGTGAGAACTGAGGGTGCCCATCAGGCCCAAATTGGCACAGTCAAGTGGCCCTAAGAGAACATGGCCACCCTTGAGGACCCCCCCTTTGACAATATGTTTGACTGATTTGGTGGTTAGAGGAACCCACTGAACCTGAGTCCTACGAGATGTCTCCATCATGGGTGAGGACTACAGCTCCATACAAAAAAAACATGTAACACAAGCAGCACATTGACAGAATTACAGAGACCCCAGAAATGTACACCTAATAAATGATCACACACCAAAGTGACGGGCAAATCTGGTAACATAGCTGCTTAGTACTATTGCAAGTCACCGTTCAAAAATCATCTTAAACTAATCCCCACAAATTCCAGGCAATGTGAACAGAGATGCAAAATTCTTTCTGCCTTATCTGAACAAAAATGTTCTTGGTCAAGGAAGCAGATTCTCAGCTTTCATAAAATAATATAGGCTAGGGATGGAAATTACACATAAACCAGTTAAGTGATCAGAAACTGGTTTAAATCTGTAACAGAACAGAAGGTCAGTGCACACAAACCAGTTTCAAAATGGCTGAAACTGGTTTAAGATAAACCTAGTTAAATGTAGTATCAGACTTAACTGATTTGGTTCAAACCAGTTCATGAAACTTTTGTCCTAGACCCCTTCCTGGGTCAAGTTGAGTCCAAGTCTCCCAGCATCCTAGCATGCTTTCAAGCCTTGGGATGGGCTGTGCTGTCTGCTCCAGAGAGCAGGGATGGCCCTCCCCTTCCACTCCATAGCTGGAGCACTGAGGACTGGCTGACGAGAGGAGGATGCAGCCCAGTCTACAGGGGGAGGACTGTCACCCACCCCCAAAGCCAAACCCCAGCTGGGATCTGCAGCCAGGGAGAGGAGTTAAACACCCCTTTCCCTGCTCAGCCTTACTGTTGGCTGCAACTGTGGACTACAAATTTCAGAGGCACCTAGATCAGAAAGAAGTGATGAGCAACCCTGCAGAGTCCTGCTGCTGTGATTTTAGACTGCAAATCCCAGAGACCTCCAGGGCAGCAGGAAGAGAAAGTGAACACACAGCCAGAGAGCTGTGCTCCAGAGCCCCCTGGCTTCCGGCCTGAACCATTGCAGGCATGTGGCTGCATTTCCTGAATCAAAGGTAAATGTCTGTTCACTTCTGTTTCAATTTAAAATGTGCAGCTTAGACTAACCTGCAAAGACTGAATCAATTCAGTCTCAGATTTTTTGACTGTCTGTACTATGCAGCTATAGTGTTTTTGATAGTTTGGATAGCCATTTTCCATCATCTGAGATTCTGCCTACAAATCATAATCTGATCTGAGCTTAGCTCATCTTTTACGAAAATCCTGAGAACTAGTTAAATTCTTCATATTTACATTTTAAATGGCCTAGCAATATTAGGGTTCTCTTTGATTGCTCTGAGGTAGAAATATTGGGTTTAAATCTGGCTTTCATTTATGTTGATAAAAATCAACTATGTTGCCACTGGAGCTGTCAAAATAAATTCTGTTGAATATGCTGATGATTACGATTTAACCATGAATTCTGTTTCTTTGTTCTCCATCAAATAGTGGACTTATTCCTTAGCTCCTCTGAGTTGAGTTTATGGAGGTAGTTGTTATTTACTGCTGGGCTGCTGTTGTCCACTTTCACTGCTGTGCACAAGGAGGTGGCTATGTTTTTTGAAGCTGCAACTAGAGTTGGGTGAAAAATGCTATAATGAGTAATATTACCAATTGATTGTACTCCTTTATCTGTTCAGTTATTGATTGCAGAGGGAAAATCTTTAGATATACTACTTATTTAAAAAATGTTTATGGATTATTGTGAAAAATGATTGGTCTGCAAAGTGTAAGGGATTTATTTTTGAATAATCACTATTCAAAATAATTTACTTACATGGGATTGATTATTATTTTTAATTGAAAGATTTATAGAGCTGTAATAAACAGTAAAATGTGGTCCTGAATTGTATATTCACAAGTGATATTGTTGTTTACACATATAAGCAGAAATTTGCAAATATTCAATTTGAAATTAACTTTGCCAAGTACTTCCACAAGTAAGTCTCCAGGATGACAGTATTATAGGAAGAGAGGGCAAAAGGAGCACAAACACAATGAAAATAAAGGTATATAAAAGTTAGATCATACCCACATTTGCTGCAATGCCCCTGTCACATTTACCCATCTTGAATATCTCCATCCATTGGCCTGAATGTTGGTCAATACTGTATTATATCTTACTATCCTGTATACTTTATACAACTAGATGACATAATATTCAAATATGCTCCTCATTGGACTAGAAATTTTGATTTAGAGACACTTAGATTTAATTAGAATTCTGAAACTTTCCCTTTGTGTCTGTAATGTATCCTTTCAGAAATAGTCTACAGCTAATAACTGTCAATATTTTAAAACGATGTCCTTACTATATTTAGAGAGGGGTGAATGTCTGAAAAGTAATGGGACAGAAAATCATTTTACTGGAAAAGAATGAGGAGTTAATAAATCTACCTTGTCAAATGATTATCTTCTCGGATAAGCCTGATTGACGCTTTCTATTGTGTCTCCCTTTTTAAGATCCTACATGTCTGACAGTGATGTTTTTTCAGTTGCCTTTTCCATTACTAATATTTCTCAGTTTGAGCAAGCAGTGCATGTGAAAATCCTCCTTCAGTAAAGAAGAGGAGAAGTTAAATAGTAGCACACTGTATTTCATTTCCTTTATGACGCATTACTACGTAGCTCACTACCCATTCAATATAACTGTATATTCTAGTACAGACATCAGTTCTTTCCTTGCTGTTTGCATACATGAAGTGATCTTGGCAGTGCAAAAAGAGAGAGAGAGAGAGAGAGATTTCTGCATGGTATCAATTATCGTTAGATTATTGTGTTATAACATCTCAATTAGTTAATTTGCATAAATTAAATTGTTCCAATCAGTTATATGTGCTTCTCTGAGAAAATCTAGTTTGGATTTGTTGTGGTTGTTTAGTTCTCTTTCAGATTTGCATTGTTACACATATTATGCTTTCATTCTTACTGTGCCATCTTTGAATCTGTGTAGATAAACAATGACCACACCCATGCATGAGCACAAGCACAGGAAAGGTATCTGATTCTAGTTTCAAAATTATTTTTCTTTGCTCCTTGCTTTGTCCAATTTCCCTTATTGTGAAATTTTCATTCAAGGTAAATTTGTTACTGTGCAAATTTTTGTAGTACAGGCAACCCCCGCTTGACACTGTTTTGCTCAGTGCTATTTTGCTACAGCACTCGTTGCACTTTGATACCTGGTTTCACTTGGTGCTCACGGGTTTCACTATACCACTCATGGGTATTGGGCAGGGAGCACTGGTGGCACGCAGCCTCATCGCCTTCTTGCCTCATCAAAAATTTTCATGCATCGTGGTCTTTCAGGCTCTGTGCTCTTTTATGCTTGTACCACTGTCTTGCTTCATTTTTTGAGTTGCATCATGAGTCAGAAATGTTCAAATGATGCTGAGAGTGCAAGTGCTGAAAAAACCCATGAAAAACTGTAATGCTAGAGCTTAAATTGGATGTCCTGAAGCAAACTGAAGCAAAGCAATGCCAGGATCAGGTCTGTAGAGTGTTGAATATGGCTGGGTCAACTGTTAGGACCACATTAAAGAATAAAGATAAAATAAAAGAATGTGGTAGAAGTCTAACTCCTTTGAAGGCTTTGAAACTCAGAAGGAGTAGGGCTCCAATTATGTTAGAAATGGAGAGGCTGTTAAGTGTGTAGATTAAGGATACAACTCAATGCCGTATGTCCTTGAGTATGCTGCTTATTCAGAAGAAGGCTAAGAGCCTGTATGATGGTTTACAAAAAGAATTGCCTGAAGGGTCTGCTTCTGAGACTTTTTATGCAAGTAAGGTGTGGTTCAAAAGATTTAAGAGGCACGGCAACTTGCATAATGTTTCTATTCAGGGGGAGGCTGCTAGTGCTGACACCCAAGGAGCTTCCAGCTATAAAAATAAGCTTGTAGAAATTGTTGAGGAGGGGGTTATACACTTCAACAAGTCTTCAGTGCACAACAATAAACTCTGGAGCTGATTGCTCCCAGGAAGCTCCTCAGCGTGCAGTTTACAGGTGTGCCCAGACCACAGCACATTGAGTCAGGCTGTAACAGCCCTGGCTGGCAGGGGGTCCAGGGTCCAGCTGCCAGCCTGGGGCTGCTCTGACCAGGCTCAGTCTGCAGTGGAGGGGCTGGCTGGGGCACAAGGGTGCTTCAGTGTAGGGCTAGCTGGCAGGAAGCCCCTGGACTGAAGTACCCTCATGCCCGAAGCAGCTGGGTCAGTATCTACTTGTGTGCTACTGCAAAGTAAAAAACTGCAGCAGGGTAGTACTTGTATTTGTTTCCTGCACCCTAATGTGTATATGCTTGAGATATTTACTGTGAAGCTAATTAGTCAGCTCTGCAGTAAATGCCTTGTGTAGATATATCCAATGAAACAAAATCCTCTTCTATGTTATTAGGATCTAAGATTCTAGAAAGATTTTGATTGACTAGGAGACAAATACAGGCAAGCAAATAGGAGACCTAGGTTATACTATGGATGTTGCCAGTAACTCACAGTGAGCATGTCTATGTATGAATTTGATCTGGGATCAGTTTACTCACAAATAAATGCTCTCAGACAGGCATTTACACATGCAGGAAAGCATAGGCAAATTTGCTGCTAATGGCAGCAAACTGCTTGTGCTTCATGAGGCCCTGCAATGGGCCCCTGCCACCACTACAGGGAGCTCTAAGCTAGTACCCAGGGGATGGCAGGGGGCACTGGGCTGAATGATTACACCCTACCCCTAGGGGCTGCCTGCTACCAGAGCAGGGACAATGTCCCCCTGCCCCAGCAACAGGGAGCTCCTGGCCTTGGCTCCCCAATCAGGGGCAGGGGACTTTGAAAGAGCTCTGGGGGAATGGCAGGTCCCAGCCCTGACCCTGATCCTCTGGTGGGGCAGCTAGCAGCTAGTTTACTACTAGCTGCCCCATCGTAGGATTGGGGCAGAGGGCTGGGACCTACCCCACATTGCAGTTCTGACTAAGACAGTTCCCAGCCCCAATTCCATGATTGCAGGGTGAAGGATGGGAAGCCTGTTCCCTGCTCTGCTCCATGAATGTGGACCTGGGTGGGGAATAAGCTGGGGAGCCTATTCCCCAGTCATCTCTATGAGCGTGGAGTTGAGTGGGGAACAGGCTGGGAAGGTTGTAAAAGAAAGAGCAAATTTTTCATAGCAAACTGGGATGCAAATCAGGCAAAGATCCAAGACAGTCTCCCATCCAAAACAAATTGATTGACCAAGATTAAGGACATTATGGTAGGGCTTTGTTTCTCTCTTAATGATACCAGAAAGCTTGCAAGTAAATCCTTTCCACAACTGAGTCAATTAATATTGACCATGGTAAAAGACAAGCAGGTGAAACAAAGTTTAGAGTCATCATTTGGTCTAGACAGCCAAACTCTTTTTCGCGTTGGACAATTGTACCCAATATGGGCTCAGATTTATGTCTGCAAATGAAAACAAATAAAAGCAAGGTAGATTTTGGTTTCAGTTATTCAGATAGAATGTCAGTATCATTATTTCAGATTTACACTTGAGCTAAAGTCAGAATCCATTCCAATGTCAACTTGGAAACTAAAAAAAAAACAAAACACAAAAACACAAAGAAAAAATTCACAGTGAAAAATGAAATTCTTTGTCTTTGGTTCCATCTTAACTACAGGTAATGTATTGCTGCTCTAGCAAGACAAGTCTCCTTTTTTATCTTTGTTTTTAAACAACGGTAACAGTTTAATGTGCTTTGAAAAATAAATAAATAAAAAGGAGAACTCAACTAGGACTGGCAACAAACTTCAGTGGGAGATTATAAGACTCACCTGACACACCTGTGAATAGTGAATCAAAGTGCCTGCACTTTTTTGGGGGGGGAGCTTGTCCTACTCAATTAAAGACTGTCTGTAGTAAAACATAGCTCAATCAAGGTGATACACTTGAATTTCTTATTACATGCACATTGATCCTCCTCATAAGCTCTGGAGAGAGCTCCAGCATGTAGGCTTTGCCACAGTAAACTGAGGAGTTTTTCAGGGCTGCATTTAATAATGTCATTCGAAGAAAAAAATGGATTATCTTTGGGAAGGGTCCTTTCAAAACATGTCCTTGAGAAACTTTCATGATCATTCGACTTTATCAAAATAATATAATCTCTGTAGTGTGTCCATTTGCATCGTTATCATCAGGTATTTTAAGCAAAAAGCAAAATTATTAGCAATCAGCCCCCAAGATATAACCTGGCAGTCTTCAAAAAATTCTCATAAGAACAGACTATAAAAATTGAGAAGCTGGGCTTTAGAGGCAGGTACTAGACCATTGCAACTTCGTATTGAAATGGCAAATGGCAGACATCATGCTTTAAAACTAACAGGCCCTTTCCAATGTGAATTTTTGTGCCTACTCTGATATTTTTGCATTTCATGATTTTTCATCCACAGACCAAGAGACTTTTAAGCTCCATTCAGGGCCCAGAAGAGCTGGATATGGTATGAGAGCCACTGATACAGGGAAGTCCATTTGCTAGAAAACTGGAAACCATTCATTGCATAAATATATTTGATGCATTTGTCTAGTACCTAATGGTGAATGGAAACTCTATTAGAGAATACCATGTTTAATATATTGCAATATGTGGGATCAGACAGTAAAGACTGATTATTTCATTAATTTGAATAACAATTGAAAATACAGATGAGAAACGATATGTTAAACTACATACAATATAGTTCTGCTTATTGTGGTGCACTCCTTGTTTGCATATATTCACTTTTTCTTCAGCATAATGCAGCTCATTGTAGATTAAGCCTGAGTTATGGTTCAGTACCTCTCCCAATCCAAAACATTCAGTATTTCACACTAATTACAATCTCTTTGCCTAAAATCTCCTCCTCCTCAGCCATTCTTAGAATGGTGGCTGGCAATACATGCATGTCTGCCCTACTAGCAGACTTCACCAGCACAACCCTTGCGTTAAAGACTTTGACGTTAAGTGTTCCCAGATTTAAAAAGGCCTCTAGCCAAAACAGCACAGTATCTCTTAAAATATTATAACTTACTAAAGTATCTTTAGAAAGTGAAGTAAAATATTTGAAAGGAACTAAATCTTTAATGGAACATATATAGACTTTATCAAAGCAATTTGAAAATCATAGAATCATAGAAAATTAAGATGGGAAGAGACCTCAGGAGGTCATCTAGTCCAACCCTCTGCTCAAAGCAGGACCATCCCCAACTAGATCATCCCAGACACAGCTTTGACTAGCCAGATCTTAAATACTGACAAAGATAGAGTTTCCACAATGTCCCTGTGTAACCTGTTCCAGTACTTTACCACATCCAAAGTAAAATTTCTCCTGGTGAGAAAGTGTTTTCCCTAATATTCAACCTAAACTTCCCTAGCTGCAACTTGAGATCCATGCTTGTTCTGTCATCTGCCACCACAGAGAACAGTCTAGCTCCTTCCTCTTTGGAACCACCTTTGAGGTACCTGAAGGCTGCTGTTAAATCCCCTCCCAGCCTTAACATCAAATGGTGGTTTTTTTTATTTTTCACTATTGATCTTTGTACTATTTTTTTTTTTGTGCAAAAACTCAGCACTGGGCAGAAATAAGTTATTAATTGATACTTGAAGACTCATGAAGAATCTTTTCGTATCAATAACCAGAGTCGCTTTAATAACCAAAATATTAATTCAAAGCCAGTTGAACTGGTAAGAGAGATGCTCTGTTTCCTAAACATCTCTACCAAAGTTGTTGTCCTAAATTTTCTTAAGCTGATAATATAATTTGGTAATTCTGTATATTTTCGTTTGGAGGCAATAGTGGAAGAAAGCAATAGTGGAAAAATACACTTCCTCCCTCTTCACCATTTCCTTGACTCGAAATGTATGGGTACAAAAACAATAATATATGGAACATAGTGGGGAAATTTGTTTTCTTTTATCATAATCTTCCCAGATGGGGCCTTGTAAATACTACTGCAAATTTTGAATTATGCAACTTGCCATATTATTGCAGATCTAGGCAGAATCCTATTTTACTTTGTATATCTATATGGAAACTATCCAGCACTGTAACTTCTGGTTTTGGCCCTTGCATTCAGTTTCCAATCCTACCTCATGTGCTGTTTGGATGAAGAAGCATCTACATAGCTAAAGAGTACATTGTAGAGGAGAGTCACAGGTGGCTATATTTTGCCCTTTCTGTTACCATCTTCCTCTTATTTAAAGAGTAATTTATACCTGCCTGAATAAAAAAAAAATCTTTTCTTAGAAATAGAAGTATTTAATGTTGCAAAGTCAATTAAACCTACATTTCATGCAACTTAAAATCAGCGATTCTCTAAACTTGGATGTGGTGGCACACTAGGGTGCCTTCAGATCCTTCTAAGGGTGTCACACAATATTAGCACTGTTGTATGTGCCAACAGCTATACATAATTCACAAAATAAATGCAGATATTTCAAATAGGAACCCATAGTGTCAAAACATTCTGATCTGTTCCTTGCAAGAGAAGAATTGCTCTATTATTCTTCTTTAGGCAAGAAATGAGTGAAAGCTAAGAGCTGGCATTTTCTGAGGGTTGCCTTGAGTCTATAAAGCTGGAGAACCACTGCTTTAAATGAACTATGTTGTACGGTGACAAAACATCTGGTCTCAATAATAATAGTTGCAGCATATAATAGATTTAATAACAGACTTCTGTATTAAGCGGAAGGCCATTGAACCCAACTGAAATGTTCTATTTGAATTCCATAGGCTTTGGTTCAGGAATATACAAATAATACCATGCAGTTATATTATGTCACACTTATATTTTAGGGAAGATAATTAACTGAATGATATTCCCCCTCTAATGGAAGTGGAGATGTCCATTTTCATATTGTGAGATAGAAATTGCAATCTTTTCTATTTTTTTCAAAAGTGTTGATAGTGCTTTCTTAATTTTAGCTCTTATCATTCATCTTTATACTTTTAAAAATTTACTCATTAGGATTATTGTCAACAGCAGCAGTGGTAGCAATAAAATAAGCTTTCCCAAATTACTTAATATAAATGGTCTATAATACTGCTGTTTGTTTTTCGTTAAGAACATTGATGCATTAATAGAGATAAGCAGCATTCAAACTATTAATCGCTTTTGACACAGAGTGACACAAGAACCTTTGATATATAATTGGGGGGCAGTGCAGTTTAACAAGTTTTAATTTCTTGTGCAGCTGGAAGACAATAAAGAGAAAGTATGAGAACAAATTAAATGGTATATAGGTCAATCATCCTATTAGGACTCTTCAGGGAACACATATCTAATTTACATAATTGTATTTCTGCTGCAGCCAGACGCACTGCTGTGTTAATACGTGTTCTTGGTGACTTTTTAAAAACACTAAAAATGGCTTCCTTCACAATAAAGTATGAAAAAGTAGGATTATAGGAGGAAATACATTCGTTATTTCATTAAATCAGTATCTCAAGGTTATTTTGACCCAATGTTATGAAGACCCCCGCAGTTCCATAGATAAGATTTCACTGAGTTTCACAGTAAAAGAAGGTTTTAAATCTCTCACATTTACATGTAAATTAACTAAATTAAATTGCAAAAGTTGTTTGCTCAGATTTTTGTGCTGTTGTTGTTATTATTTTGTGTCCATATTCTCCATTAAAGATAGCCATCTCTCATTTTGAAAACTGACCTAGCAGATAACATATTTGGATCTTAGGACCAAAGTTTGTGAACTTCCAACTTTGCATAGCTCAGCACAAGTGCACCACAGATGGTTATCTTTCAAAATGAAGAAAGTTGCTTGCTCAGTAGAGTACAAAGGGAGCAAGAAGGGAGGAATGTAGAACAATTCAATAATTTCTTGGCTTGTCCAGTGTACCTCCTGCCAATGAGATGTACTGTAATTTTCACACTTCTGCAAAACCAAACTAGTACATGGCTCTGTTAATATCAGGTAGTATTGGACCAAGGAATATCAGTTGGCTGCACCCTGAAGATTGGCTTGAGATTGGCACCTCAGCTTGCCAAATATACTCCTTAAATATACTCCTTAACACCCCTCTACACATGCAGACAAAGGTGCAATGAGATCTAATGCACGATCCCCACAGTAGCACCTCCTACTATGCCACATGTGCATGGTAGGTCTGATTGTGGGTCCACATGTTAAATCCCATCACATCTTATTGCTGGTGCAGGGAGAACCCAATTCTGGACTTCCCATGAACTGGAAAAATCAAGGTCTTACAGTTGGGAACCCCCTCAGTTGATCGGCTCACAGCCATGAGGGTACCTGATGCACCCCCAGAGCTAGACATTGCAGCTACAACAATCTCCAAGCCTCTGGTGTTTCACTCAACCCCAAGGCTGGGGGATCACAGCAGCTGTAATCTTCCATCCCCAGAGGTGCATGGCAGCCATGATTTTTCCATTCCTGGGGGTTTCCCAACCCCCTGAGGCAAACTTACCTCCAGCTGACAGAATCCAAATCAGCATGGTAGCTGCTAAGGCAGAAGGTTCCCTCCATTACAGGACTCCTAGCTGCAGTAAGGTGTCCCCTGTGGCCAAGAACCCCCATCAACTAGGGTTTCCAGCTGTAGGGAAGACCCTGCTACACATGTGAATTAAAGCTACAGGGATGACCCTGATACATCTACAAATTAAAGCTCAATAGCAACCAGTTAGAAAGTTAGTACACTTTTGAAGTCTAACTTTACAGCTGGTTGGAGCTTTTTATAGTGAGATATTTACTTTTCACATGTTGCTGGTCTCAAGGTAGTTGTGAAATTAACCAATTAACCAGTTCATTGATCAATAGCTTTAATGTGTAGATAGGGCCCTATGGACAATCCTTCAGCCTTCCTGTCACTGGCTCAAATAATTTAATTAGACACCGTAGCATGTTGTCAGGTACTACACCACAGTCTTTATTTTCCTGGGCAAACTCATCCCACAGAACCCAACATAACCATAAACTATCAAACATTAAGTACAAACAATAAAAGGATAAACCAAATCCTGTGGTCTTTTTCCAGATCCTGAGAAAGTAACCTGGCTTAGTGCTGCAGTGTCTAACCTCACAGCTTTCCCTCTCTCTCTCCAGCTCCCTTTCCTTAGAGCTTTTAACTTCCTCTGTACTAACCAATTATCCTCATCAGCTAGCTCAGTCCCCCCTAGGCAAGCCTCTAATCACTTTCCTACTGCCTGTAGTTAGGCTGCAACTTCTGTAACATGCAGCCTGCTACAGACCCCAATTTTCTTTCTCTAGCAGACCTCTCTCAAAGGAAAGTTAGGTTGGGGAAGATAAGATGAATAAAGTGGTAGAATGCAATTCTAAAAACCTAGCTAACAGCTGAACCAAATAATCAACATACATTGGGGTACTTTTAAATGCATAAGGGCTTAGCCAGCTTTCAGCCTCTCTTCTTAGATGCACCCCAAAGATCAGAATACACAGAAAGTGTGTCAAGGAAAATAAATCCCTTTCATCCCAACATGGAATAAAGTATTATTTAAATTTTTCTCACCGAAAGAAGTATAACTTTCATTTTGGAGAAATTAAGATATTTTAGCAGAAGACATACTTTTACTTTCTCAGTCAATATTATTATATAATTTTGGAAAGAAAGCTTCCACTCTTCTGAGCTTTGAAGTGGGCATGAGTGATGCGAGATTAAACTGATAAACAGGATGGTCAGGGCAGGACTCGAGTTAGCAGGTATAATATGATATTTCAGATAATTAACTCTTAAGTAGACAATTAATGTAGATGAAGATTTATTAAGAAAAAAACAAAGATAACTAAAGGGATATTCTCAAGCAGTTTGAATTAAAAATGAGTTAAATAGTACAGTTAAAATTATGAAGGATATACAAGTATTGTAAAATGTTTTTTAAGATACCTTCTCTAACTAGAAAAAAATGAATGGGAGAATATTGTAATAAATCCAGAAATAATAAGGGAGAAGTGGTTCTTGTAACAATCCAGATGGAGCAGTCATAAGTTGGGATTCAGATAACACACACCATCTTTTCTATTAAATCTAAACCCATTGTAGTGCACATTTGGAGTCTTTTTTGAAACCACTGCCCAGATTTTGTATCTGTGCTCTTACATTCCTAAATAAGAAAAATACAAATCACAAATGCGTTAACTATAATTCTGGTGGGTGAATAATTACTGGATTTAGTGCAATTAGCATAGCAGCAAACCAACACATGATAAATCAACTCCATTGTTACTGTATGCAAGATTTATGCTGTATATATTTCTCTCTAATTAGGACATTCTCCCATAATTTCATACAGTTTATTACTTAATTCAACATATCAATGACCTGTATAAGCTATGATTGAAATTTAAAACAAGGATAATTATTTAGTATTCTACATGTAACCGTAACTCCAGACATCTTTTCAAGATATGCTGAGTTGTATTTTGCAAAATGTTTCTGGATGAGCATTGGTTTATGAAAACAGTAAAGCTAGGGGTCTGTAATGTGTTAGACTGGGTGTGTACCCCTACTGATACTGCTAAAAGTAGAAATTGTCTTACATATATGCAGTGAAATCTGGTTAATTTGTCACTGGGATAAATTATCACTATCATCTTATTACTCAGTGGACTGAATCCTAGCCAGAGTGGTATTGATTTGTACATAAATCACTTTCCTTAGTTCATCATGCGTTCAAGCCTATGTGGATTATAAGTCTCAGTGGAATTTGTTCATGATTAGCTATCTTAAAATATATCCTCTGTAGCACCTCTGAAGCCACTCAATGCTCACAAAGCATTGGATACTCTTCAGCTTATCTTGTTTCAACAAGACATAGACAATCAACTGTTCTATTTTGCTTTATTATCTTGTCTTTTGGTAATGAATGTATGTTGGAACATAAAGCAAAAGTCTTTGACCAATTCATTTTCTCCACTGTAATCATGTGTTACTGATAAACATTTCTCTGAAATCATACAGTCCTCATAGTAACCTAAAATATGTACAAACTGCACTCAGAATTTGTACATTTTTCATTGTTTTTAATGCCAAAAAAATTCTTTACTGTGCCTCAACATGGCATGCAAAATATACCGCATGAAGTGTTGAAAATCAAAACTATTGGCAATTATTCATCATTACCTATTCCCATCGAACAATGAATTAACCAGATTTTGCTATACCTGTCTTCCCCAACCATTTATTTTAATTTAGCAACTGAAGGATTAATGGGTTCAGCATTACATGTACGCAGTCCCTGTTGTACAAATATATCTGTGTTTAGTGAAAGTAATAACTTTAACTTATTTTACTAGTCAGTTATGCTAATTGTAAGTGTGTTTTGATCCTCACTGGGTACCTCTCCAGTAGGATAGAAAAAAGGTACAGGCAGAGAAGAAGCCTGGATCTTAAATTGGTTAGTGTGCTGGCTTTAAGTACTGTATGGTTTGGGACTCCTACCCAGGGACCTCTGCCCTACTGGTGGCAACAGGATGGAGCATAGACTCAGTTGCTCGGTCTGCCTACTTGATGTTATACTTCTTGCCTGCCACAACGTTGATATAATTTATGGGAAGCAGTTCCCCCTAGATGACCTTCCAGACTCCTCACCCTGTTCTCTTTGTTGGCCTTCAAACCTCTGCTTTACTCCACCCTAACCACATCCGGACTCTGACAGAGATGTATAACAGTAGGAGCCCCGATGACTCTAATGGTATGTGGTCTTTATAGCCACCATTGTAACAGCCATCTTCTCGGCTGGTCTTAATTTAATTATGGCTTTATTCATTGCTGAGCTTCAGTGGTTGTCAGTTAAATAGTTCAGGCCTTAAAGTCCTGTCTTAGGTCCAAATGCTCCAAATCAATCAATATGCCGTGAATGATAGCCACTGCTGGCTTACCACACTGGCACAAAAATAACAAACTTCCCTCTATCTGGGATCCTTTCACAGTTGCACATTTCACTGAGCTTGTTGTGCAAAGTCCCTTTGGCAGTCCTGTGGACTTTATTGCCCTCTGGCCTTTATTCCAAGGGTCTGGTCATGAACTCCTGTAGCCCCTCTTCTGTTATGGAACTTGGGGCCTGGAGAAGGGCTCTCCCCTTACCCCTGGGCCCATTAATACTGTCCATGGGATGTGTTTGGGTTGAGCCCTCAGACCTTTGGTTTTGTCCACCCCCACCCAGGGTCCCTCTGACCTGTAATTAATCTGGCTGTTGCTGGGTCAGCTTCAGATGCTGGCCCCTTGCTCAGCTTCTGCCAGTTATCCAGGCTGTTGGATGGTGCTTCTCTGAGCGCCCTGCTGCTCTGGTTGGGTAAGCTGCCTGGAGGCAGTTCAGCCTACTGCCTGCTGCCACTGATGCTGTGCCCTTCTCCCACCTGCTCCGTGCCTGACCCTCAGCAATCCAAAATGTAACACTGCTCCACAAGTGCTGCAACATCTTCAGCCCACCACTCCCGGAGCTACTCAGCACCACAGTAAATTCGGGATGCTGCTCATTCATTTCTTGTCCCCTGTCTCCCTCACAGTTAGAAGGACAATATTATGTTTGCCTCTCCTTGTCAATATTTTTGTGTTAATCAAAGCTAGGTATGTTGTTATAGAATCTCAAGTAAGTGCTTTGATTACCCAGTGACCTGAAAAACACCCTGGCATTGACTAACTATTCTGGCTTTATAATTGATACAATTATTATATCAAGATACAATTATTTATTTATTTGTTAGAGTTAAATCCCACCCTATGCAAAAGGTTCAAAGCAGCATATAATAAATGGACTTAGAGCCAGGACTATCCAAGTAAAACTCTGAAGCCCTAGAACTCCAACTCTCCTCCTCCCCCAAACAATTTACTCCTTGCCCAAACACCTACACACGCAAAACCCTCCTGCCACAACCAACCTAATCTGCCAATTGCCACTCACATCCTCACTCCCTGCCCATCCATTATCCCAACCCTTTCTCAACCCCACTCTCCCACAGTTTCCCCTCCAAGCCCATACCCCCATTCCCACAGAGGGGTACAACTGTCACGTGCCTTCCTTCCCACCACAAAACATTATTAACTCCTCCCCTTCCTCCCAACAAACACAATACAAATACAAAAAAAGTAAAAGAAAATGAAAGACCCTTCATCCCCACCTCTGGGCAGCACCAGCCCAGGGAGTCCTGCCGGCTTTGGAGGGCATGCAAAGTGTATTACATGTGTGCGTATGTGTATTATGGTTAAATCTACTTTACACCTAATGTCAAGCCTAAAACAAAAAATCCAAATTAATCCATATCCAGTAACTTCACTTACTCTATTAATAAAAAGAGCCTTCTGAATATTCAGCACATAATGAATAGTCATAGAACAGTTTAAAACCTGAAGAGATTGCTATATAAACTTTTCATAGCAAACTTAAAATATTTTCAGGGAACATTTGAAATCTCATGAAAATTCACAAATTCTCCATCTTGTCATTAACTTGCTTGGAATTAGATAGATTTTGTTGGCAATTTTTCTTTAAACTGTAAAAAGCAAACCTTTCAAAGACTGGAAGGAAGTTTGTATCACAACTGTAACACAGGTTAATGTTGGGTGAAAGCACAAGGAGGGGAAAAAAGCCTCCTTCATTCATCTCGAGGAAAATCTCTGTACTATGAACGAGACAAGATAAGAAAAGTAGGGGGAAACAAATGGAGGACATCAGATTTCCTGGAGAATAAGTAATGTAATTGGTATTCTTACCTAGTATATCAAATCCGTTATCATAACATTTTCAAGGCATGACAAAGAACCCCTCTCTTTCATAGGCTTTCTCCCTATATCCCAAAGTTTTTTACAAAGGAAGTTCAAGAGGCATTATGATATCTTTCCTATGTAAATTTCTGAATTAATTGTTAATAAAGCAAAAAAAAAATGGAGATTGGTTGCTACTGGGCTATGCCACAATTGAATTTGTAATGACCTAAAGAAGCATCAATAATATTGAGTCATATCTTGTTTTATCACTGTACAAGCATATATTTAGCTGTGTAACAATATACCCTGGTGAGTGGGGCAGCTGCTACACACTGGGGCAGCAGCAACTTCCATGCGTCATCACAACCAGTGGCACCACCAACAGTGGCACAATCATGTGGCTTCAGCAGTTGTTATTCTTTGCCATGTATACCCCTAAATTATGCCACTTCACAAAGTATTTAGTGGTTCTTGGCCACATCTACATGAGCGGCCAACACATTTCTTAGTTGCTACTGTACAGTAGTAGGAACATGCTACTGTGTAGTAACATCACCATCACAGTTTGTGCCCAGTGATACTCTGTCACCATAGCAATCAACTACAGTGCTGTAGCTCACTTCTACAGTGACATAGGTCCGCCACTTGCCTCCTACAGAATAGGCAGTCTAAAAAAGCTGCAACAGCTGGAAGAAGCACACAAGCAGGCCAAAAAGAAGAAGAGGACGTGTTTGTATAGACTAGCTACAGGCACAGTTAATATTCAGACAGTGACGATACTCATTGCTTGCCATTTCTCTAGGTATATTTGGTTGGCATTTTTCTGTCTGCATCATGATACCCCAGGGATAAAATTTGCTTTAGAACTGTACCTCTATTATTACAGTCAGTATATGGGGCTTGTATATTTATACATTTAAATGTGTAACATTTTTATTTAAGTAAGGTGGTGATAATGGGTAAAATATACTGTGTTTACCCAAAGCCAAGATGACTTTGAATTTAAAAGTCTCCTCCCCTATAACCAGAATACATGCATTAAACTACACTAAATACACAGAATTAGAATTTGTTGTAATTTTCCATGTATAGAATCAACTAGTGGAAACTCACCTTAAATATGTTCTCCGACTGATAGGGAAAGCAGTAGTAGGGTGTAAGTGTCCAGGCCACTGCCCCTTGCTCCCCTATTGTCCTTCCCCTTGTCCCTCCCCCTTGCATAACCTCCCCACCGCCATGTACCACCCTGCCACATAACCTGTGGCTGCTTGCCTCTGTTTTTATGCCTGCTTGCCTTCTATGCCTGCTCCTGTCCCCTAACTCCTTGCCACCCTCATCCCATGCCTCTGCCCCATGCAGAGGCAGGGGTTAGGGAGGCAAGCACAAATGTTATCCCCTTCCAGATGTATGACCCTTCACCTTCCAAACAAGCTGTTCTGTCCCAGGGCCCATGATGGCTCAGCTCCAGCTTCATCCCTGAGCCTGGGGCCTAAACTGGAGCTGGGCCACCATTCTCCCCAGACTGAGGGGGAAAAACCTCACCCTGGATTCAGCTACATGCAGTAATGATCATTGCACTTGTATTATCTCCTCACAGTGTATATAAATTAAGTTAGTTTGGTGTTCCACCCCCCTCTTTTAATTACAGAAGGCTACTTTTCCTTTGGCAGTCAAGTGGAAATTCTTAGTCGTCTTTAAGGCCGAATAATAAATACCTTTTATTCCCTCCACCTGTTCCCAATATTTATCCATATTTTAGTGTCTAGAAAATTCACCTTTTCCCCCCCTTTTTTATTTACATTCATTTAATTTTTTTTGTTTGCACTGAAGATCATCCCATACCAGGACCTGTTAATTATAATGATCAGTATAGTAAACTTTATCCCTTTCTGTTACATCACTTGTCCAGCTTAGTAAATCAGGAATGGTTAGTGTGAAGACTGTCACATTTAGAATGAGATCTGTTTCTGCAGCACTCATTTCCCACCTCCCAAGCTGTGAAGCTTTGTATATTGGAGTAGATGCAATTTTAATTACCAGTTTTACTATTACCCAGCCTATTTCAACTTTCACTTCTAATTAGAAAGTGAATGAATCATTTTCACATGTAATAAAACGTTAAATGTATGTAGGTTCAGTAGCAGTTTACATGCTAATTAAAGCTAAGATTGTGCCAGTAAATTCAAGTTACATATTTATATTATACCTCTGATCAGAGATAAAAAATCAAACATTTTACAAACCCTTGTAACAATCCATATAGGGTTTCAGACATTTCTGAACCCACTAATGACATATAGCATGTTAGCCAGTAAATCTGGAGAAGAAAGTGAAATGTAGGAGCAACAGGAAGCCCAGAGCTAAGTAACAGAAATACACCAAGCCTCAGGTAATTGGAGACCAATTCTCCTAGAAGTTACTCCTTCAGTAAATGCCAGATCATTATTAGGAGTGTGCAAAGCTGTGGCTGCCAATTCAATTCAGAGAAGATTCGGCCCAATTTGGAGGCCAAATCACTGGATCTGAATTGAATTGGGAGAAAAAAAAAACCCTCCAAATCAATTTGGAAAAGATTCAGAAAAGGATTTGGAGATTTGGAAGGCAGTCTTTCAGAGGAACAGAAACTGAGAAGGAGGGGAAGCATGGGAGGTGGGGAAAGACTGACATCTGTAGCTGGCCAATGACTGTGATCTTCCCCACAAAACTTCTTATTTGTTCTTGTTATTTCCCCCCCTACACTTTAAAAGAAAGCTGTGTTTTCCCTGTCAGTGGGATCCATCATTGTGCAGAAAAGCACATACATTACACACACTTACACATATAGACAGAAAAGAATACGAGATATTAATATTATTAATTTCACACCCATACCATAAGCACAACAGAGAAGAAGTCAGACATGTACAGTAATCAGAGAAGAGATATTATCAGTTAGTTGCACACAGAGAGAGAAGAAGAGATATTACAGCTGTGCAGACACATAGACACATTTTCCAGCACAAGGAAGATTAATATGAAGTGTGCTGGAAAGGCAGGTGCCAGGTCTCCTGGCAGGGGATGGAGAGGGGCTAAAGGGGTAAGGGGAGAGCTAGAGCTGCAAGTCTTCCCCTCCCCTGCCTCAAACATAGATGCATCCTCTTTCCTGGCAGCCATGAGTCTTCTGCTGCCGGTGGAAGCAAGGAGGTAGGAGCAGCACTTGTCCCTGCACCACTTCCCCTAACACCAGAAATAGCCACCAGCACAATCATGACAGTCCCACCCCAATTTTGTCTCCCAGAGTGAGCCTCCCAGTGCCAGAGGAGGAGCTAGATCTGAAAACAGGGGACCTGACCACCCTAGCAAAAGAAATTCTGGGGATCAAAGAGGAATCTGAGTTTGTGCTCCACACCCCACAAAGTTCCCCTAGAGCCAGGTATCCTTCCCTGGAAAGAACCTTGGAGGAGGTTGAAGTTGAGGTTGTGGAGGCAAGTGGCTCAGCTGAGCCAGTTCCTTCTGTCACTGAGTCTGCTGATGACACCATGATAAGGCAGGATCCCCACCCTCAACCCAGAAGCAGGGGGCTAATGTAGTGTGGGATCATTCTGAGGTGGCAAATGATTTCAAGTATGCTATCTGTCAGCACTGCCAAAGGCAGGTCAGCTAGGGCAAGGAGATGAAACAGTTCACCACTATGGCAATGCTGCTGCATCTCAGGAGACAGCACACCCTTGCCCTTCTTCCTCCTCAGCCTGGCATTAGTTGGAGCATGCCCAAAGGGAAGTCCCCCTCTCACTCCAAAGCCCTCATCCCCATGAAGCAGAGGCAAGGCACCCTGGACCAGTGGAGAAAGCCACAGACAAAAGGGAACAAGGGCGAGTGAGGTCATTCAGAGCACTGGGATGGCTGGTCCTTTTCCTTAGTTGAGCAGCCAGAGTTCAGGCAGCTCATGGTGCTTGTGGCCCCATCATACTAAGTGCCCAAGTGAACCACCTTCAGCAGGGCAGTGGTGCCCTCCTATGAGGCATGCAGGGAGTAGTTGAGGGAGGAGCTGCACAAGGCAGGGCCACAGGTAGCCTTTCACTTCACCTAAGACATCTGGAGCAGCTGGGGTGGAGATCATGCCTACCTCTCCCTCACAGGGCACTGGTGTGATTGGTAAGGCCATTGGTGGGCTCTCCTTCAAACCAAGGTGCTTGATGAGACCTACACAGCAAGGGAGATCATGTTGGCCATGAAAGGCATGGTGCAGATTTGGCTTGTTGAGCAAGGCAAGCTCACCAGTGGGTTCATGGTAACCCACAATGGGGCCAATATGGTCAAGGCAGTCCATGCTGCCAACTTTTTTGGCATCTGCTTTGTGGGACACAAGTTCCATCGGATGCCTTGGAGGGAGATAGGGCTGCCGGTGACAGCACCCATACCACCAGCAAGCTCATTTCCAAATGCAGGATGGTGGCAGGCTACTTCCACCACAGCATCAAGAGGGGAAAGATGCTGTAGGACATGGACTTTTGGGTTTAAAACCCTTCATCAGGCTGAGGAAGCATCTAGTTGGTGTGCATGTGCTGTTCCTGGGTGGGAGGAATAGTAAAGAAGCCAGAGGCTGGCATGCAATGCAGGCAAGAAAGCCAGTCAGTGAAAATGGAAATGGAGGCATCTGGGGTGAGAGACACGCTGGGGTAAGGGGGTTGTTGCAAGCAAAGGTGGAGAGATACCTGGGAGTCAGATGTCAGTCAGGTTGTAGTGTGTTATAAATTTAATGTCTATTTTGAGTCCATGAGTTTCTGTATCTAGGAGGTTAATGAAATGAAGTTCATAGGCCCATCTGTGAAACGTGGTTGGTAAATTTCCTTTAAGGGGCAGGACTCTTAGACTGGAGACAGGGTGGTTTTTGTGAGTGAGTGTGCTACCACAGATAGTTAGGACTTTTTGTGTTCAATAGATTCTGGTGCACAGTTTGTGGGGGTACTAGAGATACGTTGGCAGGTTTTGTGTGTCTTGTCATGGCATGGTCTAGATCCATTTGGTGTGTTTTGGGTTGTAGGGATTTGGTTTCTGGTTATGAGGGTAGTGAGGTTCAGTGTTTGTTTGAATTTACCAACCACTTTTCAACCTCCTAGATACAGAAACTCATGGATTCAATATAGACATTGGATTTATGCCACTGTAACCTGCCTGACATCTGATTCCCCAGGTAGTGGCTAGGACAGCACAAGATTTCAGCAGCTGTTTCATTTTGACACTGCTTCAACTCGTTTTAAAATGAAAGGTTTCAAAATAGCCTCAAAATGAAACAAGGGCACTCAAAATGTTTTGAAAGTTTTGAAACATTTCAAGTTTAAAAGCTGAAGCTGGGCTTGCCTGCAGGGAAACAGAAAGTGAGGACCATTACGGCCATCCTTGGGGACCCCATGCCATGACACAGCCACCCTTGAGATGAAGTTCTTCTATAGTCAACAAGTTATTTTATTTAAAATGTCATAATTAGGAAATAGGTAAGTTTAGTTCTATATCCATCAAAGCTTTTCCCCTATTGTGTTTATAGCTTGAAACCAGATACTATAGTTGGGGGGGGGGGGGCAGTGCGGGAGGGATCCTAATTAGGAGTGATGATGTGCTTCAATAGACAGACTAACTTGAAGGGATCTGTAGACCAAATGAGTTTGATACATCTTCATAGGTGGTTTGGATCAGTGGTGTTTTACTTTATACACTCCTGAATCATGGTCTCCTTGCTTAACTCCCAGAAAATTTAAACTCATTGACAGTTTTTAGCTTTAAATATTTAAAGAAAGCAATTTATGTAAAACCTATGGAGAGTCCCAGTTTCACTTAATTCTCATGAGTGCTGAGTTACTGCTCTCTGCCATACTTTATAATCACCATTTTGTGAGTATAATGAATGATCTCCAATTAAGAACAGGCAGAACTCATGGCAGGAGAAATCACTGCTAATTTGTCAAAACTAAGCCTCAGAATGGACAACATCTATGTTGAGAAAAAGAATGTGAAACATTAATGCATGTGTCAGTAGTGCATGCTTAATTAAACTTGTATTAACTAAGTAATTCTTCATATTTTAATAGATTAGGGTTGCATTTTTAGTCATCTTCATATTTATGTTTTTAGAAAGGTTTGATTTATTATGAAATACCACTGTTCAAATCCAGTTGGCTTTAATATCCTTTTCATTCATTATGTCAGATGATATCTTAATTAGGAATGTGCGACTCTGTTTGGGAAAATATAAATACAGGCCTGAATTTCAGTCCAGATACAAAAATGGATTAATGTAAATACATTTTCTTTATCCATTTCTTTTATCATATTCATTGTGTCATCTCAAAAAATTTAGAAATTATGATGAGCTAGGACTGTTATCTCTGGACTGTTATCTCAGGACAATCTCTGAGGCTCTGAGAAACAAAATTTGTTCAAAGTCTGTGATCAAGAAGTTTTAGAGTGAGTAATATTTTAAGGGAGTGGTTGGTCCTGGACTGTTGGGTAGATGGATCAGATTCTATGGATTATGCTTGTCATTTATTTTACACATTATTCTAGCTGGTTGCATGTGTGATACTACACACACATTATTAGATGTTGTTAAAGCTTTTCATAAAATGAAATTTAATTTTGAACTAATCTTGTCTGTCTACCTACATTACAGGAAAACACTTGTCATCAGCATTTACCCTGAACAATGAAAAACAACTGCTACTGAGAAAACATTGAAAATAACTGCTCTTTAATTGCTAATGAGATGTATAAAAATTTTAATGTAATTAAAGTGTGAAATTGTGATACTGATTGGCAGTGATAATAGGAAATGTGTGTATTTTTTCTGGTATTTATCAAAATAATGTTATTATTCTGACTATAGCAGAGGAAACTAGAAGTTATAAATACACATTTGTACACTGAGAATATAAGATTTCATTGTCTCTCCAAAAGCAATATCTTAAATATATCATAAACACATGAAGCCTATTACCTTGTATATGTATGGGTAACACCTGACTATATTTTTATAAGAATCTGTAGCTGAAACTGCTTAACTGCATACCTTGTATGTGAACTCAACATTTCTGAGTAATACATGCATCCCAAGTCTATCTTAATAAAATCTATACATCCATTTCTACACTATTATGTATTTAAATGTCTGAGCATACAAGTACATAATTGCTAAATTTCATAGATAGATGTAATAGAAACATAGAAAATTAGATTGGAAGGGACCATCTATTCCAGCTCTCTGTTCAAAGCAGGACCATCCCCAACTATATCATCCTAGTCAAAGCTTTGTCTAGCCAGGTTTTAAAAACCTCCAGGTAGCCTGTTCCAGTGTTTTACTTTTACTACACTTGTCATGAGAAAAATCTTTCCTAATATCTAACCTAAACTTTCCTTGCTGCATTTTTAGACAATTGCTCTATGTTCTGTCAAGTGCCACCACTGAGAACAGTCTAGCTCCATCCTCTTTATAACCACTCTTCAGGTCTTTGAAAGCCCTTATTAAACCCCTCAGTTTTCTCTTCTCCAGACTAAGTGGCTGCTATAAATGTGCTGGTTCATGTTCTAGTTAGAACACTCCAGTGTGGCCTCACTATTATGTGTATAAGCCTCCACACATTAAAAAATGGCCATGGGGTAAATTATCTAAACCTCAACAAAAGAAGTTCAGATAAAGCATCCTGCAGCCATTTTTTTTAAACTCGGAGGGCTCAATCACATGGCAGTGAGTTGTTTTAATTAGAACAATTCTCTTAGAACTGCTCTAATCAAAATGTGCCCCCCACACACACCTGAGCATGTACATAGGCAGCCAATAAGCCTAGTTCCTTCAGCCTCTCTTCATAAGTCCTATCCTCAGGCCTCCAACCATTTTTTTTGTCACCTTCCACTGGACTCCGCAATTTGTTCACATCCTTTCCGTGTGTGTGTGGGGGGGGGGGGGGGACTGGACACAGTACTCCAGATGTGGCCTCACCAGTGCCAAATACAGGGGAAGACTCACTTCCCTTGATCTGCTGATAACACTCCTACTAATGCAGTCCAGTAAGTATGTTGTTATGCCTTTGTACACTGTTGGCTCCTATTCAGCTTATTGTCCACTGTAACCCCCAGGTCCTTTTCTGCAGAACTGCTGCTTAACCAGCCACTCCCCATGCTGTAGTTGTGCGTGAGACTGTTTTGTCCTATGTGTAGGACTTTGCAATCATCATTTTTGAACATCATGAGATTCTCTTTTGGTCCACTCCTCCATTTTGTCTGGGAGTTACTCTGAATCCTTGTCCTAACCTCTAGCATATCTATTACACCCCCTTTTTTGGTGTCGGCCACAAACTTGCAAAGGGTGCACTCCATCCCAACTTCCAGATGCTTGATGCTGACCCCTGAGGCACGCCACTTGATACTGGCTGCCAACTAGACATTCATCCATTGAGAATTACACTTTTTGCCTAATGATCCAGCCAGTTCTACCTATGAGATAATAAATTTGATAAATTTAAAGAAATTTATGCAGATCACAATTATTGGAACCACCTTACTCTGCAATAAAATAACTTGCACTCTGACAACAGATTTTCTTTTTCTATAGTTAGTAACTGTTCTCTGAAATACTTCTAAAGTTTTTGTTTAATAAGTATATAATAATGCATACTATGTACCATCAAGATTTTATTAGCCTTTTTATCTAATACCAACCAAACCATAATTTCTACTTTATATAGATTCCTTTGTGCAGAGATACCTTCTTTTTAAAAAATTACTAATATTTTCCCTTCAAAAATAAATTCCTTTTTTTGCTAAAAATTTGTTTAAGGATTAATAATTACCCAGTCAGGGACATATTGTGAATCATCTCTCCAGATTACATAAGTTTCAAAGATTAAAAATAGATATTTATTAAATGTGGAGTCAAAAAGACAATGTAAATTGAAAAAAAGGCAAGTGCATTTTTCATTATAATTTATATAATGCCAGTAACTAAAGTATAATTGCATAAAGATAATAAATTTATGTACTTCTATTTTTCTGTAAGTTTTCCATTGATGGGGACTAAAGCACAAATGCAAATATTTTCATCCCTGGATTGTGATGACATGATCTGGTCCTAAAGATTTTTCTTGTAAAAGATTGAATTGTCTAGAAATTTTGAAATACTGACTTTTTATTAGCTAGAAGGCATAACACCTAAATGTAGGAGAATTGCTGTTTCTGCAGCTGACAAACTCACTTAGTTTAACAAGGTAAAAAGACTAATGGTTTGAGGGTTTTTTGTTTGTTTATTTTTACCAACGGCTTCTATTTAACATGCCTCAGTTTTCGAATGCCTAACTTGTGACCCTTTGGTTTTACAGCTCTTAGAAACTATGGATGCTTGTACATGTGATGCCCAGACAATGTACACATGACAAAAATTTCCCTTTGTGGCTTAATAGCATCACACTTTACCTGTACATGAGTTTTTGGTGATTTAAATTAGTTCATGTCATCACAAACTAAACCACATCCCAATGTAGTTTAGTTTACAATGACACAGATTGCAATGGTGCAACCATTAATCTATCATGTGTACATGGCAATTCACTGAATGATGTGTAGTGAGCCCCTTTGACCACCAGGTGTCACTACAATTTTTATGTAGTGTTCCCCCTTTTTTCAGGTATTTGTGTGTAATAAATGTTTTAGGACACCAGGTATAGCTGCAGAGCCTGACATGAATCAATCTACTGCTAACCTTTTATAATTATTTTATTAAATGAAGAATTCAAAGACACTGATCTGTGGTTGTCATGTCTTATTTCACTTGGTCTGGTGGGTGTGCAAATGTCCCCAGGGTGAGTTCGGGGGTTGCAGATTGGGGTGATCTCAGATTCTTTTGGAGATCAACCAGTGTCCCTTCTCCATTATCAGGGATAATACAGTGAGTGATGTACCCTGACCCTTTCAGTGCTATTATAGAAATACCACACATTGAAGCATGTTATTGAATGCTGGTCACCTAACTAGGGGTTAATGCTGTGATTGGTTTTGTGAAACTACTCAATGGAATAATAATGACCTGTGCTGGCAAAAGGTGTGTCCTGTTCCCCTAGTTTGGGGTTTGGGGTTAATGCGCACAATAAATAACTGATGGCCCACTTTATGTGGGCTGCTGGGAGTGGGGTTTTTTGCTGTTAAAAGCAGTAAGTAAGCACCCAGTTTAAGGATGGTGAATACTAGCCTGCAGGTATCATAACCTTTTTTTCCATGTGCAGACCCCCCTAAAGCTGACCTGTAGTTCCAGGAGGATGGTCACTTTTCCGGGTTCATCCTGGTGACTCAGGCTTCAGGTACAAACTGACCCCAAGGCTTGTGCTTGCCACACCAGGGAAGGGGCAGGCAGGCTCCCAGACAGGAGGCCAGTCTGTCAGCTAGTGTCTTGAGACGAGTCATTGTGTACCCTGTTATTTTGCCATGCATGTGTCAAAGATCAAAGTCTTTGATTTCAGATGCCGATGGCAAAAGGTCAGATGACAAAAGGTCAGAGGCTAACACAACAAACTCTGTGGTTGTAATTTATCCCTCTGTATTAACAGTGTTGCATATACACACCCCTATCTGTGCCTCATTTCAAATCGCTTGAGCTTTTCATACGAAAGAGAGAAACTGACCTTGACAGCCCATCACAAAAGATAAAGTACCTATAGTAACGAGATTAGCTGACTTCAGTGAAGTTGTAAAATTAATTAAATATGCTACACGCGCCATACTGTGACCAAACAGAACCAGTATCATCCAAGTAAAAATAACCCCCCTTTTTTATGAAACCTGAGCAAACAAAGAAAGCACAAGTGCCAACTCATTAATTATTTATGATTGGCATATAGTAATTGGTCACCTGTGTCAAATAAAACTTTGAAAGAACTTCCGCCCAAAGCAGAGAGCAGAGAACTGTGTATACATTGAAGAAGAACAGATCGTGCATCTCCCCGCCTACGTTATCTTTCTGGCATATCTGGTCTTACCAGTCCATTTATCTCTCTATCTTTGGCATTATCTTTCTTATCAAGAGCTCTTAGTAATCTGCAGACTGCAATGGCTTATATGAATCGCTCGGAAGCAACTGTCTTACCCACCCTGTAAATGCTGGGTAACATGATATCTGCATGCTGTAACTGAATAAATCAACTCCTCTGCCTACGCCGCAAGCCATCAGTAGCGTAAGTAAAATAAATCTTTTGTGAAACCCTCACGCTGTGTTTAAATCATACTGACTCCTGCTCACCGTTATCACCCACCTGCCCGGTCATAAATCCCCCTCCTCGCGCCAAGCCAGTCGTGCCGACCCAGGCTCGCAGGTCAAGGGTGCACTGGCATTATGGGGCACGACAGCATGAACAGGGATTTTGGGGGCTAGGGTTGGTGGATGTCTGCTGGGTTGATACATGTATGCTTCTCAGCTGTTCAACCAAGAACTGCTGCTATGTGTGTCTCAAAAGAGAATGTTAAAGCAGCCCAGGGAACTCTGGGGACCCATTAAACTCATATTAAGTGTTAACTATTCAGAGCAGAACACATCCAAAAGGGCCACCAGTCCCACTGATCAGAGTCCCCCTGTGTCTGATCTTGCTGCCCCAGAGCCAATCCCATGACAGCTGATTGCCATAACTGATCGCTGCAGCCACTTCCAGGAGTGGTTGCAGCCACTTGTGGGAGTGACTGCAGTGATCTGCCAGAGTTTGTAGGGGGGGCACTGGTGCTCCCACCTGCCCCCCCGCCCATCATCTAAGTGGTGAGCGTGGCCAGTCAGGGGATGCACTGGCACCCCCATGCACCCTCTATATGTTGTCAGTGGTGTTAAGTGCTCAGAGAAGAACCCATTCTGCTTGGCAGGCAGGGTCAGGATTCTTTATGCCAGGCATGGCACAGCAGCCATGGGGGAGGCCCTGCTGTTCTGTACCTGCACCCAAAAAAGCCCTGTCCATGCAGAGAGGTGTACAGGAGCAGTAGTTACAGGAACCCAATGGATTGAAATTTGAAGAACGTGGATATTATAATGCTAATGACCCTATTCAAAAGCTCTATCTAGTCAACCCCTTTAGCAAAAGCAGGCATTACAACACAGTAATTATTGTTTTCTGCATAAGAAGATGATTTTTCTGACTCCTAATGGAATCTGCGAGGAGAACTAGAAGTTGTTGGATGCCCTGGGGGCATCCAGCCCGAAAATGAAGGCACTCATAATGCAGAGATACTGCTACTGAATTCAATGCAGGTTATGATGGGCCTTCTACTGAGAAATCAAAGCAGGGTAGCAGTTTCTCATGCCTAGCTATACCAGTCAGTGGGCCATTGGCAGGAGTCAGAGAACCAAGAGAAAGATATGGATCTTGAGGTTGACAGGGCTCTGTGGATCAACCTACAGAACAATGATCACTGGGTCTGGGCCCACATGATCAGCTCTGGTGAGAAAGCAGCATACTGTTGACTTGGGATGATCATCAGTGGCTCGAGACCTTCTGCATGAGGAAGGACACATTTTTGCACATAGTTATAGTGCTGTCACCACACATTGAGCACCAGGACACTGTCACGAGTCACCCCATCACACTAGAAAAGAAGGTGGCCATGGCCATCATGAAATTGGGCACCCCTACCAGCCTCCTCTTCACTGGGAAGCAGTTTGGCATGGCTTCCTACATGCTGGGATGGTGGTACATGAGGTTTGCCAGCTGCTATGGAACATCACAGTGAACATCTTCATCTGTCTCCATAACCCTAAGGAAGTTGTTGAAAGCTTCAAGGCCATGGAGTTCCATAATTGTGGGTTCACTGGACAACACACGCATCCCAGTCCTATCCCTATCCTGGGGGAGTCAGTCATTCACCAACAGGAAGGGATTTATCTCCAGTGACCTTTAAGCCTGCAGATGATCACTGAGGATGCTTCACTAACATTTATACAGGCTGGGCAGACAGTGCTCATGATGTACATGTCTTTCAAAACTTGCCACTGCCTGGCACAGTGGAAGAAGGACAATATGTGCTCAGGGTCCCCAATGCAGTGGCCTGTGGTGTTCCCATGACCTCCCCCCTGATTACCATAGTGGATACAGCTTCATAGATTTAATAGATTTCATAGACGTTAGGGCTGGAACAGACCTCAGAAAATCATCCAGTCCAGCCCCCCTGCCTCAGGGGCAGGAAGTCATCTGGGGTCACAAGATCCCAGCAAGATAAACATCCAACTGATTCTTAAAGAAGTCCAAAGTAGGTGCTTGCACCACCTCTGGCAGCAGTCTGTTCCAGGCCTTGGGCACTTCGACAGTAAACAAGTTCTTCTTTATGTCCAGCCTGAAACAGTCTTGGAGGAGTTGTGACTGCTTGACCTTGTCATCCTATGGGATTCTGTAATGAACAGGCATTCCCCTAGATCCTCATGTACACCCCTTATATGATGTAGCCACCAGGTCCCCCCTGAGCCTGTACTTTTCCAGGCTGAAGAGTCCCATAGCTCTCAGCCTCTCATCATAAGGCCTGTTTTCCTGCTCTCTGATCATGCACATGACTCTCCTCTGGACTGTTTCAAGCTTCTCCACATCCTTTTTAAATTGTGAAGCCCAGAACTGGAAGCAGTACTCCAGCTGCAGCCTTACCAAGGCCAAGTACAGCAGGAGGATGGCATCCTGGGATTTTCTAGAGAAGCATCTATGGATGTAAGCCAGAGTTTTCTCACTTTGCCAGCTGCCAGATCACATTGGTGGCGCATATTCAGCTTGTGGTCAATCATGACCCCCAAGTCCCTTTTGGCCATGGTGCTAGCAAGTGTAGCACTGCTGAGCCTATAAGCATTCTGTGGGTTTTTCCTCCCAACGTGGAGTACCTTGAATTTTTCAGTGTTGAAGGTCATCAGGTTTTCATCTGCCCATTTTCCAAGCCTGTCAAGGTCAGCCTGGATCATCATCTTGTCCTCAGGTGTGAACGTTTTACCCCAAAGTTTGGTGTCATCAGCAAACTTGGCCAGTCCACTTCTGATACCAATGTCCACATCATTAATGAAGATGTTGAAAAGAATAGGCCCAAGAACAGAACCTTGGGGGACCCCATTGGTCACAGAACTCCATGATGATTGACTTCCATCAACTACCACTCTCTGGTTCTGACCACGGAGCCAATTCTGCAGCCAGCAGACTGTGATGTAGTTGAGGCTGCAGTTGGCTATTTTTTCTATGAGATGATCAAGGGACACCAGATTGAAAGCTTTTTTAAAATCAAGATATATGATGTCAATCTCTTCTCCCTTATCCAGGTGATATGTCACCTGGTCATGGAAGGAGATAAGATTGGTCAGGCAAGACCTACCTGCAACAAACCCATACTAGCTATCCCTCAGGATGTTGCCTTCAGCCAGGTTGTCAATAATGGTCTCTTTGATTTTTTCCAAGATCTTCCCTGGGATAGAGGTCAAGCTGATGGGCCTATAGTTTCCCAGATCTACTTTCCTCCCTTTCTTGAAGACAGGCACCACATTGGCCTTCTTCCAATCTTCAGGCACTTTGCCGGAGTGCCACGAGTTCTCAAAGATCAGTGCTAGTGACAGAACTATGATGCTTGCCAGTTCCTTAAGTCCCCTTAAACTTACCCCTTCCTGCCCTGGCTCATGAATCCATATGGAAGACAAGTTACTGATCGGCTAAAGACTATTCAACTACCACCTCAGCAAATTCTGGATGACTGTTGAATGTGCCTTTGGACATCTGAAAGCATGATGGAAGTCACTGAGCTACTGGTGGAGTCAGCAAATATTATGGCATTCATTGTAGCAGCCTGCATTCTCTACAATATTTGTGAGACTGGGGGGAGATTTTCAGTGACTCCTGTTCTGAGGAAGTGCAGGAGGCAATGGCCAGAAAGAGACATGGGCAGAGAGGACACAGTGCCACCTATGATCAGCATGCAAACACTGGTGGAGTAGCTATTGTGCAGAATTGCTTGGCCACACATTCTGGCTGCTGTAGATGGTAAGGATGATCTGTAGTTCACCAATCTATCAGTGGTGAATGCTAAACCATTCAGAAGTTACCATTGAGTGATTATATAAGTAAAATTAAAAGTTTAAATGCAACACTTCTGTCTGTCTCATAAGTACATTGTGTCTAGTGTGGGGGGAGGGTTGCAGGGATGCTGGTGATGGACGGGGGGGCAGAGAGGGCTCAAGTCTCAAGGTTTTTCTTTGCTTTGTTTTATGGGGGGTGAAATGTCTCTGCTCAGACCCACCTTCCCCTGCCTGGGATAGGGACCCCCTGTGAAATAATGTAGGGAATGCATTACTGGAATTCCAACTGGTGCACCACAACACTCCAATATGCATGGGAGGAATATATATATATATGTATAAGTAATTCACAGTGCAGATTTGTGCAGGTAAGTGTTAAGAGAATTCCAGCGCCCTGTTTGTAGTGGTGGCTGTTCAAGTTAAATAATAAAAACAAGTGGATTTACACATGAAATAATGTGTACTTGATGACAAAGAAATAGGAAAATAAAAAATAAGAATAAAAATAAAGATATGAATTAATAAAAAAAGAAATTTAAAAAATAAAAATATTGGTGAAAAAATAAAAATAAATTTGTAAAAATATGTATAAAATAATGAAAATAATGGAAGTATTGAAATGCTACTTAATAAACTTATCCAAATTAATGAAATCACACCACTTTTGGTTATCTGCACATATCAGCTTGCTGTGAGCTATAGGCACCCCCTGCTGTAATTTAGTATGAAGAGATCAGTAGGATCAATTGTTCCACAGTGCCCCCTGCACTAATTTACTGTGACTAGCACACTGAACATTTTATGGGATTTAAGAGCAATGATGTGTACAAAGTGATGGAAAAAATAAAACCCACCATTTCAATTTAGTTAGCACAGAATGGAACTCTGAAAGGCTAAACCCCTGTCACATGTACAAGTGCCCTACTAGCTAAGTGGACATATCTAACCAATATAGGCTTCACACTATCTGTGCCACAGCTTCTCATTCATAAAACTAGGATGTTAGAAATTACTGACCTTTGAGAGCACTTTGATATTTATCGATAGAAAGTGCTGTGTAGTATTAGTTAATATAAATTTATTGAAGAGAAAAAGGCACAGAAAAAGTATTAAAGTAAATGTCATTTGATGCAGGTAAAAGGTTAGAGCATGTGAAAATATTAAGGAGTTTATTGTTTCTCTTTTGGAGGTTCTGGCAAGGTGCTAAAACAATGTTATGCCCAATCATTCCTCCTTGTATTTTAAAAAACAGGAATACTTCACTGATGCAGGAAAAACATAACATAAAAGGAGTACTTGAAAGAGTCAGACAGGTATGTGCTGTTCAATACTTTTTAGAAGTAATTAGGGCCTTAAGGTATCCTCCACATCCTCATTCTAGGTTTTGGTTTTGAGGGATTTGTCAGATCACGAAACGTGGTGAGCAACCAATTGGAATTGAAGGTCCCGAACATACCCCAAGATTTATTCCAAAACTATATGTTTCTGAAGGAATCATTAGCATGTCCATACAGATCATTTGTATCTGTTTCAAGATCCCTAATGATAAAGTTTTATATTTTTGGAGTCTGTTCTTTTATAGGTAATGAGCACAGCATAGAATGGAGAGAGAGATAAATGGCTAGGCAAATCTTTTTACTACTTAAAAAAAATGAAGATAAAAAAAGGCAATATTATTATTAATTTAAAACACTATAGTTTAAACTTTTTTTTCCAGCATATTGCCTGTGTTTGGAAAGTTATATTTAATAAAAATAGACTACAAAGGTGGTGGAAACTAATTACAATTTTGTTGTCTCTTCAGTTAATCACATTCAGAAAGATAACTTCCATTCTGCACTTTGTGATATAAACTATGAAGCTCACTCGTCCCACTGTTTTAGGTCCAGCTTTGATGATAAAATGGTGCTAAATATCATATCTGTTAGCATAAGATTGACATACTCCATTTTTTCAAAGGATAATATGCACACACCAGTGATCTGAATAACATTTATCCTGCCATAATCTTAGCATGACTAAAAAGCTGCAAGATCATGAATATAATGTCTCAATAGAATGTGGACAGACTTAATTATCCTCTGTGAGTACATCTCAAAGGTTTCTTATTCAGTTATGAGACCTTTTTTTGTACTGGAAGCCAATTTTGAATTAATTATCTATTTACTTTTTATAAAATAAGTGTGATGCACAAGAAAGGAATTGTTTTTGTGCAGAATAACAAGAAATCATAGAAAGATGATTATATGGAATACTTAATTGTATACTGATTTGTCAATCCCCACCCGCTTTTTTCAGATTTTGTCCAGTAATATTGCTTTTGAAAAAAAGACATAATACAGCTTTTCAAATCTATGATAACTGATTCCTTGAGCAGTCTGTGTAGACCCCAGTGTTTGGTATGCATAGGCCTCATGCATGTGAGATTTTTCATTAATTGGATTTTTATTAATTTGTATCACTGTTACTGATTTATTAATTGGATCTTTTATTTATTTTATTAATTTATTTTTATTAATTTATTGATGTTTTATTAATTGGATTTTTTATTAATTGTAGCATTTGTTGATGGCGAATGTCCTATGCTTTCTCATGCCTCCTGTGTCATCATGAATGGAAATACACCCCAGCCACCTGAGCAGCAGGGCTTCCCTACACTTCCCTTCCTGACGGTGAAGCGGGGGGCGGTCACAGTGGCAGTGCCTTCCTGCTGCCCATCTCCAATGCCCCCCAGAACAGCTGGCAGGGAGGGGAAGGTGTCGGGCAGGGAGGGAGGGAGGGGAGCAGGACAGGGATAAGTGAAGGGATCATAATAGCGCCTGGGTTGTTTTGGGGTTTTTTTGTTTTTTTTAATGAAGAGCATTCATACTGCTTTGTAGAGGGGATTGTAGGTATGCACTGGAGAAGCAATGACTTAGTTAATATCTAATTAAGTGCACTACAGAGTATAATTCTGTATATTGAAAAACATTCTCAGTGTGACAATGACAAGGAGAGGAGAAGAATCTAACAATGATGGACAGTAAAGAAATAAGGTAAAATGAGCCAAACGTACTCACTTATCAGCCATTAATAAAGCCTCTAAGTTGCCAGAGAAAGGCAAGGGTAATTGCAGAAATGACAGCACTGGAGCCTTTTCTGTTTAACTATCTATTACCTGTCTCTGGCCAGAGGGCCTATGACCAATGAAGTTGCACCCTCATACCACACAGAAGTTGCTATAAAATTCCATCCCTAACTTTTTCATTTGAGTCAGACTCAGAATTGGGTTCTTAAATATCAGATTCTTTACTTCTCTACTGAAACTGAGTTCATGGATAGCATTTAAGTATTTAATGCAAAACATTAAAAAAACCCACTTAGGCAAAAAGTTAATGTAATTATAGTGCCAGGATTGTTTTCGCAAGGCTTTCAAAGTTCAGTATTTTATATGTAAAGTAATTTTCTGCTTCTGTTCCTTACAAGCTCTCATTGACCTTAACCAATATAACAAGATTTTGCTCTTTTTCTAATTGAGATATATATATATTTTCGGGGTCTATTTATTCTCCCTTTACTATGGAAAGCATATTCTCATTAATGTTAATGAGCTACCTGCATTTATCTTGAGAAAAGACCCCTAATTAATTTCATGAACCTATATTCAATCTATCTATACAGAACTTCCTGTTTTTTGAAGCAGGCGAAGACTTTTAAAAATATCTAGGAACTTTCAAATTAATCCCTAACAACCAAATTCTGCCTGATACACAAGTAATTAATTTCAGCTTACTGAATTTTCTCTCAGGTCTTCTCACTACATTTGTCTATGCATAGATGAGAGTAGAGGATCCACTGACTAACCTCATGGATCTCCCAAAATCCAAGGGCTTTCCCATTCAGATTCTTTTTCCTTTTGGTCTATACTCAGTCTCCTTCACCTCCATTTAGCCCAACAGCAACAGCTATTTTTGCTGGAAACAGTCATACTGCTAGAAGCTAACAGTGATTAAAGCTCTTCCTGGAAGAATCTTACATAGAAATGGAAAGGTTCTGTGATGTAGATCCAGGAAGTATTTTAAATTAATGAATACTTTTATGGTGTTCTCTCTAAAACCATGTGTCCACCATGGCAGCTGTTCAAGGGCAGCACCCGGGGTCAGAACCAACACATAGGGCATGTCCAGATGAGTCTGCACGTGCCTCTTGTCCCACCTCAAACCCCTTTGAGGTGGGACAGGAGGCACATGCAGGAATGAAAAAATGTTCCCTGCACTGCAAGTTTGCAGTGTGGGGAGAAAATTAGACCCCATGATATCCAGGGATCTAGAAAAACCGCTTTGCAATACAGTACAGCAAGGCATGGTCCCAGACCATGCTTGGAGCCAGCAAGGAGTTGGTCCTCCAAAAGAGATGCTCTGGTTTTGGCCAGAGCATCTTTTTGGTGCTTCTGCTGTCCCTGGCCCCCAGCACTGTCCAAGGTAAGTGAGGAGGGGGTTCATGGGTGTGTATGGGTGAGCGGTGGTAGGGGGATGTGGGGCAGTGTGGGGAATGGTGGGGGGAATGTCCCTAGGGCTTTGAAGGGTGAGGACCTGGCCCTGATTGGTGTAGTTCACTAGTCTGGCTTTGTACTAGAGCAGGTTGCACACCTCTGGGAGGCACACACAGTAGCTGCACCTCCCAAAGCAGTGTGACCCACTCTGGTGCAAAGCCAAACTAGAGAGCCACATGGGGCTCAGTTGGGCTCTCACATCCCCACAGGCACAGTGAGGCAGAGGTGGGATGTGGCATGTGGCTGGCTCTGGGGCCCGTCTGCTGCATGCCTGGCCCACCTGGGTCCTGGGGCCCCTCTGCTGCCCAGCCGGGCCAGGCCCATGGCAGCAAGATCAAGCACGGCACACAGTCCCTGCATGCCATGCCCAGCTGGGTTGTGTGATCCTTGGGGCCTCTCTACCAGCCAATGGGGCTGTTCCTATAGCAGCAGGACCCAGCCCAGCATGCAGGGACCAGGCAGAACTGAGCCAGGACTGCTGGCCCTAGGGCTGCTGGTGCTGCCTGGCCTGGGGACCACACAGAGCCAAGCTGGCCCTGGCCAGCTCAAGCTGTCTGGCCTAGCCTGGTGGCACCAGCTGACCCAGGGCTGCCACAACCTGGCTAGGCTCTGTGTGGTCCCCACATGCTGGGCTGGGTCCTGCCGCTATAGGAATGGCCCAGCCTGGTGGCAGAGTGGCCCCAAGTGGAGGCAGGACCCAGCTGGACCCAGTCTGCAGGGATTTCATGCTGCGCTGGGTCTTGCTGCCATAGGCCCAGTCCAGCTGGCCTTCAGATAGACTCCAGGACCTGGCTGGGCCTGGTAAGCAGTCCCTGCATGCCATGCTGGGTCTGTCACCACGAGCCCAGCCTGGCTGGGTGGCAGAGCCTGTCCCAAGGGTGGCAGAACCCAGCTGGGGCCCTGGGGAGGATAGGGCTGTGGCCCTCCAGGGGGAAGCTGGGGCCCTATGGGGAGGCATTCCATGTGCTGAGGGGGCTGCACCCTGTGGGGGCCAGGGAACCCACCCCTCTGTAGCAGCCCCCACATACAGTCCCCCACACCTACAGTCCCCCCAGAAATTGCCCCACATCTACCCACAGACCAACCCACAAGCCTCCACACACACCCACCCACCTCCCCCCACATCCTTTCTCACCCCCTTCCTGCAAACACCACATCCCCCCATCACACACCCATCATGTGTTAAGAAAACCAAAAGCCCACACCAGCAGATTTAGAATTTATTTTTTCATGATTATAGAGACAATGATAGGCTTACATATTGCTTTAACATTGTACATATACCAATAAAGCATTACCCAACTGAATGCTGTCTCTAGATGGGTGTGTGTGGTTTTTTTGTTTAATTATGGAAAAACATGGATTTGGGGGTATTTTTAAAAATGGATATGGGATGCTGCTGCAACAGTCCAGCTGGCATAAGGGGTAGTGTCCCCAGGTACCAATTGGCTGGGTCCCAGAAGCTCTTGTCTCTTTGTATCCTTCAAGTATCATGGGATCAAAAGCCCACCTGGCTAACTAATAGCCCCTACGGTGTGGAGCCAATGGGTGTAAGATACAACAGAATTCTTGGGCCAAAAAAGACAAAAAAGAGGATAAGAGTGTCATATGGGTGAAAGGGTCAAAACATGAAAATAAGTGCGCCTGAGGGGGACACGGAGCAGAGCCCTCCCCCCCCCAGGCTGCACCTGCCAGTCCTCAAAGGCACCCAAAGAGCTGGTGGATGCCACCCACTGGTGCTCCACCTAAAGACATGCATGGACAAGTGAGAGGAAAGTGGCCCCAGATTCTCTGGGCACCTTCCCAGCCAGAACCTCCTTCCCAGTCAAATACAGGGCTCACTTGGCCAGGGCCATGAGGAGGTTGACCAGGAGCTCCTAGGACTTGGTGGAGCCATGGATGGGGTGAGCAAAAACAAAAAGGTGGGGGGTGAAATTCAACCAGAACCTCAGGGGGAGGCTCTGGAGGTGGAGGTGGAGGGGCTTCAGTCTGGCATACTCAAAGGTCATGTGCGCCAGGGTCTTTCTTTGCACACAGAAGGGGCAGGAGGCTGGGGTGTCTGTGAAGCTCACCTCCATGGAGAAGCCAGCAGCTGAGGTCCCCAGTGGCTCATGGGATGAGAGTGGAATACAGACTCAGCCACTGGGGTGCCCCAGCCATGCCCTTGCTCAGCAGGTCCCACCACTTGGTGTCTGGGTGGGAAGCAAGGGCAGCATGATGGACAGTACGATGCACGAGCATGTAGGGGTAATGGCAATGGATGGTGGAAAAGCAGACCAGCCTGATGCACTCCAGCTGGCTCAGGTGGTGAAGCAGGGAGTGCCATGAAACCAGGTGAGGCGCCAGCCCCATGACAAATTCCAGTGGGTTGGAGGACATGGCAGGGTGGGGACTACCATTGCACCTGGTCAAAAAAGGCAAGGGCATTGGGAGGTGGGGCAGATTTCACCTCCTGGATCAGACGGCAGATTGCACATGTGGTGGGTAGACCTATGCACCAAAAGCAGAGGCCAAAGCAGAGGGGTCCACCCAGTCCTCCCTATCACAGTCCAGGAGGTCTCCAATATGGGTGACAACAGCCAGGATCAACCTCTGTCACAACTGGAGCACCTCTTCCATCGGCACCTTCAGCTGGGGGTTCCAGAGAAGGGGCTCGACAAGGAGGCTGCCACCCTGGGTGACTGTTGCAGGGGACCTGGAGGCACAGACCAGCCTCCAGGCCCAGAGGAGGTCCTGGTAGAAATCTGAGAGCCCTTGCAGGTCCTGCAGGGAGAAGCACTGCAGGCTGAGGAGCTGCCAGTCATATCAGAGCCCCGAGAAGTGGCCGAGGAAAGCATGCCCTCAGTGGCCCATGCTGCGTGGCTGCCAACACCATATTGCAGTCACTGCAGAGCCTGAAGGTGGAATGCCAAGACCTGGCTGAGCAGGCCCTGGCCACCCTCCTGCAAGGGAAGGCTTAGTGAACCAATGCCATCCCAGCCAAAAAATTCCAGCTCCCATCTATGACACATCCCTTTCCAGAACTGGATGGGCTCCATCAGGGTCCAGTTGAGCTTGACCAAACATTCTGCATAGGCGTACAGCACCTGGAGAGTCCACACAAAGCAGGGCCCAAAGCCAAAGGCCTGCTGTGTGCCAGTGAGGTACCCATGATCCACTCTGTCAAATGTTTTCTCCTGGTCCAGGGATAGGCGGGCAAAAGACAGGTCCACCCACTGCACTAGCTTCAGGAGGTCCCAAACAAGGTACAGGTTGTCAAAAATGGAACCATGTATGTGTATGTCTGGGTACTGTGTACATCTGGTCAGGATAGATCACATCCATCAGCACAGACTGCAGGTACAGTGAGATGGCCTTCATTACCACTTCGAAATCCATGCAAAGGAGGGGCATGGGATGCCAATTCCTTAGGTCATGGGGATCTCCCTTCTTCAGCAGGAGGGTCACCATGACAAGGGGAAGCTCCCCACTTCCCTCAGATTCAGCCCAGACCATAGCAAGGTCCATGCCAAGGATGTCGCAGAAAGCCCAGTAGAACTCCAAGGTCAGCCTGTCAATGCCTGGAGCCTTGTTGCCAGGCATCAATGGGAGGGTGGCCAAAGACTCAGCCAGAGTGAGAAGAGCTTTCAGCCTGTCCCAGTCACCTGCACTGACCTGCAGGAGTCCCTCCCAGAGGGTCTGACAGGCCTTATTGGTTGGATCCAGGGAGAAGAGCTCTTCATAGAAGGCCCATACGCGCTGGCGCATCTCACTTAGATCCATGAGGGGGTTGCCATCACCAGCTAGAAGGCAAGTGAAGTACTTCTTGGCCCCCCACCTGCTCTCCAGGGCATAAAAGTGTGAACTGCAGTCCATCTCCCGAAGGAGCTGGAAGTGTGAGTGGACAAATGCACTGCGGGCACAAAGCACAAAGCTCTTCCTGCCTCTCCCAACATTCTCCACAGAGGGACAGGTTGGTTGGGTCAGTGGCCAGGTGCCTCTCCAGCTCTAGCACTTCCCACTCGAGCTGCTCCTGGACTGTCTCCCTCTGCTGGGTGTGCCCCTGAGTGCAGCCACAATAAAAGAGCTGGATGTGCACCTTCCCCATATCCCATCATCTCTGAGCCAAGGGGAAAGTTGCCTGTTGCTCCCGCCAGGCCAGCCATAACTGCCAGAAAGCCTATCTGAAGCCCACATCCTCCAGCAGACTGACATTTCAATGTCAGTAGGCCACCCCTGGATGCTGAGGCCCCAGCGTGGCCTGGGCCCAGGTAAGGTGGTGATTGCTGAAAGGGGTCAGCTGGATGCCAGAGAAGTGGGACTGGGCAAAGTGCAGCAAAGAGATATAAACCCATTCTAATTGGGAGTGGCATGCCTGCTCCTCCTTGCACCCTCACATAAGTTAAGGCAGGGAGTTCGATAGGATGACAGGCATGCCAGACTTCCACCAGGGAGTAGTCCATCAGGATCTCCCTGAGGATGCCCATGGTGGCCTGGTTCCACTTCTTCTGTGACTGGTCTCATGCATCTAGGGTGACATTAAAGTCCCCGCCAAGGACCAGGCAATCACAAGACTTCAGGGTGCCGACATATGTGGCCACCTGGTGGAAGAAATCTGCCAACTCCAGGTCCTTCAAAGGGGCCTACGTATTCAGAAGATTCAGAACCAGACCCCACACCTGGATGCAGAGGTGCAGCAGGTGGGCCAGCACCACCTCCATGTCCTGGAGAACCTCCAGCAGCAGGCCCAGAGAGAACAGGGTGGCCACCCCAGATGAGGTGGCTGAGAGGTGACTAAAAAAATCCCTGCCTCCCCACTCCAGCCGCCAATTTCTTTCATCAGCTGGAGTTATCAGGGTCTCCTGCAAAAATACCATGGGGTACCCCCCCACACATGAAGAAAGAAGAGCACCCGGCACCTCCAGAGACCCTTCCTGCAGCCATAGACTCCAAGGGTCATGATCTTAAGTGACCTCATGGCTGGGGGGGGTGAAGTTGATTGTTCAGCAGGGGCCTCACACATCTCAACACCCAGTGTGGGGCCCGCTGGTTCACATAGTGCCCTCCCATATGCATAGAGAGCATCTATGAAACTGCGGGCCCACTTATAGATCTGGGCATTGCAGCTTTTGGGTCCCTTGCCTTTCCCCACCAGTGCCCTCACAGTGGCAAGGATGCTGTCAAAAATCTCCCCACTGGTCCAAGGCTAGCTGTACCTTGCTGGCAGACCAGCGGGTGTAGTCATGGTCGAGAAATGTAAGTAGCTCATCCCTGGGGACCACTGGGACCGAGAGGTCAGCAGGCATGGAGCCTGGTGGTTCTTGGGCATCCTCCTCCTGGTCCTGGAGTTCAGAGGGCTCTTCCAGCACCATCTGAACCACCAGGTCCATTAAGATCCCAGACTCTCGTTGGGATTGAGAGAGCTCTGCAGCCCCCTAGAACAGGGGTGGGCATCCCTAATGATGGGAGAAGAGGCTTGGGAACCCTTCCAGCAGGGGTCTGGGCAGGGGTGACCCCTGGCCCTGTTGGCTTCCTGCCGGAGTCCCACCTGCTGCTGTAGGAGAGGCTGCAGGTTTCTCCACCCCTGGAGGAGGTTGGTTGGACTCTTCCTTTGGAGTGGAAGCTGCAGGGGCATGCATCCCCTTGGGGGTTTGGCTGGGATCCACCCCATAGTGGGGGCTGCAGAAAGCTTTGTGGGGGCCTCTGCCATCCCAGAAGGTTACTGCCTGCCATTGTTTCACATGAGGTTAGGGAAGACAAAAAAGAAAAACAAAATATCCTGCAGGGCTGGTGAATCTAGTAGGGGCAGACTGGGGTTGTGGGGCAGAAAGGGGATAGGAAGGAAGGGAGGAAAGGGGCTGAAGCTCACTGAGCCACAGCCCCACAGATGAAAAAGAACTGGGAGGCCTATGCTTTGACAGTGTGGTGGGGAGGTGGAACATACACACAAGGGCTGGGAAACTGGAGTTGGCTTACTCAGCCACACAACAAACACCAGGTCAGGGGAAGTGGACCACAGGACTTACCACACAAGGGCAAAAAAAAACCAACAAAAAAACCCACAGGGAAGGCTGCTGAGGCAGATGTAAGAGATGGCTGGAGCAGTCAAGGGGCTTTGTGGAAGATCTGTCCAGAAATCCTTCAGGCCTGCAGCCAGTCACTCAGCAGCAGAGCAATAGGCAGGAAGACAAATCAGGATCAGCTGTAGTGAGGTAGCTGTTGGGTAGAGTAGGAACAGTCAGTCAATTAGGAAGTGATCCAATGCAGGTGTGGTGTCAGGTGGCTCCCTCCCCAAGCTGTTCCCCAACTGTGGCTTGGTAGCAGGCTGGGCAGAAGACTGGGACAGGTGTAGAAGCTGGGGTGTGGTGCAGTGCACTGGGTCCCTCCCTGATGGGGGTAGCAGCTTTTAGCAGAGAACCTCCTCTCGAGGAGTGCAGCAATAGCAGCAGCAGCTGCTGCCCAAGGCAGGAAGGGGTGCAGCAAACTTACTCCAAAAGCTCTGAGACCAAGCCAGCAGCTAATAGTAGCCAGAGGCAGGAAAGGGCCTGGCCAGGTTCTCCCCAGAAGCTCCTAAGACCAAGGCAGCAGCCTGAGATAGGAAGGGGCATGACCAACTTCCTCCCAGAGGTTCCTCCCCCAAAAGCTCCTGAGAGTGAGTAGCCCCAAGCTGCTTGCCAAGGCATCTTTTTGTATGGATGGGGCCAGGACAGGGCAGCTTTTTATACTGCTGGGGACAGCACAGGTGCTGGCCCTAGGCTCTAGCTCCCACAGGCTGCAGATCTGGGAGGAGCCAGGCAGGGTTATTTTACCCAAAGTGGCAAAATTTGCTCCACACCAAAGCACATGCCCAAGCTTGTGCACTGAGGCAAAAAGTCCCAGCTCAAAATTGCACCCCTTCTATTTGAGCTGCTGCAAGTGCACATGCTTGCATGTGTGGATGCGCCCATAGGGTTGGTCTAATGACCTGTGAGCTGGATGACAGGGCTGTGCAGGCTAATTTTTTAGGGTGTTTAAGCCATCTAAGATGCCACTTTCCTTCCAAGATCTAATTCTCAGAGAGCCACTTAAAATGGGATCCTGCTGCAGAGATGGTATCTCCTTCTATAACTATCCCACACAACAAAGGCACAGGAAGGCTGTTCCAATCAGTATTATGTTTATCTTCTAAAGGGTATCTGTGTTGCTGTCTCCTGTCCATCTTGTTTATAGCCATACTCTATCTACATAAACTTACCTTTTGAGGCAATAATAGATTTCATACATTTCACAGATGTTAAGGCTGGAAGGGACCTCATGAGATCATTGGGTCCAGCCCCCTGCCCAAGAGGCATGAAGTCAGCTGGGGTCAGATCACCCCAGCAACATAAGCATCCAAATGTTTCTTAAAGGTATCGAGAGTAGGTGCTTGCACCACTTCTGTGGAGAGTCTATTCCATACTCTGGAGACTCAGATGGTAAAGTTTTTTTCTTTAAGAGTATTCTCTGCCATTTAAGTATGCTTAAATGGAAGAGCATAAGAATGTGCTCTGCCATTTACAATATCCAAATGTTTTCTGACCATGCTCACTACTTAACAATTTCTAAAGCAGTTTTCCTTATCTCAGAAACTGTCTATTTTTATGCAGCTTGATTAACATTGTCCTGTTTATATTACAGTAATTCTGCAAAACATACAAACTACCAAGGCAGGTGAGCATCACAAAAGAAAGTGGTATTTATGCTAAGGTAAAATTTAGCTACATTGCTATGAAGTTGAGAGTGAATGTGAGTGCAGGATTCTGTCAATTTACACAAGTAAAATCTTTCTATCTTTAATCTGAAAGAGACATAGACCACACTACAGAGTGTTTTACTGCATTTATGGAGAGGTTTGGTGAAAAGTCTTTGCGCTTAACGGAATATGAAATTGAAAATGATTGTTAGCACTTAACTAAGCATTTATTGAGTGAACTCAAAGGTTATGGTGTAATTTAAATCCTAATATCCTCTGGGATCTGTCAGTGGCAATCACTATAGTATGGGTTACAAATACAAGGTACTTCTCTAAATGTTGGGCCTGATCTTTGAGAAATAAGATGCTCGACCTTAAAATTCTCAAAGGGAGAGAAATGCCTCAGGGACCTTTAATTAACAGGTGGTTAATGACCTCAGTATATGAAAAGGAACAGCAAAATGTTGCAGTTCTGGAAAATAAAGAGTAAAACCTGAACTTGTAACAAAACAATTTATACCTGGATTACCTTCAGGGACTGACATCTTAAAAGGTCTGTACTGCTTCAATGAATTTCTGTGCCAAGAAGAAGTTTATTTTCAACATTGTAGACATAAAGAGCAAATACCAAAATATGATAAAGCTGCTCTGAAACACCTATTTCCTACAAATATCCTTTCATACTTGCTGTAGGAAAATATATGAAGGTTTGTTGTAAAGATGCACAACAGCAATTGCAAAAATGTTATAGTCTCTCCAGGCAGATTTCATTTTTGTTTACCACTTTGAGGACTAAAATGCACTGGGCAGAGTAGCAAGATGAAGCCCCAGGGCTGGCCATGATGCCCCCTGGTGGTTCTTCAACTTCTGCTCTGCATCAAGTCTCCAGGTGCCCACTTTTTTTACTGGCTCAATTGCTATGCCTTTCTGATATTATTTTTATTGGGAGAAAGGGAGACTGCACCTGGTTTCCAGAGAAAGCCTGGGTCTGCTACTCATTTGTGGGTTCCTCCTAAACGCCACTGATCCCTGCCATGTCTTCAGGTGTTAGGCATGGCTCTCTTTGGCCATCTGTACTCTCTCACACTAAAATTACCTTCAGAGCTAATTCTGTTGCCTCTGACCTCTCCTACAACTATGCTTATGCCTCACGGACCTTATAGTTCATCACTTGGGTGGGGCACTTTGCCCCAGACTAATTCTAGACCACTTTAGGCTTCCATGCCCTTGTTGGGGCCCCAGACTCCCCATATTCTGCCCTCTGATCTAGGTGGCCCACTGAACCAGATCTGAGCTTATGGGTGCCCTAGTTTTTCTCTATCAGGCTTTGTTTTCACCCCTCTTAGGCTTCGGACCCCTGGCCCTGATTCATCCTCTTGGGCTTCTTGCTCTCTTGGGCTCTGGGCCCTTGGAACTGGTTTGGTCCTCCCAGGTACTGGACCCAGGCTTCTTAGCTTAAGCGTTCTCTACTTCCTTTTCAGGCTTAGGTTTTAACACTTCCCGGTCTCTGCCTCTTAACGTCTTGAGCCCAGACCCTGGCAGGGCTCAAAATCTGATGTGTCCCTTGGGCACCTTGTGACCATCCCTCCATATTCCCCACAATTAGTCACTTTTGGTCCACTGGTCTAAACTATAACATAAGATACAATCACACTTGTTTTATAACAAACTCTCCTCATCCTGGGGCCAAGCTCCCTGCAAGAAGATCTTAGCTCCTTGCTTTCAGGTCTCCAGGCATCTCAGGTAAAAGTCAACCATTCCCCTGAAGCCGTCTTACTTCAGAGGTCTTGTTTCTGCAGAGCCAGACTGCCTGCTCTCAGGCACTGGTTTTGTATCAGATGGTTCTCCAGTCACTGACAGATGCTTCTATTCAGGGCTTGATGGCCGCTCTGCTTTCCCATTGTGGCTTAGCCCAGCCACCTGCATCTCTGTGCTTCTGAGCTGCCTATATGCCTACTCTGTTGCAGCTTACTGCTCTGTGACTGTTTTCTGGCAGAATTACCACCATCCCCCCTCCAGAATATGTAACTACTATCACTGTAGCTACAAATCTGCCTGTTTGTTAGTAACTGGTTTACTTGGAGTTCCTGCTTCCTCACTGCTAGCCCTCCCACAGCCAGCTCAGCCTGATGCAGTCCCCTCTTAAAATAACAGGAGTCCTCTGGCTCCCTGTTACAAACAGGTTTAGGGTTTTATTTTAATGACTGAGTTTTTGTGTGCACAATGAATACAGGATCTAAGCCCATTATGTGCATATTAACTTTGTCTGTGTAATTTATATGGCTCTTCTTTCTTTTTCTTTTTTTTGTTTTGTTTTGCTTTGTTTTGTTTATTTTGGAAACTTTTTGAGTTACTTCATTAAAAAAAATTACCAGTTAATTTTGGCAGTAATAAAATATTATTTCAAAATATAAGGGCATCTAAAGCCAAACATTTTCATACCTCTCAGATTTTCAATCCATTATCTTTCTTATGAAAGAAGTTGTACATTTCACAGTGCTGTTTCCATGATTTATAAAAATACAGACTATCTAACACAGAGGAATTTGCTTCAACATTTCAAATGACAAATTGACTTTCTATTATATATAATGTTTGAGGGATGAATAGACTGCATGTTTCAGTACTTACAAAAATACCAGGGATAATGCATTATCCATTTAAAATAGCAAGAGTCTTCTCCTACTGTCATTAAAGTCAAGTATCTAACATTCATTTCAGTAAGAGTAATACTGGTTGGATCATAGTAGTAGGAGCTTAAGACTTATTAAATCAGAGATGTATAAGCTTTTGTAAGTAGCAGCTTACTTCATCAGATGTTACAAAGGCACTGCAGGGAGCAAAGCCACCAGAAAGAAATCAGTGATTAGAATACAAAGGTTAGGGAAGGGACAGAAAAAAAGAGTATGCTGCTGGGAGAGGCAAGGTGGATAAAGAGAAAAACAAAACAGTTAATCCACTGAGTTAATCGTAAAAGTTAGTCTAGATAATGGGATAAGAATTCATGTTCTTTGTTTAGTCCATACTTAACAGAATCCAATCTGTAGATAAAGTTATTGTTTTGCAATTACACAATCAAATTGGTTTTTAAAGTTTGTTGTGTAAGAACAGCTACTCTGAGGTCAGCAATGGAACACCAATGGAGGTTAATATGTTCTATGACAGGCTTTGTATCTTTCTGGAATTGATGTTAAATCAGTGTTCATTTGTTCTTTCAAAAAAGGATTGCCTTATGTCCAACGTAGACAGAAGAGGGACGCTGTAAGTTGTGATGTATATGATGTTGGTAGAATGAACTTTGGATGCTATAATCAATATTATCTGGTCCAGTAGTAATGTGATCTGTGTTGCAAGAGGTCACAGCTGGCATCTGGACCCAGACCAAGATCTGGTTCCTGGATGAAAATATGAGTTTGGTAAAGACCAAAGAAGGGAGATAAATCCAGTGTCAGGACTAGGATTGGTAAATGGATGCTGGAACATCCATTTGGCATCAATGAGTTTCTTACGGACTTTTGTCTTCAAATGACCAACAGTCATCAGTGTATACACCCTAATGTAGATGACGAAATAAAAAAAAAGTGATTGTAATTTTGATTAAGTTTTGTCATTGTTGCAGGGCACTAAGGTGCCTACTCCTATTAGAGCAGAGATTGAGCAGGGAGGAAACACAAAGGGCCAGATGAGAGCCCAGGTGCAGGTTGCCATGGCAACTGACTAATGAGGGAATTGGCCGCACCTGCACTTAGTCAGCTGGCCAGAAGAGGCAGGGCCCTAGGCCTATATAAACCCTTGGGCTGGGACCAGGCAGCCAGAGGGGAAGAAGCTTGCAGCTGTTGCCCAATATGCTGCACCCAGGGCTAATGGTGCTGGGTGAGCTCCATGAGCTCCACAGGTACCCTTGCTTACTAGACACTTAGGGCCAAGGATGCAGTTTTGATGCTTTTAAAGGGGCAGAGCACACCATGTCTTTTGTATTATGTTATAGCTCAGGGGCTTGTGTTTTGTTTGTTGTTCCATAACACTGGGGGTTTGGGTGAGTCTATTTGGGGGAGGAGGAGGCCTCACTAGGGGCCCACTGCAGTGTGGGGATCCCAGCGCCAGGGAGGGCACAGAGACAGGTCTGTGGAGAGCCCAGTGCCAAGGGATGCAGAGACAGGGCTGTTCAGAGCCCAGTGAGGACAAGGGGCTGAATTATAATGAAGCCTAGGCAAGACGATTCCAGTACCATCTGAGAGGCTTGGGGTGTGGTAAAGGGGTGGCTGGAGCCATAAAGCTATGGTGCCACCACAACACCCATAGTGAAATGGAACCCACAAGGGGTCCAGGAACTTGCAGTGTTCAGAGAGTCCAACAAACTGTGTCCAAAAGGACTTAAAGGCAGCCTCCCTATTTTTTATATTTCCATCAAAGACATGGTGAGCGAGAACTGAGGGTGCCCATTGAGCCAAATTGGCACGGTCAAGGAGACTTGGGAGATTACAGCCATCCTTAAGGACCCTGTCCCATGATAGTCATCTATCCCCAAAGACAATAAGATAATTCTTCATGATGATTTCAATGCTAAAATGGGCAGGCACTCTGAGCTATGAAGAAGGAACACTCAGAAAGGAGGGGACTGGGAAAGACAATTCAAATGAAATTCTTCTCATAATCAAGTATTATTTTCTTTATCAAATTCTGGACCAAGCACACAAAAAGTCATCACTGTGGGGTCTAAGCCCTGTTGGTATACCAGATGAAATTTATAAGTAAGGTGGAAAAAAGCTGTCTTACTAACTATACATCATTATTATGAAAATCTGGAAACACGAACACATTTCCTGTGATCTGAGAGGTGCTATCATCATTGCTGTATTTAGGAAAAGAGATAGGATTGCAGTAATTATCATTGTATTGCACTCCTGTCCATAGCTAGGAAGATCTTTGCCTGCATTCTCAATAGACTCATTTTCCTCACTGAGGAGATCCTACCCAACTCCCAGTGTGGTAATTTTGAGTGGTCTGAAACAACAAATATGACCTTTGATGCTAGACAGCTGCAAGAGAAGTGCAACACCAAGATTTTACATAGTCTTCATTGACCTAAGGCCTTTGATTCGATCAATCAAGAGGGCCTATGGAAGATCCTGATGAGATTAGGATGTACACCAAAATTTGTTACCATCATCATACTTCTTTCTGGCAGCATAACTGCAACCATACTCAAAAATGGATCCCTTCACTACTAGTACTAGAGTCAAAAAGGATGCATGATTGCATCAACACATTTTCATCTCTGTGACAGCTATTCTTCATCTCGTTGTTGATAGACTTCTGTCTGAAGTCAGAAGTCCAGAATCACATGGATAGGAATCTCTTTAGCAAGAGCTTGTTACATTTCAAATGTTATCAATACTCAGGAGACTTGAGCACTGAATCATCCACAGTGGTACAATGATGTATGACAAGCTATTGATCATTTCAAATAAAATCACTTTATTATGGAGACAAATAGATGAGATAAACAAAGGGAAATAAATATGGGAAAGAGAAAGACATAACTCGGATCTAACTCCTTTTTTCCTAGAAATATTTCCAGTCAAATATGCAGATTTGGGCTGGCCTCAATCATCTATGGTCTAACCAATGACTTCTCTATATACTGTCATTAATGTCTTGAGGGATGAACAATGATTAAATGTTCATGAATACATCATTGACAGTCAGCACAGAAAGGGAAAATAGCTATTAAATCAAAACATAAAACTAGCTACTTTGAACATAGAATGCCATCAGTTTATAAAAGTGATTATATGATAGAGCCTCAAACTCAATCACTTAGAGAGGTCTCTTCCAGTCCACTGTTCCTAAGTGTGAAGTTATCCTATGTGGAAAATGTTCAGAGAACTATTTCCCATATTAAACATTTAAGAGTAGG
>NW_017728916.1:20538066-20539640 GCF_001723895.1 Crocodylus porosus
GATGGGGGGTAACTTAAACCATGATAATCTAGCTGTCTTTCATTAGCATACTAGTGTGTTAGGATCACAGAAACCTTACAAAGGCCTAACTAGATGGTCAATATTAATTTTCTGAAAAGTTGAAGGTGTTCCCAAAGCTGCCTTCATGATACAATTATTTGATCATCCTCTACTCTGTTTTTGCTTTTGATTAGCTCTCCTGATGGAGGACATGTATTAGTAGAAATAGGTGAGCTCCAGAGAAATGAAGATAGTGAACATTCTCATAAGAGAAAAAATTAAAAAGTTGTGAAAGGATAAAAGCAAAAGGAAAAAAGGAAAAGCTGTTCCTAATTATAAAGTAATACCTCACATCCTCTGTATTATCTATACTTTTCCATAATACAAGAAGGGCCACAAGAGAAATTAATCAAATTTTTAAATCAGATAAAAAAGGAACTCATGTATTAGGCAAATAATTTAGCATGATTCTAAAGTACGTTATGTATTTCTATGGAAAAAGAGGACTAAATTGTATCACACCTTCTTTGGTGATTGCTTGAACATATAGGGCATGTCTACACATGCAAGTATGTGATCTTGCAGCAACTCAAATAGGAGCAGCACAAATTTGAGCCAAGGATTTTTGCCTCAGCGTACATGCCCAGACACATACTTTGATGTGGGGAAAGTTGTGCCACCTCAGGCAAAATAACCCTGCCCAGATATGCAGCTGGGGCAGATAAAGCCTGGGGCCAGCACCTATCCCAGCCCCAGCAATATGAAAACCTGCCCTGTACTGGCCCATAGTTTCATAGTCAGTAGGGTCAGAAGGGACCTGAGCAGATCATCAAGTCTGACCCCCTGCCACAGGTAGGAAAGAATGCATCAGATGACCCTGGCAAGGTGTCTATCTAGCCTCCTCTTAAAGACCCCCAGGGTAGGAGTGAGGATTACTTCCCTTGGAAGTTGGTTCCAGATCCTAGTCACCCTGACTGTGAAGTAGTGTCTCCTGATATCCAGCTTGAATCTGCTCTCTGTCAGCTTATGGCCATTGTTCCTTGTTACTCCTGGTAGTGCTCAGGGGAACAGGGACTGTCCCACTGTCTGCTGGTCTCCTTTGGCCAGTTTATAGATGGCCACCAGATCCCCTCTCAGCCTCCTCTTGTGGAGGCTGAACAGGTTCAGATCCCATAGCCTAACTTCATAGGACCTGCCCTGCTGCCCACTGATCATGTGAGTGGCCCTCCTCTGGACCCTCTCCATGTTGTTCAGATCCCTCCTGAAGTGCAGCACCCAGAACTGGATGCAGTACTCCAACTGGGGCCTGACCAACATCACATAGAGGGGGAGGATCACCTCCTGGGACCTGCTCGTGATGCATCTGTGGATGCATGACAAGGTGTGGTTAGCCTTTCTGACTGCATCCCCACATTGGCGGCCCATGTTCATCTTTGAGTCAATAATGACTCCAAGATCTTTTTCTGCCTCTGTGCTGGTGAGAAGGGAGTTCCCCAGCCTGTAGGTATGCTGCTGGTTCTTCCTCCCCAGGTGCAGTACCTTGCACTTGCCAGTGTTGAAACCCATCCTATTCT
>NW_017728916.1:20540001-20568924 GCF_001723895.1 Crocodylus porosus
GCCCTCCAGCCAATTGGTGACCCATTTGACCATGTAAGGATCGACACCACAGTCACCTAATTTTTAATGAGAATGGGGTGAGAGACAGTGTCAAAGTCTTTTCTGAAGTCCAGAAAGACTATGCCCGCCGCGACAGCTGTATCCAAAGTTTTAGTGACCTGATCATAGAAGGCTACCAAGTTGGTCTGACAGGACCTACCTCTGATGAACCTATGTTGGTTGCCCCTAATCATACACTCCCCTGCATGCACTCTCCTGCTGGTTCCTTGAAGATGTGCTCCTGGATAATTTTCTTGAAGAACTTCCCCAGGACCGAGGTAAGACTAACAAGCCTATAATTTTCTGGGTCCTCTCTCCTCCCTTTTTTGAAAATCAGGAGCATGCTGGCTCTCTTCCAGTCCACTGACACCTCACCAGAGTACTACAAGTGCTTATAAAGCTGTGCCAGGGGACCCGCAATGACCTCTGCTAATTCTCTCAGCACTCTGGGGTGGAGATCATCAGGACCTGATGATTTGGATGCATCCAGTCCCACCAAGAGGTCCTTGACTAGGTCCACTCCAACTCTGGGTCTGGCTGCACCTCCCCTGGGACCATCAGGGATCATGATGGGGGGATGACCTGGTCCCTGCTCAGAAATATGGAGGCAAAGAAGTTGTTAAATAAGTTAACTTTGACATCTGGTGCGACCACCAGACTTCCTAGCGTGTTCTGCAGAGGCCCTACGTTACCCGGAACCTTCTTTTTACTCCCTATGTATTTAAAAAAGAACTTCTTATTGTCCTTGATCTAGGTTGCTAGTCCCAGTTCCATCTTCACCTTACCCTTTCTAACAGCCCCCTACAAACCTGAGCAACTGCTGTATGGTCCTCCCTGGTGATGGCCCCTCCATTCCATTGGGTGTATGCCTCCTTTTTAGCTTTGAGACATTCCTGGATGCTTTTTGTTAGCGAAGGGGGCTTTTGAGCACTCTTGTTCCCTTTGACCCATTTTGGGATTGCCACCCTTTGAGCTTGGAAGACCATCTCCTTAAAGAACGACCGCTCTTCTTGGACTCCCAACTCCCCTCCCCTTCAGGACCTCAGTCTCTCCCTGACTAATCTCTTTACCTCATTGAAATCCACCCTCCTGAAGTCCAGGGTTACTGTCTTGCTGCAGGCCTATGACATCCTGCACTGGATGGTGAATTCCAGTAGGCGTTGATCACTGCTGCCCAGATGATTGAGCACCCACAGTCCCCTCACCACTTCATCGCCTGTGACCAGGACCAGGTCTAAAAATGCATTTCCCCTGGTGGGACTCTGCGCCTCCTGTGTGAGATGGAGGTCCTGTAACATGGCTAGGAACCTACATGAGTGGTCAGACCTGGCTGACTGCTCTTCCCAACAGATGTCCGGATAGTTTAGGTCCCCCATGATGACAAAATCCTTTGACCTAACTGCCTCTGCAAGCTGACCTGAGAATTTCCAGTCAAGTTCATCCCCCTGTTTGGATGGTCTGTAGTAGACCCCCACTGTTAAGTCCCTTTCCTCCCGGCCCCCTTGTAATCTGACCCAGATCACTTCAGTCTGCCCCTTCCTCTGACCCAGTGCTGCTCATTGAGGAAGTGAATTACTCTTTGACGTACAGCGCCACACCTCCACCTTTCCTCCCTATTCTGCTGTAATTGCCCCACTCCCCACCCCACATCTTCTCCTACTGGAGCTTGTCCATCCAAAAAACACCCCATGGCTGAGTGGGTGCAGGTCCCCTGTGGATGCAAAGCTAAGCAGAAGACCCAGGCACTGCTAAAGCCCTCTGAAGTAGAGAAACACCTCCCCCCACCACTAGACCACCACATGGGGAAAAAAAAATCCCAGTGGAGGAGGCCTCAGGGCTGTTGGACAGTCCTGAGCAATAGCCCATGGAGATAAGCCCCCACTCCACTGGCCAGGATCTATCCTCCGAGATCATGGGTACCAAAGCTGAGGCTGAGGCTGACTCTATGGTAGGTCTGGCAGCAAAGTCCTCCCTTTGATATTCTGGGGAAGATGGGGGCCCTGGGGCTCACCATGGTGAGTACTGAAGGGGAAAGTCCTCTCTCCAAGGACCTTGAGGCAGGCACTGATGCCACCACAGTGTCTGACAGATTTCCTCCCCCCCTCCCAGAAAAACATTGCTATCAGCCCATGCTATAATCCCACAGCAGAGGAGGTCAGGGTTGGTTCCCTTTACTTACAGACTAATCTTTGGAGAACCTGTGCAAAGCCCCTGGGGTTCCAGCTCTGCCCTGCCATCTTGTAAGGGAGTCCCATCCCACCCTTATCCCCACCCCTATACCAAGGAGGAGCAGAGCTCTCCCAATCCCAACTAGAGTCTGGGGTCATAGCCAACTGAGGGGTTCAGACAGTGCCTAAGGAGCCCGCTGAGGTCCAGGACCAGGAGGAGGAAACCTGAGAATTAGCAGACTTCGTGGTGCCTCCAGACCTCTCAGTCCCGTCAGTCCCTGGGGTGAACTATTTGCATTCCTTGACCAAAAGTGCACCCAGCAGTTTGCCAGTAAAGTGCAGCTCACTTTGGACTGCTGGGGAGATTTTGACAGCATCCTCAACATTGCAAGGGTGCTGGTAGAGGAAGGCAAGAGTCCTAAAAGCTGCAATGCCATAATCTATTGGAGGGACCACAGTTTCATATATACCCTCTATTGCTTATGGGAGGGTGGTGCGTGAGCTAGCGGGCCCCATGCCATACATTGAGGCATACGAGGCCCCTGCCAAATCATCTACGCCACCCCACCAGCTATGAGGTCATTTAGGATCATGATCCTTTATGTCCACAGCTGTAGGAAGGGTCTCTGGAGAAGCTGGATGCTCTCCTTCCTTCAGGAAGGGGGGTACCCTGTGATATTCTTGTAGAATACCCTGATGACTCAGGTGATGAATCTAATTGTCAGCATGAGTGGGGAGGAGGCAGTGTCTTTTTTAGTCACCTGTCAGCCACCTCTTGTACAGTGGCCACCCTGTTCATCCTGGGCCTGCGGCTTGAAGTTTTCCAGGACATTGAGGTGGTGCCTGGCCACCTGCTGCACCTCTGGGTCCAGGTGCGGGGTCTGGTCCTGAACCTTCTGAATGTGTACACCCCTGTGAAGGACCCGCAGTTGGCGGACTTTTTCCACCAGGCATCCACTTACATCAACACCCTCAACCATCATCAGTGCCTGGTCCTTAGTGGAGATTTAACATCACCCTAGTTACATGGGACTGGTCAGGCAGAGAGCAAAACCAAGCCACTGTGACAGGGGCAAACTTTCATGCCTTGTGCAAGCACCAGCCCACTTCCTGTCTGTGGGTCAGCCGCCCACCTCACTCTCCTGCCACACCTTAATGTAATAGTATTAGGATGTTAATTAGGTGGGAGGCTGCCCATTTTGAACCCCAATGTTAGGGTAATATCCGCAGCTCCGTTCCACCCCAACACGGTGGCCCAAGCCTTGCAGATTGCATGCATCAGTGGTTTGCAGTGGGTCTTTCAGAAAACATACACACAGACAAACAAACACATACTGGGCTTCAAGCCCTTGTCACCCTCACTGGGGCTCCCTACACTGCCCCCTCATTGGGGCTTGCTGGGATCTTCCACCCCATCCAGCTCAGGTGTCCATAGCCCTGCCTGGCCCTCTGCCCTGGGGTATTACGTCCGGTGAGGCTCAGGTGCCCTGGCCCCATCTCTGAGTCCCTGTAGTCACAGGACTCACAAAGAGTGTGGGCAATGTTCCAGGTCCCTCTGCTGACCTGTGCCTACCACAGGTCTCCCATGAATGTTGGTTCCCCCTGTACCAGTTGAACCCACCAAGTATGGGGGGCTGGGATTATAAGGCACCCCACACTCACTTTTCACTAGGATGGTGATTAGCCTGGCATTTCTTGGGGACTCCCCCACCACAGGGTGCCCCACCAGACCCCATCTTCCCTGGCATGGTGCAGTTTCATGTCTTACTAAGGACAAATGAGGCCTTCTCTGTCCCACAGCCTCACTCTGCCCTCTACAGTATTCCTGGCAGAGCTCAGCAGAGAGATGTTTATCCTCAGCTGGCTGATCTCAAATTGCCCTCAGTTCAGGGAGCTAGGCCTTAAAATGGCCAACCTAATAAGGTACCTGGACCTCTCTGGCCCACTCCTTAAAGTGGAAGGCACTACTAGTGCCCTGCCACAACTGCCATCGGTGTCCTCAGGGAGATCCTGATGGAATACTCCCTGGTGGATGTCTGACCCAAGCAACCTTTGCCTCTGCAGTGTCAGGAGAGGCGGGAAGAGCTTTGCATTCTGGTTGACCACCAAGTCCATGATGCAGTTGTCTGCTCATGTGTTCAGCTCCTTCGGGAGATGGACCACAGCTCATGCTTTTTCTACACCCTGGAGAGGAGGTGAGGGGCAAAGAAGTACATTGCCTGCCTTCTGGTACATAACAGCACCCCCCTTACAGATCCAGGTGAGATGCGCTAGTGCAAATGAGCCTTCTATGGAGAGCTATTCTTCTTGGATCCGACCAATGCCAAAGCCTGTCAAACTCTGTGGGAGGGACTCCTGCATGTCATGGCAGGTGATCAAGACTGGCCGGAGGCTCCTCTCACCCTGGCCAAGTTTTCAGCTGCCCTCCACCTGATGCCCGGCAACAAGGTGCTGGGCATCACCCAGGGTGACCATGTAGTTCTACCGCACTTTCTGAGTAGTGCTTGTCATACCCTTTGCCGTGATCTGTGCTGAATCCAAGAGAAGTGGAGAGCTCCCCCTGTCATGCTGGAAGGCCATGCTGACCCTCCTGCTGAAGAAGGGGGATCCCCACTATCTAAGTAACTGGCCTCCCATGTCTCTCCTTTGCACAGACTACACAGTAGCAGTAAAGACCATCTCACTGTGCTTGCAGTTTGTGCTGGTGGACATGTTCCATCCCAACCAGATGTACGTGGTGCTTGACCATTCCATCTTTGTACCTGGTTCAGGACCTGCTAAAGCTAGCACAACAGGAGGGCCTGTCTTTTGCCCTTCTGTCCCTGGACCAGGAGAAGGCATTCAATAGGGTGGATCATGAGTTCCTCACAGGCATGCTGTAGACCTTTGGCCCCACTTTATGTGGACTCTCCAGATACTGTATGCCTCTGCACAGTGTTTGGTCAAGCTGAACTGGCCCCTGACAGAGCCCATCCCATTCAAACTAGGGGTGCATCACCACTGCCCAGTTAGGTCTTGGGTGCCAATCCTGAGCACATTCCTCTACCTAGGTCCTGCCACATGCCTCACTAGCAGGAATCGTGGTGTTCTCTATTTAAAAACTGCCAAATCTCTGATAAAAATAAAATTCAAATTCACTCTTTAAAATACCCCAAAATCCATGTTCTTCCATAATTAAAACAAATACCATGGGAGAGTGAGGGAGGAAGGGAGGGAGGGAGGGAGATTGATCAATCAGTTGGGCAACATTTTATTGATATATTTACCATTTTAAAACAATTTGGAAGCCTACCAGTGTCCCTATTTTCATAATAAAATAAAGTCTAAATATCTATGTTTTGATATTTGCTTTTGTTTTTTTAATCATAGAACAATTAGAGCTCCCCTTGACCCCTTCACTAAGTAGGATGTGGGGACAGCTGCCCCTGCAGCCACAGCTCCTACCAGCAGATTTCATCCTATCTGGCAGCTGAGCATGGTGGGTGTATGATGGGATGATATGGGGTTTGCAGAAGGGGTGAGGGAAGGGGTGTTGGATGATGTGGGTGGGTGTGGAGGGTTGTGAAGGGGGTGTGGGGTGTGTATGGGGACTGTGTCAGGGGGCTGCTCAGGGTGGGTGGGTCCCCTGCCCACCCCACAGGGTACAGCCCCCCCACAGCACATGGTCTGCCCCGCCACAGGACCTACATGCCCCCCCATATGGTCCACATGCCACCACACATGCACCACAGCTCACCCACAGCAGTAGTGGTGTCAGGGTACTTGGGGCCTCCTGGCACAGCTGCCCACATTATGCAGGGCAGCACAACTCAGCCCCGGCTGCCTGGCACTCAGCATGGCCTTTGCCATATCATGCAGGCTAGGTCTGGCTTGGGGTGGCATGGTGCCATGTGCTTTCAGGAAGCTCCGGGCTGCTTGGGCTTTCACTCAGGGCCCCGCACCACTTGCAGAAACTTCCTGTTGCACTGGGCTAAGTCGTACATGCACAGGCCCTGCTTGCCATTGGGCCAGGCAGATTCCATGCACACAGAATTTGGCCCAGTGCAACAGGTGGTTTCAATGAGCAGCACAGGGCCCTGGGTGACAGCCTCATGACCCAAAGACACACAGTGCTGTGCTGAGCTGGGCCAGGCCTGTGCAATACTGCACAGGCAGCACTGGGTGCCAGGTATCTGGGACTGAGTTTCGCTGCCCCATGCTGCATGGGGCATTGTGCCAGCAGGGCCCTGAGCACCCAAACAGCTGCTGCTTCTGTGGGTGAGTTGTGGACCATGCAAGGGGTCATGTGGGCCTGTGAGGGGAAGGGCAGGAGACTCACCCCTCCCAGCCCCTCCCAAGTTCCCCCCCCATGGTTTCCTACACCCTCAAAGCCTTTGGAGTCACAAGGAGCAATGGCCACAAGCTGAGGGAGGTTTAGGTTAGATATCCTCATAGGTTTAGGTTAGATATTAGGAAGAACTACTTCACTGTAAAGGTGGCCAGAGCCTGGAATGGGCTTCCCAGAGAGGTGGTGCTCTCACCTTCCCTGGAAATCTTCAAGAGGAGACTGGATAGGCACCTGCCTGGGGTCTTATGACCCCTCCCACCCCCAGTGCTCATTCCTACCCATGGCGGGGGGTCGGACTTGATGATCTGTCTAGGTCCCTCCCGACTCACTGATTCTATGATTCTAAAAGAGCTCTGGTGCTCAGAGAAGAGCCTGGGAAAGGGGAGAACCCTCAGTATGAGACCAGGGAGTGGGAGTATGCAAGGGCTTGGCTCCCCTGAGAAAGAGAGAGCCTTGGGTGCTCAGTGCAGGGCACCGGGCCATCAAAGACAGCTGAAGGCAGCACTGAGGAGAGACTCTTGGGGGATCAGCCACCAGGGGATGATACTTTGACTTCTCCAGAGAGGAAGCATGAGTTACTGGGGTAGCAGGCCCCACAGGGAAGGCTGACATGGGTGAGGAGGGTCTGCTGCCTCCACCTTCCATTGCGGGAGGGTTGTGTCCACATCCCAGAGCCCTAAAGGGGAGGGGCTGAGTTCACTCCCTATTTTGAGGTTGTTGTGTTAAAGACTAAATTGCTAGGGCTATTCTTCAAGGGGGGTTATATGCTTTATGTGTTTTAATGTCTCAGTGTGTATATTGGTATTGTTATTTGTGAAGGTTTAATGAAATATTATGATAAAATTATTATCCCTATATGTTAATTGTGTTGTATAGCCTGTAAGTTATTTTGATTATATTTAGTATTATATGTGAACTGTGGAATATTATATATGGTATTATGTTAAGCCTTATTCTATGTTTTATATTAAGTGTCTGTATTTATTCTTGTAATAAATTGTACATAGTTAAGTATTTTGTTTTGCTTTAGCTCTATGGAGAGGGGAGAAAGCTACTCTAGTAGCTGATCCCTTCCTCAGTACCCTGCCTGACCACCACCACTGTCATTGGAGGACAGGGCACACCCCCCCGGTGTACCCAGGTTACATATACAAATGAAGGGAATATATTTTCCATATAGAAACCATAGTGGCATTGAAGTACTACTGCTAAGGTACATCTAGGATGCATATTCTCCTCAGATTCTTATAGGCACTTTTTTTTTTTAATGGATATCTTTTCATTGTTATATCTCAATAAAAAACACATGTATTCCCTAATTCTCTCAGAATTGCTTTTACACTATTTTAACACCACTACATCAGTATTTACAGTAAGGTTTACCAGGACATACAAGAAAGGGCAAACCTGCACAATCTTAATAAGAAACATTTTTCACCAGATAAAAAAATTCAAGCCATTCTTTACTTATGTTATAGTTAGTTTAATAGTTTCATAGTTTCTAGGGTTGGAGGGACCTGAACAGATCATCAAGTCTGACCCCCTGCCCTGGGCAGGAGTGAGTGCTGGGATCATAATACCCCAGCCAGACATCTATCCCACCTCCTCTTGAAGATCCCCAAGGTAGGGGAGAGCACTACCTCCCATTCCAGAGCTTGGCAGCCCTAACCATTATGTTGCTGATGTAAAATTATGAAAATGTTATATACTATACATTGTATATTTGTGGAATTTAAGCAAAGCAAACACATATAAGACATAGTTAACTTTCCTTTTTTAACATGTAGGATATACCTACAAGGGAAAATGTACTGCCATGCAAACTATCTAAGCTAGCTTGGATACTTAAAGCATTATAATTTCTCTCCCCAAGTAAATATACTGTCACTCCCTCCCCCACCTCCCCATTTTTTTAGGTTGGAATCAAATTCAGAAAAAGTGAGAAGGGTGGGTGGGTGTTAAAGTCTGACTCATCATTTACATACCTATTCTATGTTTGTAAGGGCACAAGTCCTCACCTTCAGGTGGTTTAGAAATAACTAATTGAAGACATTATTAAACTAATCAGTGTCTAAAATTCATACAGATCATGCCTACATGAACTGATAAAATAGTAATTGATTACTGCAAATATGATAGTATTGAAATAAGTATTGAAAGAACCCAACCTACCACAAGGACTCCAAAGCTTTACATTTCACTTAAGAGTCACTTTTAGCATCCAATAATTTTCTTGAAAACATTTAGTAAAAAACTTTTAATAAATAATACTAATATCAAAAGGCAGCTTTGCAGGAGAATAGGTTATCCTTACAGTATGCATGTGGCAGGGCACTGTAGGTGCACTGTAGGCCACTTTAAGGGCCTGAGCCAAGCTTCCAGCAGGTGCCTGATTGCATCAGGCATTTTAAATCCCTGGCTGCCTTTATAACCACATCAGTTCCCTGCTGGCAGAGGAAGCAACAACATCATCAGGCTACAATGCCACTGGTACCATCCTGGAAGTAAGGGAGGAGATATAGGGGATTGCTTGGAGACTCCTAGTCCTTGGCATGACCTAAAACTGCACTCTACTGTGAGTGGGTGGCCTGATGGGGCTCTCAGTGGTGTGGGAGCCCCCAGGAAATGCAAGGCCAGTGATCACCCCTGTGAAAGGTGAGTAGGGGCACCTTAACCTGAGCCCTCACCTTCAGGTGATTTAGAAATAACAGAGAACCTGAGCTGGGAATGGGGAACACCACTCTAGAAAGTTGCCTTGCTGGGGTTGTTTGACCCCAGTACTCTTTCCTGCCATGGCAACGGGTCAGACTTGATGATCTGATCAGGTCCCTTCTGACCCTACTAACTATGAAACTATGAAACTATAAGTGCAGACGGGAGGTGAAGACCCCACTGAGGGACATGACTGGTAAATGCTGGGGCCAGAACCAGAGGGTCAAAAGGGCCAGGGGCCCACCACAAGTGACACCCATGATAAGCAAGGGAGCTCAGCATCCCAATTAGGCCTGAGATGGGGCCAGGGCTTACAGAAGCCAAAGGTCCCTATGGTTGGGGGTCACAACTAATAGGCGAAGGTGAGGGTCCAACTAACTGCCTGAGATACCATCTGCGAGGCTTGGGCAGCAGTGTAGGGGTGGTACAGAGCTGTGGATACCCCCCTAATATCAGGATGTAACAATGGGCAGCCTCTCACCTTAATCAACAACTTGATTAAATAACAACAAGGTGTAGTGGGCAAGTCAAGCAGGCGGCATGCCCAGAGGCACGTGGGAGCTAGGTGCGGCTAGTGAGGGATGGCCACCTCGCCACAATGCATTCATATATATTTAATTTATAACAATAATAAAACTATGTATCCTAGTTTGTGTCCTGTGCAACACTTTATTTACCAGATTTTTATAGTAAACACTTTGCATAATATAAAATAATATCTCTGTTTATGGTAGTCAACCCAAGTATTTTATTTGTTACACAAGCGCTAATTGAATGAAAAGCTCCTGTTAAATATGAGGTCATTGTTTTTATATCCAGAATAGAAAACACTGCATATACCATAATTAATTAGGCTATAGTGGGTAATAATAGCCACTTTTTAATGACTGTTAAAACACTACACATCTTTCTAAAATGAATCTTTGTAATGTCATAGTGTCTATGCAAAGATAAACACATTATTTACAATGCTCTCAGTGCTTGGTTGGGAAGTTCCTATGAGGTAAAGTTCATTATGGCTAGGTACAGACAGTGAAAAAGCCCAAGGCTGAATCAGTTCAGTCTTCCAAAGTTAGTGTAAGCTGCACAAATTAAATTGAAACAAAAGTGAACAGTTATTTGGAGCAGGCAGCACAGCCCAGCCCAAGGTTGGAAAGCATGCTGGGATGCTGGGGGACTGTAATTTAACTTAAACCAGGAAGGAGTCTGGGACAGAAGTTTTCATAAACCAGTTTGACAAAATCATTTAACTAAGTTAAGTCTTATACCAGTTTCAGCCATTTTAAAACTGGTTTATGTACACTGAGCTTCTGTCCCGTTACAGATTTAAACCAGTTTCTGATCACTTAAATCAGTTTATGTGTAATTTCTGCCCCTAGTCCATTAGGTGTGTGGATGTCAAATATATGGCCCAGAAAACCACATTATCTGGACCATCTGGCTCAGAGAGGAGCCATATATTCTGGGGCAGGGCCTGCCACTGAAATCCAGTGTATGAAGCCCTATTGAGGACATGATTCTGTGCTGGCCCTGAGCAACAAAATTTTTATATAAATCCCTGCCACTGCTTGACCCACCACCAGAGGTTGGCCCAGATCTAGCGCCCAAGTAGCACATCCCTATGAGTGGGAATGTGCATTTCTCTGGGGACAAAGAGTATGCAGCATGTTGTTCCAGGTGCATAGAGGAGACTGAGCCCAGTACCTGGGCTGGCCCCAGCATCCTTACCTGGGGTCCTGGGAACGTCCAGGAGCTGCAGCTGTGCCAGTCTTGCAGCAGGGACCCTGTCCAACAGCTGGGTGGCTGCAGCTGGCCAGGATCTGTGCTGCCACTTTGTATGCCAACCCATTTTTTTAGGTGCAGGGTTTTTTGACACTGGATATCCCCCACCACGCACTACAAATTAGCAGTGCAGAGAACACCTGCAAATGTGGTGCCATAGATGGGTCTGCAGCACCACATACTTCACATGCACGGTCATCTGGTTGGTTCCTAGAAGTCGTGTAGTCTGAGTATGGATCAGGCAACTGAGTTTGACTTCTGATCTAGAGCATCTGCTAAAGTTAAAGGGCAACTACTTTAAATATCAGGTATAGAATTGCTAGATGATGAAAGAAAATAATGAATTGGACTTTTGTAATAATGAATACCCAATGAATTAGTATATATAAAGAAAAAGCACAAACTCGTGATCTTCCTCAGGCTTAGAGATAAGTCATAGCCTTTGAAGATGGGAAATACTGGTAAGATATGTTAGCTATAGCTGCTGAATTAGTGGGTCATTGAGAATAAGGATGCAGGGATAGAGTGAATTTGGAAAAAGACTACTCGTACCATTCCATTTTTCTCTGTAAAAGAGACAAAAAGGAAGTGTGATTGGAGGGAGGGAAATAGAAGATTTGCAATAAAATTTTGCATTCAGAAAAACTGTTTCTAGACCACACTAAGCATTGAGGACTGAAGTTGTATATTTAAGATTTGAAAAGTGGAGAGAACTGTTTCATAGTGAAATACTTTTGTTTCAAAAGCTTTTCAAATGGCAGATTCTGTCATTCATCCGTTTGTTGCTGTACCTGTACTGTACAGATGCCAGAAAGTACTCTGTGGAACACATAAGACAACAGAATTCACTTGAATTATTATTGGGTATTCTGAAACGAATGGGATCATTATGTCATGAGTAGTCTGTTACCAATTACTTTATTATTTTTTAAAGAAATCTTAAAAGGATAAAAAATGAAAACGGAAATAGATAATGAAAGGGAGGACTAGTGAGGACACAATTGTAATTAAGATTTTTATTTTATGGTTTGGTTTAACAAGCAACCATCAGTCATAAGATAAATAGTTCAGCCAAATAGTTTATTTTATCACAAGGAAACTTCCACTTCATTTCATATTTTTGTAGGTATTTTGTCATTTAAAAATGATGTATGTTATCACTAAATTTTAGGAAACATTGCAGTGATTCTCATAATCTAGAAAGTATAGAAATAAATATCAGAAGAAGAACATTCTCTCTAGAAGGACACCTCAGGCAGATCACTCAAGGTATAAAATCTGCTTTTGAAATGGTGGTATTGAAATGTTAGGCACACTCGCTTCTCCCCTGATTACTACAAGCTACCAGTGCAGCCAGCAGCGACTGGGCAGAGAGAGTGCACTTATTCAATTTATGCCTGTCAGATGATACCCATTTATCTCTCAGACTTCTGAGTTTTTGGAAGAGCTTTTAGTGACAGAAAAGCTGCCTTGTTTGCGGTTTCACTGTAGGGCTACCAGTAAGTACCTTTTCACCAGGGTAGTGGGAAACACTCATTTTCTCACATTTTGCTAGGCCCTTTTCTGTTTTTATTCAGTAAAACAAAGGATATAAAACTACTTCCAGAATGTTTGGGAAGAATTTTTCTCTACCCCCGCCCCACCCCTCAATCACACCACCATATTCATTAGATATTTTGATGAGGGGAAACATCTCCAAGAAACAGAAGGGGAATTAATCAGACATGACTGATTTAGCAGTATACAGACATCCATTATCAGTTGGCCTTTGTATCATATGCAAGTGACTTAGGGCCAGGTAGTAATGAGTAGTTTGCCATATTTTTTAAAAATTATTTTACACATAGAGTTCTGATCTTTCAAATGGCCTTGTGTTGGATGCAGTTTTGACTCATTATAGCATCCTTTGACAAAGTTGTTTTAGAATCATGGGAAATAATAGTGAAATAGAATCATGATGAAATCATATTTTCAACATCAATAAGAAAACATTCAACATAAGCTTACTTGTTCATTGTATAACAGACAGTTTAGTGCTCCTGTTACCTTAAAAGGCGAAAGGTCACAGCCAAGACTGAAGTAACACCCTGGGGAAGACACCTGACCAGAAGGGGGTCAGGCTTAGCGAACATATAAGCCCAGGGCCTAAGCTGGAGTAGGAAGTCTGACCCTTGAGGCCATGAGCAGGAGGCTTGCAGAGGAACTGACTCAGCCCAGGGATACACTTGAGCCCAAGAGCAGGGTAGGCAAGTAGAATATTGTGAATTTGCCTGGAGAGCACATGTAATTTAAGACTGGAACTAGTGAATAAGGTTGGGGGTTCCAGCAGACCTGAGAGCAGAGCAGAGAAGATAATAGGCCAAGGAGTAAAGCCAGAGCCTGGGAGCAGGTAAAAGGAAGAAGCAGAGGTGGACTTAGAGATAACCCAGTACCCAGAGAGGGGCAGAGACAACCCAATGTCCAGAGAGATGTGGACAGAGCAGACTGTGGCTGACAGCCCATTGAATTAATTGAGCCCAGGAGCAAGGCAAAGCCCAGGGGTAGGGTGTAAATTTCCTGGTAACATCTGTGAGGCTAGGGTTTGGTTAGAAGAGGAGATGAGGAGGCCAAGAAATTAGCTCTTAAGGTGATGATGAGTAATTAGACTGTAACTCATGAGTGGATGAGATCTCAGTCAGAGATCCCTGGGGCAGCCTCCTGTTTCTAAATACATATTTACATCAAGGCATGGCAGTAGAGCAGATGGGAAAGTGGAGAACAGGATGGAACAGGAGCAAAAGGTCCAGTAGGAGGCATCGCACCTGGGGCAGGCCTTTGTTACACATTTGACTACAGTGAGGCCTAGAAACAGCATGCCTCCCAAAGATGACTGTGGCAGTGCACTTGCAGTGCCTGCCACTTTAAGGGCTGAGTCAAGCAGCCAGCAAGTGATTGATTGCAGCAGCCATTTTTAAAACACTGCCTGCCTATATAAACACAGCAGTTTGCTGCTGGCAGCCAGGCAGAAGCATTGCCTGGCTGAAAGACTGTATGAAATATCTTGGAGGTAAAGGCAGGAGCTTATGGGGATGGTTTGGAGGCTTCTGGCCCTGGGTATGACCTAAAACTGCACCCTGCCAGGGATGGGTGGCCCAGTAGCATGGAAGTCCCCAGGAAATGCCAGGCAGTTACCACCCCAATGAAAGGTGGGTCGGGGTGCCTTAACCCCTAGCTTTGACAACACTGTGGGTACAATGGAGCCAGGCATGTCTATGGCCACCTGAGCCCAATGAGAGTGTAACAGCTGGTTGGAGCCTGGCACAGCTGCAGCCAACTGAGCCTCCACAGGGGAAAGAAACCTCAGAGTCCCAAAGGAGGGAAGATGTGTAATCCCTGAAAGGGGATGGTAGTGAGGGCCCAGAACAGGGTTGAGTAGGGCTGAGGGCCACCCAGAAGGGCAGCCCAAGGACATGTGCTGAGTAGGGCTATGGGACAGCCTGAAGGGCAGCACATGGACCAACCCCAAGGTGGAGGAATCAGTTGTGACATTGATGATAGGACCCCAGGGAGGGGTGTGGTGTAGAGGCCCTAGAGAGGGCATAGTAGGAACCCCTGCTGGGGCTGTTAAGGCTGAGATAGCAGTTTGGTCCAGAGAGAGGCCAAGGGAGCAGTTTGACCCAGAGGCCAAGAAAAGTGAGGGCTCAGCCAGAGCATGAGGGGCAAGTCCTGACCCCAGTAAGCCCTCCACCACTAGGAGGCTGAGTGTAGGTCAAAAGTAAGACCTGTAGCAAGCACAATGACCTGCTGCTCTCAGGGAGGGTGGTGGAGTGAGAGCCCCCATGAGACCCTAGAGCACCATTTGTGATATGGGGTGTGAGTATCTTGTGGATGGTATCTGCGAGGCATAGGCTTTGGTGTAGGTGAGGTTTGGAGCCACAGATAATGCCTCCTGGCATCCAGGCATGTAATGGGCAGCCTCCCACATTTACTACCAGATTAGACAGGACAGGCTGCCCCATTAAGACACGTGTCCTTCCATTTAAGAAATGTGTGATAGCAAGTGGTCTTATCAGATCTATCTTTCCTGAACTTAGTTTCTTAAATCCATAAGTATAGGCATCAATAGTAGTGGCCTAATGGTTCAAAATGTGAAACAAGTCATGTTCCTCTTCTAATTCGGCAACCTGTGACGTACAGACACAGCAGTTTATCTGTCCATTACAGGTTGTGTACATTAATCTTCACTGTTATGAAGCTTTTATTTTTTTTCTGGGTTGGGAAAAGAAAAGAAATATATCCTGTAATTACCTGCATGAAGAGTATTAACTAAATCTGCGATACTCCTAATATTACTGTGTTAATTACTTTATCAACAGCTGCTTCAAATAAGTTTCCAGTATATCAAGATAAATGCCCATTCCAGTGGAGAACAAGAGGAGCCTGGGGCCTGACCAGAACTGGCTGTACTGGGACTGTGAGGGACCTCTTGGGGAAGAGTGGGGACAGGAGCCAGGAGGTGACACGTGGCCAAACAGAGTGGCACCAGGTGGCAGCCGGGTGGCTGACCAGGAACAGGAGATGAACCAAGTGGCAGGGAGTGGCTCCCCTGAAGGAGTAAGACCCTAGAGCCAAGACGTGGCATGAGACCCTGGACAGTTTCAAGACCAGAGGGCAGTGGTTAAAAAAAGGGAAGAGGCCCAGACAAGGGCACTCTCAAGGTCCAAAGGGCAGAGCAAGGCACAGGCAAGCCATAGAGTCCAGCTCATGATAAGAATACATTATATAGGGGCATATCCTAGTGGAGAATGGACTTTAGAACTTTAAGTTGATTTCCTCAGCTGATGTTTAAAGAACATTGTTAATATGACACCAAGACAAACCTATTCATGAGGACTTTGGGCCAAGATCATGAATGGCTAAAAGAAGAAATATAGGCCTGAAAGCATATCTGTCTTTGTCTGTGGGAGGCACAGGTGAATAGTAATCACCTATGAAGGGAGAACCTCAGAACCACAACACCTGTTTGAGCCAGGGATGTGGTAAGGGTCAGGTAAAGGGGAGGTTGGATCCCCACAAAGAAATCAACAAGTGAGACTTCACTAAGCACCTGCAGGTACCATCTCCCAGCTAGAATATCAAGACATGACAGGAAAACAAGAATGACTTTCAGAGCACGTAGGTAATTCCATTTCTGAGATCTCACCCTGATGTTGCAAGGGGGTAGGTTGTCAGGCAAGAAAGGACTCAAGGCCTATAACACCTACCCGCAACAATGGTAAAAACAGTAAGAAATGAGAATGGTTGAAAAAATGCTTAGACTTCAACTAAGTCCCAGTTCTTGCAATTGCATAAAATGTGGTCACACAACTTATTCCATTTCTTTCTCCCTATCCAGCAATACATTTTCTGGCACTAGTTTTAATCACTCTCTCCTTTTACTCCTAGAATCTTACTCTGTGAGCTTGTAGTTACTATGTTTTCTTTAAGATTCTTTTAGAAATTAAGTGCTAATAATCCTTAGCATGTTAACACTATTTGTGTGTGTTCTGTATTCTGGGAAATTAACCTGCATTTCCTAGCTAATGGATATTTATTATAACTACAGTGTGGAAGTGCCTAAGGTGGGGAGTATGTCAGGTGCCATACCATCCATCTGATGTGGGGCCCCTCCCCTCAACTCGCCTGCCACAACTTGGTGTTATTGAATGCAAGGAGGGGTTCAGTGGAGATCCTCTTCCTGGGGGACCCCAAGGATGATAGTACTCTGGAAGAAGGTTGTCAACTAGGGCTGTGTGAAATTTCACTGGGTGTTTCATTTTTAATGCTGTTTTGAATCATTTCAAGCTCAAAACAGTGAAACTGAAATGAAACAAAAGGTTCTGAAACAGGCTTAAAATGAAATGAGGGCAGTCAAAACATTTCAAAACATTTTTAGTTTTGAAGCTGGGTTTGCTTGAAAGGAAACAGACAGCAAGGAGAGGGAGGGGAAGAGGGGGGAAAGACTTCTCTGATTATTGCCTGTGTAGCTGGCCAGTGACTGTGATCCAGGGAAGTTCTCTGGAAGCTGCTGGAGAAGAAGCTCCTGCAGAAAAGGAAAGAAAGGCTCTCTGAGTTTGAAAGATTGAGATGCTGCTGGTGCCACTGTGCTGCTTACTAAGTTATTGCCTGCTGTTATTTAAAGAGGTGGGCCAGGTTGAGGCTGTACAGGAGAAGGAGGCCTCATTGGGGCATGAGTCACATATGTCATGAATTTTGCTTGTCAGCAGCCTGAGGTGCAGTTTCCCAGAAACCCCTGCACCTATCTCCTTGAAACTTGGCAGGTTTCATGCCCTCAGAATGGGCTACTATCTCTGATTTTCATCCAAATCTGCTAAAAAATGACAAAGTTATAGGCAGTTTTTTGTGCTTCCCCATTATAGCCTATGGGCAAAAAGTTGAAACAATGTCTAAACAGGGAAACAGTTTCAATGAAACAAAACAGAACAGTGCTTCAAAATGAACCAAACTTAAAACAAAACACTGTCCTGTCAAAATGGCAAAATGGAAGTAAAAAAAAATGATGCTGTTTCACACAGCCCTACTGGGCTTCTCTTACCTGGATGTACCACAGGGGTGGGCAAAATATGGCCCGCAGGCCAGGTCCAGCCCACAGGGCCACTTTATCTGGCCCAAGGGGCCCCTAAAAAGATTTACAAAATTAATATTTATCTGTTTTTAGTTCCTGTCAAAAATGAAAGGAACCAGGGGCAGTAGGACCCAGGGAAGCCACAACAGCAGGGCCTGCCTGGCCCCACCCCACCAATCAGAAACCCCAACAGGGACCACGTGGCTGCACGATGCTAGGAACTCAGGCAAGGCGGGTGGGGAGGGCAGAGAAGGAGCCCGAGGGAAAGCAGTCCCTCCCCTGCCTCATGCCTGGTGCTCCCTGCTGCAGCCATTCACAGCCCATGCAGAGCTGTCCTGGGCAGGCACAGACAGCCTCACATGGGCTGTAAACAGGTGCATTGCAGAGCACCTGCCATGGGGAGGGGAAGGAGCTGCTCTTCCTGTGCTCAACACCAGCTTGTAACCCACCCCTGCTGCCAGCCTGGGCCCTGCACCAGCTCCAGGATCACCTGTCCCAGGGCTGGTGCCAGTGGGGCCCAGAGCAGGGCAGCAGGAGTTCTATGGACCCGGACCAGTTCCTCCCTCTCCGTTGCAGCCAAGCCTGGTTCCACAGACCTCTGCCAGCCTGGACCCCACTCTGGGCCCCACTGGCACTGAGACATCAAGCCATCTGCCTGAAATAATTTCCTGCCCCTGGTGTAGCAGGACCAGTATTGAGTTGAAAGTCCTGAAAACAGCTCTAGGGTCAACCCAGCACCCCTATGCAGCCCTCTTGGCTAGAAGCTCTGCATCCAGAGATCTTCTGGACTAGACTCCCTGGCTGAGCTCAACTCCAGGTTTCTATTCCATCTACACGTATGGTATGCTCACAATCTATCTTCAGCAGGCAGCCACCATGCAAGTCTCCTTTTCTTTCCACTTCAAGAGACAGACTTTCAGCTCCGGCTCTGGAGAGGGCTTATATGCCCACATCCCTACCCGCTTCTGGTCATGTGGCCCATCAGATGACCTTCTGGAAAGCCTGGATAGCTGCCTTGGTTCACAAAAATCTCTTCTCTCAAAGGGGCCATTCCACTTTCTGTAATAGGGTAAGAGTTCCCTGTTACACTGGGATTATTTTAAAGATACCAGGATAATGTTTCTTCCAGGTGTAAATAGATATCAAATTTCTCCTGGGAGAGAGATTTTTCTTGTCTTGAGGTCCTATAGATGTTAGTGGCAGTGGTAATCCCTCACAACTGAGGATGATTACCCCACAGGTCAAGTTATAGATGAGTCTGTTGATGGATAAGAAGGCCAATGCTGGAAACACAGACTCTCTATCAGACATCATAGGTTGTGGTTAAAGGGAGGATCAGACCATGGATTTCTGTCTTGTTTTGTTTCCTTCCTTTACTATTATCTTCTGCCTCCAGGGTGAGACAACTTTCTTCAAAGTCAGATTTACCTTCTCTCACAAGGCATCACCTTGTAGTCCTATACCAATCTAGTTTTTTCCCAACCTGCGGTAATGCCACACTTATTAATGTTTCTCCTTGAGGGTATCCTTGAAGTCCCACATGTCCTTTGTGCTTGGCTGAGTTGGGTGTATAGCAGTTGTTTTGGTAAGCATACATCAGATACGTTTAAACAATGCCCTGTCCACTGCAGCTAAGACTAAATAATCAACTCTTCCATACAGGAGGTGCTAAAATCAGTGAGGATACTGGCATTTGTGTGACAATCCTCCCACTTTATACCAAGGATATTCCAGAGGTAGTGCTGCTGATGGTATTCCAGGCTTTTCAGGTTCCACAGCCATAGAGAAGAGTTGGTATTTAACACAGCCTTATGTAGTAGGAGCCTTGTTCGAGTCCTGATGTCGTGATCATTGGAAAACTGAATCATTGTATATTCAAAGGCATAGCTGGCATACTGAATCCTCCACTGGATCTCCTTGTCAATCTTGGCCTTCTTTGAGAGAGGGATGCTGACCTATACAAAGTGTCCAACATTCTCTATCTCCTGTTTGTCCGTGAAGAACTTTGCTGGAGGATTGATTGGCCCAGAGCCGGCTGGTGAGGCACCTTTGTTTTTCCAATATTAAGGGTCAGTTCCAGACACTGGTATGCTTGAGAAGCAGTTATTGGTCATCTGCAGATCCTCCTCTGTATGTGCAATGAGAGCACACTCATCAGCTACTGAAGTCCACAATTGAGGCCTAAGTAACTTTGGTTTTGGCACAGAGAAGGATAGATTGAAAGGTTCCCATCCATGCTGTACTTGATGCCAAAGCCATGTGGCAGATGGTCACAGAAGAGTATCTTGATGAGCACAAGGAAGATGGAAAACAGAATTGATACTATCACACAGCCCTGCCTGTTGCCAGTTCAAATGGCAAAGGGCTCTGTAGCGGAGCCACTGTATAGGATGAAGGTGATCATCTGGTCATAAGAGAGGGTGATAAATTTCTCTGGGCAGTCAAACTTCAACAATAACTTCTATAAAGCCTCACACTTAACAGAGTTGAAGGTTTTGGTAAAATCAATAAAGGCCATATACAGTTCCTGGTGTTGTTCTTGGTATTTTTCCCTGGACATGCCAGATCACAAAAACATGTCTATGGTGTCTTTTGGTAGTCTGAAGCTTCACTGAGACTCAGGAAGGACTTTCTCAGCAAGAAGAAGCAGTAGGTTCAGCAGAATTTGAGTTAGGATCTTCACAGCAATGAAGATGATGCCTCAATTTCCACAGACAGATTTATCTTCCTTTTTAAAAATGGTGACAATATTAGCGCTCCTTAGGTCAGTGGAAATTTCTTCAGTGTTCCAGATTTTGAGAAGCCATCAGGTCCAGATTCTTTGTTATTCTTCACCTGTCTTATCACCTGGTGGACTTCTTCAGAGGTTGGTAGACTGTCAAGTTTTTCCTTTACTGGATGCTGTGGGGTGGATTCAATGGTTTCATCAGTCACCTCAATTCCCAGTTCAGGAGCTTTTGGTAGTGGTCCTTCAAGGGTTTTTGATGGACTTGTTGCATCTGAGGAGTGTACTGCCATCTTCAAAAATATTCAGGTTGAGTGCACAAGAGCTTGGTCCACATACAGCCTTGATTGTGCTGAAGAAGCTCTACATGTCATGACTGTCAACACATTGTTGGATTTCTTTTGCCTTTTCTTCCCACCATTTGTTCTTGACTTCTTGAGCCCTCCTCTGGGCTTTAGATTCAAGTTGTTGAAAAGTTCCTTGCTTCTGACTGGATGCATGATGGTTTTTCCAGTCACAGAAAGCTTTCCTCTACTAATTGAGAAGGGATTTTACCTCAGCATTGTTTTAGTCAAACTAGTCCTGATGGCATTAAGTGATAAAGTTAATTGATTCTGTGCAAACCTCATGGATGGCCTCCTTTAGAGCTTGCCAATCTTCCTCAACACAAGCATCCATCATTTTCAATCCTAAAATCTGCAAGTTTCTTGCTGAGAAGTTTGGAGGACTTCATGGTGTCTGATCCCAATTCCCCAAGCTGACCCCCAGGATGATGTGGAAGCTTATGTAGACACTTTTGGGAGGCCAGCTGCAGCCTGTAAATGGGACCCAAGCAGCTGGGTGGTGCACATAGACCTCCTGCTCATTGGCCTCATGCAGGCAGCCTACTGGGCCCTCATCCAATCAGAGGCCTGAGACTATGGGAAGATAAAGGAGGCCATACTATACCACCTTGAGATATCACAGAGGCCATGCCGACAGAAGTTCCAGGCCCAAAAAGGGGAAGAGGTGTTATGACCATGCCTGCTTGCTCAGACCCTGAGGGACATAGTGGAGTGATGGCTCCAACCAGGGACCAGGTCTGTAGGGGAGGTGGTGGATTGCATTATACTGGAACAGTTCCTGACTGACCTTGGGGGAAGCACGCAACACTGGGTAAGGCAACATCACCCAAAGATGATAGAAGAAGCTTTATGTTTGGCTGAAGACTATGTTGCAGCAGGAGCAGAGGGAGAGGGCCCCAAGAAGGAGTGGTCAGGAAGGCCGAGAATGGGGCAGCACTTGGAGGGCCCTAGCAAAGGAAGAAAAGGGGAGATGGTCAGACTACCTAGCCAAGAGTCTACCTGCTGGGGTACCAGAGACATAATTTGCCACAGGTGCAGCAAAAAGGGGCATGTGTCTTGATTTTGCCCACAGACACCCCAAGCTGAGACAACAATGGAGAGCCCCCGTAAGGAAAAAATGGCATGTAGCTTCCGGTGTCACAAGGGTCCCAGTTGACAGAATAAGCTAGTCATAGAGGTTTGAGTGGGAAACATCATCTCCTACTTCCGGGAAGAACAAAAGCAGGAGCCACTGTTCTGGAATATATGGCAGACCCAGCTGGCCAGACAAGAGGGAGAGGTGGTAGACCTGGAGAGGGTGAAACTTAGCCCCCACTTTGAGGTAAGGATGGACATCCTATACTGGGTGGAGGAGCAGAAAGAGGGAGGCAAGAAACAGCAGGTCCTAGTTCTATGGAAATACGGGGGTGATCTGCTACAGGTAGCCCATACTCTTCCTATGGGAGGACACCTGGGAAGGGACAAGAAAGAGGCTAGGTTGAAATGACAGGTCTTCTGGCTGGGTCTCTACAAAATGGTGGAGAGGTTTTGCACAGAGTGCCCTGAGTGTCAGAAAACAGAGGGGCTAAGGCCGCACAAAGCCCTATTGAGACTACTGTCATTAATGAGGTACCCATTTGATAGGTTCACCATGGACATGGTGGGACCCTTTCCCTATAGCTGGACAGGCTGCCAATTCATCCTAGTAATCATCTATTATGCCACCCAGCTTCCTGAAGCTATCCCCCTGTGCTAAGTGACTGCATCTGTGATAGCCAATGCCCTCATAAGATGGATTGTGTGGGTCTGGATTGCCTGGGAATTCCTCACAGATCAGGGTAAGAACTTCACATCTAAGATTCTGTGTGGGGGTATGTAACACACTGAAAATTAAACAATTCCAGACCTCCATGTACCACCCCCAGATGGATGGATTGGTGGGATACTTCAATTGGACACTAAAAGGGATGTTAAGGACGTGTATGCGGGGTGACCCTTGGGGATGGGATGTGATGATCCCTCCCCTTCTGTTTGCAATCAGGGAAGCTCCTCAAGCATCCACCGGGTATGCCCCATTTGAACTGTTTTTTGGCCATGGCCCAATGGGCCTCCTAGCTGTGATCTGTGAAGGATGGGAAGCCTACTAGATGGAGAAACACTGCCACAGGCTGAGACCAGTTTCTGAGACAGGTTAGAGAGAGCACTGGTGATAGCTCAAAAGAACCGAGGACAGAGAAAAGAAAAACATAAACAACTCTATGATGCACATACTGTAGAAAGAGAACTGAAGATGGGAGACTGGGTGCTATTACTACTACCCGATAGTCCACACAAGTTAATAGCTCAATGGCAGGGTCCATTCCAAGTAACCAGGTGCACAGGGCCAGTAAACTATGAGGTCCTTCAGACCGAGCCCACTAAGAGAAAACAAATCTATCACATTAAATTATTGAAGAAGTGGCATCAAAGAGAGGGATGGATAATAAAAGATCTAGTTGAGTGCCAGGAACTAGATGAAGAGAGGGAAACTCAAAGGCTAGGGGAGGACTCACTGAGACTGGAGGTAGATAACTGACTCAACCCCAAACAGCAGAAGACCTTAGAGACCTTAATGTCCGAGTATCATGATGTATTATGCAAGACCCCAGGGAAGCTACAGGGGTAGTACATAGCATCCAAACCCCACCCAGACAGATTGTACGTAATCATTGGAGAAGTCTACCCTGGCACCTATGGCCTGAGATCAAGCAAGAAATCCAGGTGATGAAAAAGTTGGGCATCATCAAGGAGTCCTGGAGCCCATGGAGAAGCCCAGTGATGGTGGTCCCAAAGACTGATGGGGCCATAAGATTATGTCTCAATTATTGGAAGGTAAATGAAATAGCAACATTTGATGCTTTCCCAATGCCCCAGGTTGAGGATATGTTGGAGAAGGTCAGCCAAGCTAAATACATTTCAACCTTGGACCTCACCAAGGGCTATTGGCAGATCCTGATGGCTCTGGCTGACAAGGAAAAATAAGGCTTTGGAACCCCATGGGACTTGTTCCAATTTAGGAGGATGCCTTTCTGGCTCCATGGGGCAGCGACCTCATTCCAGTGCCTGGTGGACCAATTGTTGACCCCCCATCAAGAATACACAGTCACGTATATTAATAACATCATTGTCTTCTCCAGTGACTGGGAAACACACTGCCAACACCTGTAGGAGATCCTCAACGAACTCCAACAGGCTAGGTTGACCATGAACCCCAGGAAGTGTGCACTGGAGAAGAAGGAGACCCAGTAATTGGATTTATGGCCGGATGGGGAAAAATAAAGCCCATAGCTGATGAGGTCTGACAACTCCCATTACCGCAAACCCTCAGACAGCTGATCTTTCCTGGGTTGCACTAATTATTACAGGTGTTTTATTAAGGATTTCTCAGAGAAGTCAGCACCCCTGATGGAGAGGACCAAAGGCTGGAGGAACAAGCTTCAGTGGAACTCCCAGGCCATCCTAGCCTTTGAACAGGTTAAGACAGCCCTGTGTCAACATCCAGTGCCTTATACTTGAGACTTTGAGAAGATGTTTTTTCATACAGACACCTCCACCATGGCATTAGGAGCTATCTTCTTCCAGGAGGACTGGGGGGAAGAGAGAACAATAGCCTTTGCTAGCAAAAAGCTGACACCCACGGAGACACGACACTCTACAATTGAGAGGGAATGTTTGGCTATCAGGTGTGTGGGGTGGTGGAACTATTTTGTTATTACTTACTAGGTCAAAACTTCATATTAATCACAGACCATGCACCCCTATGCCATCTACAAACTGCCAAGCTTGATAATGCCAGACTAATGAGATGGTCTCTTGTTTTACAATCCTTTTATTTTACAGTGAAGCACTGGGCAGGGAAGAAGAGCAGGAGACTTTACTTCCTGTCATGCACTGAAGATATGACAGACATGGGTTTGAGGGTGATAAGCCCAGCTGGCCAGGTCGAGGATGGTGAAAACTCAGCGGACCTTAGGTCTGGGGGGACAAAAGGGGGAAGGTGTGTAACAGGGGGCTTAAGTGAAACCCCTGTTACTGAAGGTAAAACCTAGGCACAGGTGAATAGGGAAGTTGGGACACAGCAAGGGGGAGATTGGTACACCAGGAGCAGATAAGGAGATAATGACTACAGCGAGACATAAATTGTGGGGTTAGGCATAGATATTGCCCTTGGGGCACTGGAGAGAAGAAGGAAAAGCTGTTTCAGAAAAATAGAAAATAGGCACTTGGTGAAACCCTCCTGGGTGGTCTGGTGTCTCTTCCCCCCCACCCCTTAGGGAATAACATCAAACCTTTTTTCCATCTCCTTAGTCATGGCAGGAAAGTCCTGAGAAGAGAGGGAGTGGACCGCAGATACACTCTTACAGCCTGGGAGGCCCATCAGCAGGGGAAACCCTGCAACATGTATAAATTAAAGCTTGATAGCAATCATCTATAAAGTTAGTACACCTTTTTTAGCTTTCTCTTCATGGTTGATTGAGCTTTTTATGGCATGATAGCTATTTTGTATATGTACCTGGTCTGCAGGTAATTGTACGATTAACTAGTTAATTGCACAATACTTGTAATTTGTAAAGCGGGCCTAATTGTCTTAAAATCCTAAGAATTTCTATATCCAAGTTTTAGTTTAATGCACAAGAAATACTTTAAAAATATCAGGAAATCCCACTTGTGCAAACAGACACACAGGTGCAATATATGAAAGAGCAAAAATTGTGGCATATACATGGGCCCATGTAGCCTAACTTATATGTAACACAGCTAAAGGCCAACTACAGCTATTATAATTTAAGCTAAAAGGATTCAAACTTAAAACAGAAGTCTTCCAATGGCACTTAAGTTTACAACCATCATAGGATGTACTCTTGGACTTTGCATTTTTTGTCATGTTGTAATATAGCAACTAGAAGCAAAGCACAGAATTTCACTTCATGAATGTTTTATATAACATTTCCCCAAAAAACCTCTTGTCTGGGATTAGGTTTAGAATGCAATATTTCAGGAAAGCCTTATCTGTTTTAAGGAAATTGTGGAGTGGGGTTGAAAACTGGTCCTAGAAAGGGAAATTAGTTTTTATCTTAATTTGACATAGATAATATTCATCATCAAGGAAACAATGAAGCGTGATTCTTGTGGGAGACTCCCTGCTGTGGGGCATGGAAGGAGCCACTTGTCATCGAGACCCCTTTGCTCAAAAGGTCTGTTGTCTTCCAGGAACCAGGATTAGAGATGTTACAGCAAGGACCCTTAAACTGGCCCACTCTACTGACCACTACCCCAAACTCCTTGTGCACATGGGTATCAATGACAAGGCAAGAAACAGCCCTGGTAGAATCATGAGAGACTACAAGACCATAGAGGTGAAGCTCAAGGAACTAGGAACACAAGTGGTCATCTCAATCCTCCCAGTCCGAGGCCATGGCTGTTGTAGGGAGGAGTACATTCAGAAGGTCAACTGAAGACTTAGGAGATGGTGTCACCATGTAGGCTTTGGATTCCTCCACCATGGTATGCAGTTCAAGAAGAGTGGTCTACATGCAAGAAATGGTATTCACCTCACAACCAGAGGGAAGAAGCTCTTCTCTATGGGAATTGCTGACTTTTTTAAAAGGACTTTAAACTAGGCATTCTGGATTTAGTGCAGACCAAAGGAGAGGATGTCATGTGTGGCCTGAGGATTGGAGATACCCTAGAAGATAGTGATCACAACTTGATTAGTTCCACCATCCACAAAGAGGCTAGGAAAACATTTAGTAGAACAGAAGTCCTAGACTTCAGAAGGGCAGACTTTGGCTAATTCAGAAAGTTAGTTGGAGAGGCCCTCTATGACCAGCAACTGAATTTGGGAGTTCAGGAATGGTGGTGCTTCCTTAAGGGATCAATTCTCACTGCTCAAAAAGAGGCCATTCCCACACAGACAAAAAGTAGGAAAGGAAGGAGCCAAGAGACCTGCTTGGCTCAATGGGATATTAGGGAACTACTGAAAAAGAAAAAAGCTTACAAGCAATGGAATAATGGTTCAGCAACCAGAGAAAAGTATAAGAAAAAATCAGGCTCCACTGTGGGACCCCTACTGAAAATGGAGGGGCAGTCCACAGTTGATCCCTGCAAAAAGGAAGAGCATCACATCAGTAATCGTAAAATCAAATGGGAGCTGTTTACCTGTCCAGAATCCCAGAGACTATGGGGAAATTGACAGACTACATGAAATCAGTCCTGAACAGGCGAGGCGTCTCTTAGAACCCCTGGATGTTTTCAAGTCTACTCGGCCAGATGGCATCTGAGAGCCCTGAAAGAACTAGCTGAGCTTATAGCAGCACCACTAGAGCTGTTTGAAGATTCATGGAACTTGGGAGTGGTCCCATATGGCTGTAAGAGAACCAATGTGGTATCTATCTTCAAGAAAGGGAAGAGGTATGACCCTGCAAACTACAGTAGAGTTAATTTGATTTTGGTCCTAGGAAAAATTTTTGAATTTTTTTTTAAGGTGGTCATCAATTACAAGCTGGTAACTGTTGGGGTATTAAGAAGTAACCAGCATGGCTTTGTAGAGGGACGAACCTGGTGTCCCTTTATGACCAAGTAACTAACCAGCTGGACAAGGGACATGAAGTTGATGTCATTTACCTGGACTTCAGTAAAGCCTTTGATTCTGTTTCCCATGAGATTCTCCCAACTAAATCGGAGGGTACTGGGCTGGACCAGTCTACAGTGAGGTGGGTGGACATTTGGCTTAGAGGCCAATCCCAGAGAGTTGTAATCAATGGGATGGCCTCATCCTGGAGGACTATCTCCAGTGGTGTCCCCCAGGGATCTGTGCTTAGACCCATGCTCTTTAATATATTTATTAATGACTTAAATGACAGGGTGGAAAGCTTAATGATTAAGTTTGTAGATGATACTAAGCTGTGGGAAAATACAGGCACATCACAGGATAAGGTAAGGATCCAGGATGACCTTGACAGACTGGTTTTAAGGGCAGAATGGAGTCAGATGAGGTGTAACAGGAAGAAGTGCAGGGTTCTTCATCTGAATAGGAAGAACCTTCACTAAAACTATATGATGGGTGGTAGTACACTGGCTGGCACAGCATCTGAATGGGACCTGGAGGTCACAATCAACTGGAAAATGAACATGAGTTAACAGTGTGATAAGGTTGCCAGCAGGACAAACAAAACTCTGCCATGCATCAGCCAATGTGTTGCCAACAGATCCAGGGAGGTGCTTCTCCCTCTCTATTCAGTGTTGGTGAGGCTACAGCTAGAATACTATGTCCAGTTCTGGGCACCGCACTTCAGGAAAGATGTGGATAAGCTCAAGAGGGTACAAAGAAAGGCCTCCCATGTGATTAGGGGCCTGAAGGATAGGCTGTATGAGGAGAGACTCCTTGAACTTGGCCTATTCAGTCTCAGTAAGGGGTAGAAGTACGTTAGCAGTTAGCATCAAAATATAGGGGAACAATTCTTCAGAGAGGCACTTCAGGGGAGGATGAGGACAAATGGGTACAAGCTGATAGATGGAAAATTTAGGCTGGACATAAGGAAACACTTTTTTTCCATAAGGGTTGCCAGAATCTGGAACACACTCCCAGCAGAGGTGGTACAGTTGCCATCCTTGGAGGTGTTAAAGATGAGGCTGGATAAGCACCTTGTTGAGCTTTTTTGAGGCCATTAACTTCCTGCCCATGGCAGAGGACCAGACTTAATGATCTTGCAGATCCCTTCCAGTCCTCTGATTCTATGATTCTAATACATAACTGTGAACTAACAGTTAAATATAACATTTTTCATTGATTCTCTGTAAAACAAATCAGAATGTGATTTTTTAATTTCACATTTTTGACAGGTGTCTGGAAACAATTCAACTACAGTTGGTGGAAAGGATTTTTTCATTGCTTGGAATCTATTACCAGTGTTTAATCTGTGTGGTGGGATATAAACTGATTAGCTATGTGCCAGGTCCCCATATTGAAAAATATTTGAGTTGTATCCTCATCAATGAGGGGAGAGAGGAGCAACTCCTGCATGGTCTGTCCTAAATCCTAAACCTTTTTAATTTCAATATCAGGAATTGCACTTACTTCTAGGTCTCAAATTGTGCTACAACTTTAGTTGTAGCTGCTGTGTTGTTAGAGTTCCTTTAAATCAGTTTTATAGTGATTTTTAGCTTTGCTTTTCATTTACAATAACCCATTTCAAGGTTTGGTA
>NW_017728916.1:20570033-20576936 GCF_001723895.1 Crocodylus porosus
TCCCCTGCTGGCCCCTCGTGGACATGTGCAAGGATAATTCTCTCAAAAAGCTTCCCCAGGATCGGGGTAAGACTAACTGGCCTGTAGTTTCCTGGGTCCTTCTTCCTCCCTTTTTTGATAATGGGACCCACATTGGCCCTTTTCCAGTCCTCTGGCACCACACCAGAACACTACGAGTGCTCATAAAGCCATGCTAGGGCTCCCACAATGACCTCTGCTAATTCCCTCAGCACTCTTGGGTGTAGAACATCAGGACCAGAGATTTAAATATGTCCAGTCCCTCCAGAAGTCCCCTGACTAGATCCTGTGACTCTCGGCTGAGTGTGCCTCCCCAGGAGTCTACGTGGGTCCTGGTGGGGGGTGGCTGATCCAGTCCCTGCTCAGGAAAATGGAGGAAAAGACATTGTTAAATAGGTTAGTTTTGTCATCTGGTGTGACAACCAGATTTCCTAGCATGTCTTGCAGAGGTCCCACTTCACCCAGTGCCCTTTTTTTGCCCTCTATATATCTAAAAAAGAACTTCTTGTTGTCCTTTATCTGGGTAGCTAGTCCATTTTCCATCTCCGCCTTGGCCTTCTCGACTGCCCCCCTGCAGCCCAGAGCCACTGAGGTATAGTCTTCCCTGATGATGGCCCCTCCCTTCCACTGGCTGTATGCCTCCCTTTTAGCTAGGAGATGTTCCCATATGCTTTTGGTGAGCCATGGGGGCTTTTGCATCCTCTTTCCCCCTTTGGTGCATGTTGGGATTTCCTCTCTTTGGGCCTGGAGGATCATCTTCTTAAGGAACAACATTCTTCTTGGCCACCCAACTCCCCTCCCCTCTGGGACCTTAGTGCCTCCTCGACTATTCTCCTTACTTCATTGAAATCCACCCTCCTAAAGTCCAGGGCTGCTGCCTTGCTGCAGGCCTTTGCCACCTTGCGCTGGATGGTGTATTCCAGCAGGCGGTGACGGCTGTCACCCAGGTGGTTGAGCACCTGCAGCCCCTCACCAGGTCATCGCTCATGGCCAGCACCAGATCCAACAAGGCATCTCCCCTGGTAGGGCTGTGCACCTCCAGAGTTGGAAGGAGGTGCTGTATTTTGGCTAAGAACCTACATGAGTGGTCAGACCTGGCTGACTGATCTTCTCAGCAGATATCTGGAAAGTTCAGGTCACCCATGATGAACACATCTTTTGACCTAACTACCTCTGTGAGCTGACTTAAGAATTCCCAGTCTATCTCTTCCCCTTGGTTGGGTGGTCTGTAGTAAACCCCCACCATTAAGTCCCTTTCCCCTCAACTTCCTTGTATTCTAAGGTTAGCTATTAATTATTGATAAGACAAAAAAGTAGGCTGTTCTGTCAGTGAAAATGATATATTTACATAAAAAGTCTGTGATATGGCAAACATCCGTTTCCTATCACATTTTTTTTTTTACAAGCTAATTCTTCCCACAAAGTCTTTAGATAATAGAACAACTGTTTAGTAGGTGCCAATTTATGTATAATCTTTTTGGCTTTTTTTTTGTCTATAGAGCAAACATCTGTCACATCTATATGGTAAGTAAAATACATTCTGATTTTCTGTACTTTCATTGGCTTTTCATAATTGTCATTTCCCACATTATGTGTTGTAATTGTTTCTAAAGCTGTTTATGAAAGATTGTGGACATCTGGAGGCAAATGTGATATAGTCAAGCTTATTAGGGCATATTGTATCTTACTTGCAATTGCTCAAAGTGTGAAGAATTGTGCTTAATGGTTATTTTTGATATTCTTAGGGAATCCTAACATTCACTTCATTTTTCATTTAACACTTCTGCCTCTTCCCAGAGAGACAGAAGTAGAGGTATCATTAATTATTGTATTCCAGATTATTTATCTGTTGACTTTAGAAATAGATCTAACTTGTGATTCCCTTTTCCTGTCCAGACATTTTTAAGCAAGCTATCCACTAGCAATTCTGTGTTACTCTTTAGTTAGGCTGCAAGTACCAGGGCTTGGGTGTTTCAGACCTATGTCCTAAAGCTAGGAATCTCTCCCTTTTTCATGGTATAATGTTACAGTGTGTACCCCTACTGGATTAAAATATACTGAACTTTAAACTTGTTCTTGATTTAAAGACCCAAGGTTGTTCCTCCTGTGATATAAAATCAATTTGATTTTGCTAAAGGAAAAGCCAGATTTTTTTGTTTGTTTGTTTTACCTAATAGTGATTTTTTTTATGTTCCCAAAGGCTGCTTCTAACTTTCCATTAGGGGACAAAGGTCAGTCAAGATGACCCAAAGGTTTTCATAAATTCATTTTTTCAATAGTTCTTGAAGTTTATCTTATGGATATTGCTACTAACTCAGGCCGTCTACATAAGATGCTACTGCACTTTTATTTAGTACTTGTATAATTAAATACTAAATAAAGGTGCAGTAAACAGAGTTACTGTGCAGTAGTGCCAGCAAACTCCTTTTAAGTAATGACACTGTTCAGTAGCCTAATAATATTGTGCAGTAGTATATTAGCACGGTTACTGCTGTGATGCACAAGTGCACAATATTATTTGGCTACTACACAGTTAGTGTCTCATGTAGACACACCAACTATGTAGTGTGTAAACATATCCTGGAAACTAATAACCTATCACACATTTCCACCTCTGCAGCACTATTTTTAGCACTTACAACACACATCTACTTGTGGAACAGAAAAGATATTACACCATTATTTAGCATGCTTCTGAAAAGTGGGCAGTGGAACTGTTCTGTGTAAACTGTCATTCTAAAACATGGAAATTATTTGCATGGTACATATAAGCTAATGAGTAACAACAGTGGCATTACTAAAACTTAACAGAAAAAAATAGGACTGACCCTTCATATAATGTCATCCAAATCAGCAAACATTTACTATGATTTGGGCATAAAGCAGGCAGAAACACATTGTAAATTTTAACATGTTGAGGATCATTAAGTTGATGGTGTCAATTTGTTAAAGTGCCAAGTAATGATTTTACAGGTAATTAGACTTTAACAGGCAGAAACAAATTTATGTCTTCTTGTTTTTATGATGTGTGTAATGATAGATGTACTATCATACAATCTGTTGTTTTTAGGTACACAACATCTCTTAATGTCCTAAAGCAAATGAAATATTACATGTCAGGAACTGATCAGTGACTGTATAAAACACATTAGTGGCTTTTCTTCTTTTAGCTACTTTTAATCGAAGCTCATTCATCATGTCATAGAAAGATGGAATGTTTCAGGTTATTCTTGCTTCATGGAGAAATGGCAGTGAACCTTTAAGGTCAAGAGGACAAGACAATAGTTTCAGGTTATTACAATTGCTTTTTCTAATAGTTGAGGTCCATACTGACCTAATGGATTTTGTTTGTATGTGTGTGGTTGGTGCTATTCCTCGTGCGTGACTGCAGTCTTAGCAGGAACACTCTTTACCTTGTTTCAAAATGTGTATGGAGTTTAATTTTCATGGCTTTAAGTATTTTTGTATTATTATCATTTTTACAAACCCTTTTCTATCCTTGCTGTCCTATGTTATGAAAGAAAGACCTATGTTATGTGTGTGTCCCCCACCTGGCATACATGCTTTTATTTGCAAATAAGAGCATCTTTAAAGCTATTATACTTATTGTCACCCCTTTGTGCACCCAAATGAAGGTTACAGGTGGTATTGGTAAATATATTTTAACACTGGCAAGCAGGCTATTAATCTTGCCAGTTTTTAATATTTCTCAGACTTGTTTACAGGGGCAATCTGACAAGAAGAGTTTCCCTTCAGCAGTCCTCAAACTAATAAAATGGGTTTTCGCTCTTCTGAAACTTCAGAATGATTTTATTAATTTGGTTCTAAACTTGTGCTACTTACTGTCTTTATTCATTTGGTCACCATAATATGCACTGAGGCTAAGGACAGAAGTTACACATAAACTGGTATAAGTGATTGTAAACTGGTTCAAATCTGTAATAAAATAGAAGTTCAGTTCACATAAACCACTTTCAAAAGGGCTAAAACTGGTTTTGGATAAACCTGGATGGATGTAGTATCAGACTTAACTGATTTAGGTTAAATCAGTTTATTGAACTTCTGTCTGAGACCTACTTACAATTCAAGTTTAACTCTCAGTGTATCTCTCCTGCAAATACCCCACCCCTCACAGGGTGGGTGGGCTAGCCTTGGCAAAGCTATCTGCTTGAGCTCAGCAAAGACTCATGGTCTAGCACCCCCCAGCTTCTGTCCTGGGCCACTGCAAGGAGGTGGTTACATTTCTAGGATCAAAAGTAAATGTCTGTTGACTTGCTTATTGGTTCAATCTATACAGCTTAGACTAACTTGTGAGGATAGAATTGATTCAGCCTCAAGACTTTTGACTGTCTGTACTTACCCTCAAAGTGTATTTCAAATGCAGTTGGGGTTAGACATTTTCTTTGCAGAAATTAGGATTTATATTTTTCCTTCATAATATAACCTAGCAATCTCTCTCTAAAATGGACATCACTTACTAGTTAGCATTATTAAAGCAACTCTTTAGCAGCAATTCAAACTCAAGGGTTAATTGAAGATAATGCAGTATCTGTTATTGGGCTGTGGACTTTGGGGTTTTTTTTTCCCCCTGTAGGGCAAAAAGCATTTAAGAAGCATAGATAGACCACACAGATCTGAGTTGGTTTAAGAAAAAATCTTTTTCTCATGTTTGTTGGCTTTTGGTGGCAGATAAGTTTGCTGTCAATCAGCCCTGTTGCTAGCTGAAGTGTCAGAGATGTAGTCTGCTCTCCGATGCCTGTTGTTTGACACTTCATAAATGAGATGTTTACTTCAATAAATTCTTACCTGTAATTATATTGTCACTATTCATGATGCTGTACTTAAAGATCTGTCACCATTTCCATTACAAACACTATTTTCAGGGGTGTATAACTGAATATTAATATGTTTGTGGCCAAAAAATAGCATGAAAAAATCTCATCCTGAGCAAGTACAGCATTTTAGGTGACAGTTTGGACTGCTGGCTTCTTGCATGTCACATGCAACAAAATAACTGGTTATCAGTTATCATATGATTTGATGGCTGTCCAGCTGACCTTTCAAAAGTTTGATTCAGCAGGCTGCAATAACATTTATTTAGCCAGGTTTGAATTTACATGTGGTTGGAAGGGTAGATGTGTTGGGTTTTCTTTAAAGAAAATCATACAAGCCATGAAATAAGTTCAGACATAGGTTTCCATTGTTTTCAATGAATGGTGGATAAGTGAATAAATATTTTATAGGCTTATAAAATAAGCAGATGTTCCACCATGTGATTGGAATAGGCTACTACATTGTTCTTGCACTCCTTAAATGTTTTCATTAGTTTTAGCAGACGTAAAACCAAATTGAAAGCTGTGTTGCTGCTTTTGATGGCTACCCATAGGAGCATTTAGGTGTCCAGTGTACACCTAGCATTGCCCTGCTTTTAAGAAAATATGTTTTGGGATTGATGGTGTAACAGGGGAGGCCTGCTCAGGGTCCATCTACTGGTGGCCCCACCCACCTGTTCTGGGCTGACAGCTGCAATGCATCATTGCAAACTAAATTGCATCTGGATGTAGTTTAGTTTGCAGTAAAGCAAGGTCATCTAACACCCCCCCCAAATTGGTACATGTGTAATGTATGATGCCATTAAGCCACACATATTACATTTTCTTCATGTATACATCATGAGAATCATCATGTGTACAAGCACCCTATGATTTCCCTCCCTAAGGATACAAATCAATAAAAAGTCTAATCTCAGTATCTCATATCTGTAAGAGGACTCTTTAAAAAGCTTGTGTAGGTAGATGCATTTATTTAGGAACAGTATAATGTGATTGTTTTGTCAAAGTAATATAATTGCCTTGTTTTGTCCAAGTAATATAATTGCCAATGTGCTAAGTAACAATTTTCAGGATATGGCATTCCTTAAAAAAAAAAGCCATCTAAGAATGATCAAATCATATGGTAAACTTTTCTATATACTGACATACAGCAAATTATTCATCCTTAAGATATTTTTCTTGCATAGGTAAATATGGAGTGAACCTCTTACAATGGCCTATGTCAGAGAAAACTCTCTCTTTTTTCTTTTTCCAAACCCAAATTTTTGTCTTATAGAGGACCTAGAGCTTGAAATGTTGAGCATTTAGATAGTAAAGTTACTGTGTTGGTTTAAGTGTGCACAATTTAGCAGAATGCTAAGGTGAAATGTGTTTTTTTCAAATTCCTGTTAAAAAACATGTTTCTATCTGCCTTTCCAAGATAAATTTAAGATACTACACTAATGATATTTCTGATGACCCTCCTGCTCATTTTTTATTACTCTTTCCTCCACATATAGATCTTGAATTGTCTTAGCATGGGACCACGCTCTTGGATCACACTTTTGGGTGGCAGTCTGATGATTATGAAACATGACCTTCCAACATCTTATTTATGTACAGTATTTACAAATCTGTTCCTTCCAGGAAAAGCAACCAAACAGCCTGTTTAAAGAAAAGTAATGTTATTTAGAACACAAACAGTCAAATAGTCTATACTCACATTTCTTATCACCTATCGAAAGAGTTTCCAGATATAGCTCCTGGTGTCTGAGCTGTTTATGATACCCCACATAAAACTCTAGCTAGTATAACCCCTTCTGTTAACTCACAAACCACACTAAACCATTTCTCCTTCCAGCTTCATATGTTGTGTCCTTAGGGAACCACTTAGTCCTGCACCCAGTAAAGTGAGCAAAATTCTGGCTTGCATCCATAAATGCGTCTCAAGCATATCCCAAGACGTCATTCTCCCCTTGTACTCGACCTTGGTGAGGCCGCAGCTGGAGTACTGCATCCAGTTTTGGGCTCCACAATTCAAAAAGGATGTGGAGAAGCTTGAGAGAGTCCAGAG
>NW_017728916.1:20577036-20587052 GCF_001723895.1 Crocodylus porosus
AGAGCCATGTGCATGATGAGAGGTCAGGAAAACAGACCTTATGATGAAAGGCTGAGAGCCATGGGACTTTTCAGCCTGGAAAAGCTTAGGCCCAGGGGGGACCTGATGGCCACCTATAAGTTTACAAGGACCTGGGGGAACGTTTGTTCACCAGAGTGCCCCAAGGGATTATAAGGTTGAATGGTTATAAACTCCTGCAAGACTGTTTCAGACTGGACATAAGCAAGAACTTCTTTACTATCCAAGCCCCCAAGGTCTGGAATGGCCTGCTGCCAGAGGTGGTTCAAGCACCTACTTTGAATGCCTTCAAGAGAAATCTGGATGTTTTTCTTGCTGGAATCCTATGACCCCAGCTGACTTCCTGCCTCTGGGGCAGGGGGCTGGACTCAATGATCTTCCGAGGTCCCTTCCAGCCCTAATGACTATGAAATCTATGAAATCCCCAACCACCACATTTTTCCCCAAATTAAGTCATTCTTTAACTGCTTATCCTCCAGCTTGTTAGGTCATTGGGTTCTGAAAGTATTTCATTTTCCTCCTCTGTTCTTCCCAAACTAGAACAAATGAATGCTAATGGAGGTTTAAAATCCAAAATGTAGAAGTTTCACCTTATTGACCAGATTCCAAAGACTTCTCATAAAATGTATTATAGCTTAGTGTTTTAAGATTATTACATAATCCCATGAGTATCACAGTGACTCTACTGTAACACTCCATAAAGCTCTGGGCACACATATCACTACAAGGTAGAAGAGAGTGGGGAATTACTCCATATTAGCTGCTCTGATGTAATTGCTTGGTGTGCTTCTATCTTGTGGCAAAAGAAAATTGTTGTCAGTGCTTGCCTATCATAGGCATAGATTTCTAAATTTTTATACAACTTATTTAAACATTCAGTTCCTTTAAAGATTCATCTTTTTGTTTTGTTTGAAAATAGATGATTATCTCTCTCCTTGCATGTTTCTTTTTCACAGTCAGTGGAAGGACTTCTAGGGCTTGTCTATATGAGACCCTTTACCTGAGATTAGATCAAATTACTGCACAGTAAGTATCACTGTCTACATGTACAGATATTTACTGTGCCATAATTTGCTCTAATCTTGAGTGAATTTACTATCTGGAAATACAAGTAGCAAATATACTCGGGAGTAATTACTGCACAGTATGGCACATGTGGACAGTCAGTTGAGAGCAAATTTGCTCCTGGTCAGCCAGGCAGCAGGAGGTGAGAGCTGCCTGCTGCTGAGGTGGGCTCTGAAACTGATGCCCAGGTAGGGACAGTGGCCCCCAGCAGCAGGGAGCTCCCAGCCCCATCTTCATGATCACAGAGCAGGGGCTGGAAGATTATTGTTCCCAGTCCCAACTCCATAATCATGGAGCTGGCTGCACAGAGGAGTCTGTATGTGTATCCTGGAGGTGGCTGGGGACTGTCCTATTTCAGGCAGTCCCCAGCCAGCTCTGGGCTGCACATGAAGACTTTCCCATGCAGGCCAGGGCTGACTGGAAACTGTCACAGTCAGGGGCAGGTCTCAGCCCCATGCCCTGATCAGGTAATTGAGGTGTGGGGCTTGAAAAGCACTGCAGGGGAACTAGGAGTGGGGAAACTAGGAGTGAGCTTCCAGCTGGGTGGGAATTCCCCGCACAGCCAGGGGCTCACTCCTAGCTGCTCCACCAGCAGATCTTGGCAGCGGGGTGGAATCTGTCCCTCTCCTGCAGCAAATTCCAAGCTCCCTGCCCCCAGTTGGGGATCCAGGGCTGGGAGCTCCCTGCTTCTGGGGCAGGGGGACATTGTCCCTACCCAGGCTCTGGTAACAGAACCCCCCTGGCAGCAGGAACACCCACCCTGGAGGGTAGGGAACAATATCCCAGCCCCCACCAAGGGAGAGCTGTCTCCTGGTCCTGTGCTCCCTGCCAGCCCCTGGGCTAGCACCCAGGTGAAGCCTTGAGCTCCCTCTGGATGCTGCAGAGGCCTGGTGCAGGACCAGAAGTGGCAGGGGCATACTGCTGCCAGGAGCAGCAAATCTGCTTCAGGATCCCTGTAGGAGAAGGTGCCTACCCTGGGTGCTAGAGTAAACTACTCTAGAGTAAACCCACTGTTCAGCATTTGCACATGTAGACATGCCCCTAGAGCTCAAATCTCATAAGGGTCCTGCAATTATAATTAAACTTCAGCTTTGCAAGCTTTGAGACAAAGAAATGTATTATCAAGAGAAGTTAATTTATCCAAGGAAACAGGAATATTCTTTCATTATTTCTCCTATTACCTTGGCATTGTACTGAAAATTTGTAACAATTTGATTTTTTTTAAATAATGTAGTTCATCAACCATTTCTTTTTTAAATTCATTAACTATTTAATGACAGATTTGCCGATCAACTGCCTGACAGTGTTGTACCAAGTGAGGTTTGAAATAAAACATATTGTAGCCTTTTGCTAGATATTACTGTACCTGCAAGCCTTTTTCTGATAGATTTTCAATACCATGTTTTTATATACTTGATACTCTAAATTATAAAGACCAATTTAATTCTTGAAAAAACTTGAATCTCTTTCAGTATTCTATTGTTAGTCTATTCTAAATATTTTGAAGATTTAAAAAGAATATTAAATCTTGAATATTAAAGCCATATTCCTTGCCCTATAACAGTCCCACTTTCTTCTCCACTACCAGCAAAATACTATCCCCCTTATTCAGCCATGTAACTGCAGCTTTTGGCACTTATACACCAGGGACTGGGAAGAGAGTACCAACTGCTTCTCCCAGTGCCTTCTGTAGACTGGGGTGATCCCTTGTTCAGGGTAGACATAGGGAGCATGGTAGAGAAGAGTTGCCAATTGGAATACTTAAATGCTTTCTCTCCTGAGAAGTTTTCTACTACTGGAAACTTCCCAGAAAATGAATGCTTGTTTATACCCCAAGCCTCCTTTTTGGGTAAGGTAATCCTAGGACCTGTCTTTTCCTGTTACTGTGTAAGGAATAACCACTAAGATTCTGGGTTGAAAGATGGGAGAGGACCATCCTTCTGTTTTGTGTCTGGCATGTGGCAAAATAGAATCTGAAACTGCATTACAAAACTGTGTATATGCCATTTAGGCATGTAAGGTGAAATCAGATTTACTGCATGTTCATCTTGTTCCTTGAACTCTTTTGTTTTGGTTTACCTACCTATTTAACAGGCTTTTGCTGTCTAGATGTGTACCTGTAATCTATGATTTAACAGCCTTAGAGTTAAATCATCATAAATATATGAATCTTTATTATAAATCTTTATTATAAATTCTAATTTATCATTAAACTGCGGAAAAGAACATCTCTGTAAAAAATAATAAAATACCTATGAATATATATGGCCAGCAAAATCTTGAATGATAACAACTCCTTTAAAGGATTTAAAGTTAGGCCAATTGTTATTGTTTTAATACTAAACAATCTAAAAAGATATTTAGAAATCACTAAAGTATTATGCTTTGCTTTTCCAGAAATATGTCCAAGCATTCCATTTGACTATCTGTTGCCTTCTGTTGATGTTTTGAGATATTAGAAGGCACATAAAGAAAAGAAATGTATAGACATTTAGATTAGCAAAACAATGTTTAAATATATAAACATTTATACTATTTTATGTGTACATGTATGTATGTATTCTGTGTACAGAACTGAGAACATAAAAGGAGCAGAGGAAGTGACCAAGGGAAGGCCTCAGGGGGGCAGGACCAAACATCGTCCTCCCAATTCAAGCAAATTAATCATCAAAGATGTGGCAGGCGAGGCCCCTGGGGAACCACCCCAAAGTCACTTGGTGACCAGAACGTCCATCCTGAGAAGCCACGGCAAGGTTTGAGAGTCATCCCTACCCACAACGTACAGGGAGAGGCACAAGAGGTTACACGTGGTAATTTTATGCAACTTCTAGAGCTCTTAATCCCTGGATTGGCTGCATGTTAACACCTTTTATGTGGTGTAAAGCACTCATTGTTTGTCTTAAAATTACAAAATTCCAGGGCAGGATTATCTGTAACCCACCTAATTTTGCTCCTGTTCCATGTGGCTTCTTTCTACACCTATTCCAGCCAATTTCAACTCCTCCAACATTCCAGGATGTAGTGGTTCCTCCAGAGTCAGGATGGATGGGGACATCAAGAGCAGTGGGGCTGTGAATAGCACCCTAGCCCTAGGCATGTTGGTCAGATCCAGTGCTGCAGCTCGGGAGCAACCAGTGGCCTCAGTGCCTCCCGCTGCTACTTGGGCCACCCCTGCTCCCATCAGGCACAGTGAGCTAGGCTGAGAAGCAATGGGAGGCACTGTCCCCCACCACTCTTCAGTCCAGCTTGCTCTGCTTAGCAGGAGCAGCGAGCCAGTCCAAGTGGCCGCAGGAGGCCCTGAGGTCACCAAGCTCTCTGGGGCTGCATCTCCACTCTTCCTGGTGGGAACAGCAAGCCAGTCCTGCCCCTAGATCCTAGTTTTGCCTTTGCTCACCAAGCCTCTAATGGCAAGTCACAGTTGTGCAGGTGAAGGCCACTCAGAGATAGTTTTTCGCCATAAGGTCTGACTGCTCCATTAAACTGAATTACACTAAACAGATTAACATTTTTGCAGCTTTCAGCATAAGGTGTAACAAGACCCTAAGGCAGTGGTGCTCAACCTCCAGCCTTTAGGCCAAATATGGGGCAGAGGCTGCATGATTGGGTCTGTTGTGACCCCCTGGGCTTGGAAATATGGCAGCAGGGGAGCTTTAGCTGCATTCCCACTGACACCACTCTCCTGCCATTAAATTTCCAGACCTGTGATGAATCCCTTGGGCTGGATGACCCGGTCCTGCAAGCAAGATCACTCCAGCATAGTGAGTGCTTTGCTGCCAGATCCAGTATGTGGGACTGGCCTGGCATGGGGATTACTTCTGTGGACCTCACTGGACCTAAACCAGACTGATACCACCTGTTGTCAGGGGGAAGAACCTTCCCAAGGTGGTCTGTGGCAGTTGCTGCTTTTCAGAGCTACCAGCTGCTAATTGACCACTTGTCCCTTCCTAAGCAAGGTAGAGTGTGGGTTATCAATCAGTGGACTTCCCTAAAGATAGTAATGCCCAAGGAGAAGCCTAGTAGTGACCCCTGGTTGGAGAACTTGTCTGTATAGCAGGCACATGTACACTCTAGTCTTTATAGCAAAGTGCCTTAATTGGCACTATATGAGCGAATCTTGTCCTCTTCCTATTCAAAAGATCCAACATGACTTCCATTTAAATTCAATGGGAGTCTTTCAGTTTACTTCTGATCAGGGCCTCATAATGCCAGAATATATGTAAAGAAATGAAGTAATCAAGCCAAATGCCAATATCTTGTTTGCCTGTATTAGTAATAGCTAATGACATGATGGTTCAAGCTTCAGTGCAAAGAAATATTAATTATAAATTTCTTATGAAGGTGAATCCTTTGGCAAATTTCAATCTGAGAACAAATCCTTTAAGCTTTTATCATTCAAGAAGCATTTCAAATTCATCAGAGAAATTGACAGAAAGAATGTTTAAATTCTTTACAGGGGGAAAAACATATTTCATGATGGTCAACTCATGGAAAAGTCAGAATGAAGTGAGCATCAGTATCTTCTCACATGATGCCCTGAAAATTAGCAATGGATTTTCCATTTAATTCAACACAAAAACTTATGCTGTCTTCAGGGGTGGTTTGTTCCACCCACTGAAAATAAAAGGGTCTTTGATTTTTTTTTCTTCAATCACAAGTCTAGATAATTAAGCCACCATTTATAGTATAATTCTATTCCAATAAGTGCTAATCTCTCATTTTCATATTTTGCCTGTTTTTCCATTTGAATTAACAATAGACTACTCTTGAAATGTGAACACTGTCACTCAGCCTGACAGGTCTGACTTATTTTCTCCTTCAGCATTACTTTTTTTGCTAGTTATTACAAATAGTTGTGCATCCTGGGAATGGCTGAGTTCCTGACCCTTTAGACTTTAATCAGAACCTTCTCCTTTTCTCTGACAGGAACATTAACTTGAGATGCATTTCTTGTCCTGCTTGCTTCTCTGTTTTAGACAGTCTATTTTTTAAATGACCCTTATTACATGAACAGGGATTTTAGAACATGCAGTTGTTTAACTTCAAAACTTTGAAATTGCTCCTGTTGAAACATGACTAACAGCCCCATCAAGGCCTCTTTATTAGGGCTGAGCAAAACAGCAACATTTTTATTTCAATTTCAGATTCACCATTTTGAAGGGACAGTGTTCCATTTCACTGTTTTGAAGCACTGTTCCATTTCATTTTGCCAAAACTGTTTTGTTGCTTTGACACATTTTAGCATTTCACCCATAGCTATAATGAGGAATCACAAAAATGCCTATACCTTTGTAATTTCTTGTCTGATTCCAACAAAAACATCAGGGGTCATGAACCCTGTCAAGTTTCAAGGAGATAGGTGCAGTGTTCCTTGGAAGCTGCACCTAAAACTGTTCAGAGCAAAACTCACGATGTGTGAATGTGAAGGCACAGGGGGATGAAACGGCAGGCAAGGTAGTCCCCACTGAGGCCATGAAGCATGCCAGCTTTCAAGGAGATAGGTGCAGGGGTTCTGGGAAAGTGCACTTTGCCACAGATTAGGCCATGATACCCCTAGGGCCCTGTGACCATGCCAGCTCCACCCTAAAGGCTCAGTCATGATCCTAATGAACCCCACTAAACCCTGTAGGTTCTTGGAGCCCTTGCTGGGACCTGTTCTAAGTAGATGCCTCAAGGGGACACCCTAAGCCTTATAGGCTAGATGCCTGGCTCCAACCACCCCTTATCATGCTCCATGCCTTGCAGATAGTATATCAATATCGTCCTTGTAATAAGGTCTCAGTCTCACTCTACCTTCTATTGTCTCTGGGCTCTCTACGCCGCTATTACTGCACCCTCACTGGTGCTGTGGCCTCTACACAACATGATAGTGTGCTGCAATGAGCCTCCTCCACTATAGCCTCATCCTGATCCACCACTTTAAATAACAACAGGTAAGCATCATAGTAGCACTAGCATCTCAGGCAGCCAAACTGTCACAGTGCATTTCTTTCCTTTCCTACAAAAGCTTCTTCTCCAGCAGCTGCCAGAGAATTCTCCCTACCAGCCCCAGCCTTGAGGCTTAGATGTGGTCAGGGCTGTGCCTCTGTCCTTTCAGCTGACTGGGGACAGGTACCAGGGGTGTAGGTTGTAGCTGTGTTGGTATAAGGACATGGCAGACAAGGTTCTTTGTGTCAATCTGATATATTTGAGTATAGTTGGAGAAACAGATAAGATATATTTCTCTACTGAATAGTTAGAGAAATATATCTTAACAAGCTTTTGCATTGAAAACCCTTTGTCGGGCTGAGGAAGCACCTGCAGTTGGTGTGTGTGCTCTTTCTGGATAGAAGGAATAGTAAAGAATCCAGAGGCTGTCATGTGATGCAGGCAAGAAAGCCAATCAGTGAAAATGGAAATGAAGGCATCAGGGAGTAAGAGTCAATGAATAAAACTCTTTGAAATTTTCAAAATGTTTTGAGTGCTCTTGTTTCATTTTGGCTGCTTCAAAGCCTTCTGTTCCATGTTGGTTTCGGTGTGTGGAGCTCAAAACACGTCAAAACACCTTTGAAATGAAATGTCCATTGAAATTTTGTACAGCCCTACTCTTTATATTAAGCATTGTACAAACATACAAAGCATCCTTGCACCAAAAAGCTTACAGATTAAATACAAAAAATATTTGTTTTCATGTTTTTTAACACTTTGATTTTAGTAATACTTCCAAGTTTATACTTTTTTAGTTTACATAATCCCAAGTTTATCCTTCTAGGGTTCAGTCTAAATTACCAAGCATGACTGTTTCAGCAACATAACTCACATAAATTTAACAAAGCAGTTTTTTACTGTAATGCAATATCTGTATTACACTCCCTCCTCCCTCCCTTGTCTTTAATGTGCTTCAGCATTAAAGCTATATCTCTAGGGCTGTTCTTCTGTGTTCCATTTACTTAGATAGAAAGGACAAATGTTGATTGGGGATATGAGGAGACTAGCTTGTCAATTATGATATAATCAGTGAGCATTGTAGTATATTCAAATATGAATGGAGCCCAACATAATGAATTCTATTGAGTGAATAGACCTGAAATAGATGTAGTTATTTAGGGAGCTACATCAACTTTCAGTCCACAATTAGGTTTTTAATTCGTTCTAGTAATTGACAGTAAAAGATGTTAGGAAAAGATTGAAGTGGTCTGAGTGGGGGTGAAGCAAGGGACTCTGGGGATGGGTATGTACATTTTTGCCACATTTTAAAAGGGAAGAGGGGGATTGTGGTTGGGAGTATGCATCAGATGTTATGATTGCATCATCCTGCAACTATACAGGTTAGCTAAATCTACCTAACTTTGACCTCAGATGGAGCCCCACATACTGGAGTGGATGGAGTAGAGTGAAAGTTGGTGTGGTTTTTCTATACTAGTATTACCATAGAATCATGCAGATTTTTCAGTTTGAAACCATTTGTATCATTATCCTTGGATATAAATACAGTTGTGGCATCTGTCTATACCTTAAGTCAGAGGTTAGCAACCTTTTGCCAGTGTGGGCCAGAGCTGGTGCCACATCTGCAGCTGCAGGCCAGAAGACTCCACCCAAACCCCAATGGAATCTCTGTAATTTTCTTGTCCTAAGAAAAGGTTAGGTCTGCTTCCAAATAATTTCTCTGCTTATGATATAGCTGCAACACGTACATCAAAACAGTTGGAGAATGCTCCTTCATGGAGACAAGAGTTAAGCAGCAGATAGAAAAAATAATAATTTATTTGGGGGAGAGTAGGCAGTATTTCTTTAGAAGCTATTTTAGAAATATAACTTTGCAACCATTTCCATGATTGTCAAGTTTCAGAATTCATTGGGCATTGATGATAAAAAGGTTTGCTTGGAACAAAGTCACTTTTATCTATGACAAAAATGTAAATGAAAAAGATCACAAAACTTGACCTTTTTCTGAAGATGCTAGTACTTCATTGCTGTTTGAAAATGTGTAAATCTGTACACAGAAGCAAGATATATAATGGCTAGTATTAAAAGTCAATGAATAAATTTAAGTTAATGCAAATCAGCCTAAAGACCTGAGGTCAAAGTACATAACTTAAAACATGTTTGAAGGCATGTGCTTCATTCAGGACTAATTAGTCTGTGACTAATCTCCATGAAGGTTCCGTGATAGTCCAGACCAAAGAGATGGAAGACAAGATCACGTACAATCCCCATACCAGTCTTCTCTTCTTTTTCTAAAGCCAGATTCAGGAAAGGGTAATATAACTCCTTAAAATGCATTTCAGCATAATTGCCTCAAAAACTGAGGTAAGGGTACAAAGCCTAAATTGCCAAAATGTTGAGAATATGACAGTTAAAACTTACATAAGGTTATGGGATTTGTTTTGTTCCAAAATAAAAGCAAATGTTGTTATATATGTTATTTAATCATAGAAATGTAGGACTGAAGGAGACTTCAAGAAGTCATCTGATCCATTCTATTGCACTGAAGTAGTATTAAGTATACCTGTATCTACTTTTGTCTCGAAGTTTGTCTAACTTTTACTTAAAAACTTTCTGTGAAAGAAACTATTCTAAAGAAACTTGTTCTTATGTTCTACAACATATACACCCCAAAGATAGATCTGGGGTTTTTTTGTTTCCAATTTTCTTTTCCTAAGGTACCCATTTTTGTTAAAATTTGTTTAAAAGAATACAAAACAAAATCTGCAATCAGTCTACCATTTGTGGAGCCACTTTATGGGCATAAAAATATGATACAAAATAAAATAGAAGGTAGAGAATGATGTTGGCAAAAACAAGGGTTCTTGGCAATACCAAAAAAAATTAACTCTTGTTTCAGACAGCTCTTTGTTAGTAGGTGAAATCAAAGCTAACATGTTTAATGAGTTCTTTGCCTCCGTCTTCCTAAGTAGGGACCAGAACAGCCACCTCCCTGCTGGGCCCCCCTCGGG
>NW_017728916.1:20587241-20597788 GCF_001723895.1 Crocodylus porosus
GCTGCAGTACCTTCCTTAACTGCTATATTTAAAATGGTTTGGTAAATAATGACCTGTTTTCAATTATGTTATGAGAATGGAAAAAATGTTTCTTTTAAGAAGTGGTAAATACATGTTCAATATAACACAAATCTTACAATCATTTTTGTAAGTATAAGATTACTTTGATTGATCTTTATGAAGGCTTTAGTTAGAGGATAGGTTTACATAAGATTAAAGTTATTTCATGTCTTTAATGAACGTTGACTTGAGTGGGATTTGCAAATTGCTACCAACAGAAAATGGAACTGATACTGATGAATAACATATACAAAACATGGCTTTTATCTCAAGGTATTTCTCCTTTAAATATTTTGTAGTATACAAGAAGGTGTACTGGATAAACTGCATTAGTACTTTTAGCGGCTTATTTCCAAAGTTTTAGTAACTATAAGTAACTTTATTTACATGGGAAATATCCTGTTTAAATTTCCTGCTATGTAAGAGAAGCAAGGGTTTTTTTTGGTAATGTATCTTTTATTGGATCAACTGTATAGTCATAAAAGATATTAGATTAGCTTTTAAATATAAAGTGACCTTTTTTGGACCTGATACTATTCTGTTACAACCCCAAAAGAATCGCACCCTGAAGAAGGACATTTTGTGCCCAGAAGCTTGTCTAACATCTCTCCCAAATATATATTATTCATCCACCAAAATTTATTACCAAAAAACCTTACTCCTCATATATTTTTTCGACCATCACAACCTCAAAAACTTTCCAGCCCTACTGTCAATTACAAATATTCGTTCTTACTGCTGTAAAGGTAAATGTATTCAATATTCATGAAAAGCCACTTAAATTAGTGTTCAGTTTATAGAGCATGAATATTTAAATGCTTATTAGTAGTGGTTTCTTTTGTTTAGTCATAATCATATGGATTTCAGCAGGTTTATAAAGCTGCCTTTTACTCCTTTGCTCAACACTTCAGAATGTCTTCTATTCTATTGTGTACAGCATGCAGTCTTGACCAAACCAAAAAAAAATTAGTGCTTTTTACTGTCTTGTACTCCTCCTGATTGTAGTGCCCTAAACACAAAGTCTCTCACCCAATCACCCCCCTTACTAGAAAGGGGCGTGAAAAAACAACATACCATCTGACATCAACAATGACGAGGGGGAAAGAAAGGGTGAAACCTTTAAAAACCGCGCCCAGTCCGAACCCGGCAGAAGCCATTTTAGGACTCAATCAATCAGTCCTGCCTGTTGTGGTCCAGCCAACCGTGACAATCGCTTCTCCGCCATCGAAAACTCCTGGTGTAACCCCTCCCCCTGCGCATCGACCCAATTTATGATCCATCAACGAAGAAAGAATTAGCAGTCTGCTTGTAACTTAGATAGCTGAAACAGAAAGTGTTTAATCAAACTGCTGTGGCTATGCATCTTCATCATCGGCGTGTAAGTAAACAAAAATAAAAGCTTCTTTTCTACAACTCATAAATTTTGTACCCTAGCCTGTGGTCAACAAACTCCGTGACCTGTAGCTAGAGAAAATCTTACTCCCTCTCTTAAAGGCAAAACGAACCTCAGCACAGTGCCTCAGGTTTTAACCCTGCAGCGCACGACATGGCGTCACAAACAGGATTCCAGAAAGGAGTGGAGAACACGGAGGGGACGCTGGTGAACCTCTGTCCCTGGCGGGATGGCTCCCGCTCAGTTACTGACTCTGATGACCTTTAGGCTCACATTGTATATCATCAGAGTGTGGGATTAAACCAGGAGAGCAAGATATCCGGTTACATCTCCTTGAAGTCACCGGGGGAGAAAGAGTGAGCAGTAACTTTGAGCCCTACAGCATTTGGGTGTGTTATGCGGTCACCCACAGTCATCTATCGACCCCAAAAAGTGACTGCAACATTAAGCCTGAGCAAAGTAAAAGTGGCAGGGGCCATCAACCCTACCCCTGCTCAGGAGTTTGCCCGCTGTATTCGGCATGTTAAAGAAGGCGGTGAACCTACCCCGCCTGACAAGTTCAATTGCCCGGGCCTAGAAGAAGGGTCCTGAGAGCCCAAGTTACTAACACAGTGCCGTGAAGTTTAGAATCAGACAGCCGCACGGCCACAAAATGCTTTCATTTTTGGGAAGCCAACAGCTTGAATGGCATGGCACAGTGGGGATTTTGTAACTGAGAAGTTAAGGGTGAGTTGGGGCTCTTGGGCAAACAGTAGAGCAAGCAGGGTGGAGTAAGGCCACCTCTTCTTTCAGGCCAGTAGGGTGAACAAATTACCCATTATGTCTCTTTCTAGCAGGAAGCTCTTACATTTCTGGAAGCAGTTTCCAGAAGTCATAAAGCGTGATGATTGTCTTGCAAACTGAAGGTTTATTATGAAGCATATTCAAGATTGAAATAGAAACTTAAATTCAAATAACCATTTTAATTAGCTTTACAAAATCAGTGGAATTCTTTGGAGTATTCTTTTTTTTTAACTTTGGTAAATGGCATGATATACATGTTTAGAAATCTGATTTCAGGCAAGAAAATGGAATACCTCAACAATAGGTGGAACTCCATCTTACATTCCAGTCTTCTTGCATATGTATCAGCAGAAAGATTTGGGCACAGAATTCTATCTGCAATTCTTTTCCCTAGCTTCTGTGGTTTCCAGTCCAAACATTACCTTAAAAAGTCACTCTGAGATCAAAGTTACTTTGTAAAGTACCAACTTGTATAAAGTAATAAGAAAATACAGCTTAAAGTATTTATTTAAAACCAATTGGGCATCTCCTGTTCAGAAGGAAGGCTTTGAATCAATTGGTATTATTACTAATTTGGAACTACACAGAATAAATGATCATTGTTTTTTCAATCCTATGCTGAAAAAAGAGGGAGGTGATAAGGAAACCGCAGACACTAATCATCTGGGAGAAGAGGGTCATTATTATGCACAGGACGAATCTTATCACCTTTATGAATTATTTTGACCCTTGTGTCAGAAGATTTAAGAAATGATAAACTATCAAAATGAAAGTAAAAAAAAAACAAGTTATGCTTTAGTTGACACTCATACAGGTTCCAAGGAGCATTCAAATCATCATAGGAAGCAGACATCAACCTGCTTACTTATGAAAACATCTTATTTGAAGGTAAATGAAATGAGAAATCTTTAACAGTGGTTATATTAAAGAAGACAGCAATGTCTTTCCTCATTGACTAAAGTCATATGAACCTAAAATTGGAGGTCAAAAGGCTAATACAAGATAGACCTCTCTGCCAATACTGGAATCTTTGTTTTCAAACTGAGCAAAAGCTCATTTCAAAGAGCATCCATCATGTTATGTTGAGGTGAGAACTTCATAATAGAAGGACTGAGAAATGAATTTGTGCACCAGAGAAGAACTTTTAAAAGTGGAAGAGATATTTTGAAAAGCTCCCTGAGAAATTAAATACATGGCTTAGGCAACAGGTGTTTGGAAATGAACTTTATAAGTCATGTGTTTAACAAATTAAGCTCTTTCTCCTATCTCTGACATGCATTTTGGAGGGCAAAATCTATAGTGGATTAAATGTGTCATGTTGCCAACACTGCTGGTGGTACATGTGGGAGGTCTTGCTTAAACAGGCATCCTTTCCCTGTTGGACTCTCTGCAGGTCCTGATCTTGAGTAGTGAATGCAGCTTGGGTACCCACAGGTGAAGGGTACTACCTACTATGAGAGGTACCTATTGGAATCCTTCAGGAAATATGTAAGAATTGTATGAATGAATAAGTACGAGAAGCAGTAGGGTGGCTAAGGGGAATACTAGAAGGATTTAATCAGCTGAATGCATAGACAGGAGGAATGAGAAGTTTACAGCTACCACTACCAAGAGGATGAGACTCCCATCTGAGAGAGGCAAAGACTGACTTATCATCCTAGGAAGTGTGCTGCTTGCCTGGAGAGTAAATCCATCATGTCACAGAATGCTATGGTTCTTATTTTCACTTTATACTTTGTACACTTATAAGCACTAAAGTTGCTGCCAGCTATGAACTAAATCAGAGCACAAATGACTACAAGACTCTGGGAGCATGGGATTTTTTTTCTTATCAGTATTTGGTTTTGGAAACTAAAGGTATATTTGCTGGGCTTTCTAAATGATATTGACAGCAGGGCTTCAGTTTCCTGGTGCTCTGTGATGGAGAAATGATGTGAAGAAATGTGTTGTTTAAACTATCAGTGAAGGAGAACCTCCTTGGGAACTGATTTACAAACCTAGCTAGAAAGGCATTAAACTAGATAAAATCCCACCAGAAAAGCAAAGGAAAAAAATTTGATTAGAGTGCTAGAATCAGGGCCAGGGAAGGAATGAAAAACATCAATAGGGTGATTAGTGAGCTAAGAGCACAAATAACTGCACATCTGAGATGCCTACACAAATGCCAGTTGTGTGGGGACTCAGCAACGATAAAGTGTCTTAGTAAACAATCAAATATGTGACATAACTGGTATAAAAGAGAGATTGTGAGATAAATACATTGCAGAGCGTATGGAGTAGAGCTTCTTTACGATGAACAGTTTGGAGAGTAAAGGGATGTGGGGTGCATTATACAACAAAATGGTTTTATGCTTTCTATGAAGCTCAGGAAAAGGCCAGTTTAAATATTTTGGGGTAAAAATAAACGAGAAAGTGCAAAGTAGGGCTAATGTAATATTAAAAATCTATGGTAGTTCACTTAAATTATTAAACAAGTCATATTCTGTAGAAACTATTAAAAGTTTTTAGAGGGTATGATCAGGTACTAAGATGGACATGATCTGGGTGTCTGTTGCGAAAATAGTACATCATGGTATATAATCTATTAAATTCTTGGAATATATTTTAGATAAGTAGTTTAAAAAAGTAGCGGTGAGTGACTACCTTAAATATTTTATTAAAATCTAAAGATAGAAGGTAATTCAGATGTGGGTGACCAAAAATGATGATAGAGAGCAGTAGGATAAGGATAATGGACAGATTTTAACAAGCTCATGGAATGTGTAGGTATTGTTTCTTGGGAAGATGGTATAAGGAATGGAGAAGTGCACAAGAACTGGCAGTTTCTGAAAGAGACTATATTAAGGACATACTGGCAAAGTATCCTAATGCTAAAGAAAGTTATGAAGCATAGTGAGAGATCCACATAGCTCTACGTCAAGAGCTCTTCAAAGAGCTAAAATAAAAAAAATAACAATAATCTTCACTTTCTGTACAAGGAGATATGACTAAGGATAAGTGTAAGGAACTAGCACAAGTGCACAAGGATACGATCAGGTAGGCTTCAGTGCAAAATGAGTTTCAAATAGAAATGGTTATGAAAGGGAATAAGTTGAAGTTTTATAAATATATTGAAAGAAGGGACCAGAAAGAGGAAAATGAAGGGAAGCATAGGAATACTAGTAATTGTAAAAGGAGAGCAATTCATGGAGGCTGCAAGGAATGAAGAAATAATCTATGCCTTCTTTGCTTCAATCTTCATAAAATAGTTGAAAAGATAATTAATTAAATGAATTTTAACAAAAAGTTAACATTGTGGTCAGAATATGGGAAGAACAGATTAAAGAATATATAAGATCAAGTGTTCTAATAGGTATGACCTGATTAAATTCAGTCTAGAGTGCTTCAGGAACTAGGGAAATCAATCTCTAAATCATCAGTGATTATTTTGGAGAACTCAAGGGCTGGTAACAAACATTAAAAAAAAGCAGCACTTTACTTTCACTCAGCACATTTCCACACCAAGCTCAGTGTGTGCCGAGAAGAGGTATAGCCTCAGTTTGACCCGGTTCACCCAACATCTGGACAAATTGTGTACATCAGTGGGTTGGTTTGGCATCTTAATAGCTGATTCAATCTGCTATTAGATAAAAGTGCCAAAAACACCATTGAAGTGTGTGGTCTATATTGACATTGGGCAAACTAGGTCACAATGAGGTGATGCCTCTTCCAGTGAAGCACTGTTTTCTTTTGTTTGTTTTTTCACATATCTCAGTTCCCATGATGGAGAACACAGGGAAATCCCAGAAAACTGAAAGATTACGAACATATTACCTATATTAAAAAAATGTAAAAAATGCAAGATGGAGGGAATTATTGTCTAAGTCTAATTTTGATTCCTAAAAAGAATTTGCAACAAATGATTAAACCAGCAAGTTCCTGTAACTAGGAAATGATAAAGAGTAGGAGGAGGGGGAGAAGGTCAGAATGGGTTTCTCAAGAACAAATTATATTGGATCAGTGTCTTTCCTTCTGGGATACAGCAACTGGACAAGGGATAAGTAATGGATGCAATATATCCTGACTCTAACCTACAAACTTTTTGACACATAATGTTCTTATAAGCAAGTTAAAAAAGCATGGTCTAAGTGAAATTACCATAAGGTGGGTACACATCTGGTTTGGTTAAAATTTGCTTTCAGAATAGTTACCAATAGCTTCCTATGAACATAGAAGGGCAGCATCTCAAGAGAAGGACTTGCTTCTCTTCAACACAGTATTTTCTCACATAGAACCCCTCCCACCCCACCCAACTAAAACATGTACTTTGTTCCTGGATGACAGAAGGTAGATAAAATGATTTTTCCAAAGCCTTGGCTGAGTGTAACATAGAGTATGAATGCAAAATGTGGGAACACAAAAAATTTAGAAAATGTCTAGAAATTGTGGTACCAGGAAATTCATTTTTGCACAGAGGGAGCTGAAGATGGAAGACTGTCCCTCTGGGTCTGCAAAAGTGTTTTTGTGAGCTGTGCTGAGTAGCTCTTTGATGTGTAGATTAGCTATAATTCCTTCCCTCGAGGTGTCAGATGGCAGGCAGGGAGGTGAAAACTTTCTTGTTGTTCTGCAATGAAGTTTAATATCCAAAATCAGCCAGAATTCAGCATCTTCCACGTGTCAGGAATGTACTTGGTAGCCGTGTTGGTCTCAGACCAACAGAACAACATGGCGTGTTGTCTCAGACCAGCATGGCTACCAAGTACACTCCTGACAAAATGCTGAGGCATTTTATAGCACTATGCATGAATGGCGGTCCATATCCTAAGAACTGTGGTATTCTGGAACAAGTTGCCTAGGAAGGTTATTGAATCTCCTTCACTGGAAGCTTTTAAGAATGTCGTAGAACCTCTGTCAGCGATGATCCTGCCTCAGTGCAGTGTTGAAATAGATAATCTCTTAATGTCCCTTCCAGCCTTACATTTTTATGATTCTGTGACTTTTCTGTAAGGTTTGACACCTTTCTGCTCAGGATTAGAGATTTTAGGGACTGGTATACTGGCTCTGTTACACAATTTACTTTTCAGTTCCTTTAGTTTTGTTTTGAGTTTTTTGGTTTCTGCAGAAAAAAAATTGAATGACTTTTGGAGAAAGAAAATAATTCTGTGTGTTAAAATAATGTAGTCACTTAAGACCAAAAGTTACCCCAAACTGCAGCTAATTCTGTAACATTATCAAGATTCATCATATACTGGTATTGAAGATGATCTACGTGCTTCCATTTATCTTCTTGCATAGGATTCATAATTTGGAGAACTGTTATGTCTAGCCATAAGGATTGGTTCCTGTGTGAATCTGAGAAAATGTCATGGATGTGGCTGTAGTTCATAAGTTAAGCATAAATAATGGATCATAATTCCACCGGTAAAAGTGTTTTAGATCATAGATATCAAGCATATGGCCCTTGGGCATGACCTCTTAATAATAATAATAATAATAATAATAACAATAATAATAATAATGTTACATTTATGTTAAAAATAACGTTTATTTAACTAGTTAAGGTTTTGTGGGGTGTACTCATTTTGTAGTTTAATAGTATTTTTATATAATGTATTCCATATCTATGTATTGGAATATTTGAAAATAATTGCCCACTCTTTATTAATTAATTTGTACAGGGGTTTCTTAATTGGTGGCAAGGGGGTTATATTTGTTTTAATTCTCTAATTCCTTATTATCTAAGCTCCCTTTTAAAACATTTTTTTTGAAAATACAATTTAAAAAGCAGGGTTCAATGGGCATTTTTACATGGGGGAGGTGCTTTAATTAGACTGGCTCTGAGAGCACGCAGAACATCAAGCGAGCTTTAGTTAAATTGTCCCCACCATCATGTTGAAGCACAGGGATGCTGATATAGAAGACACGGAGGCTGGCTGGAGCATGGTAATTACCATGCTCCAGCAGACTCAATTTATCAAATCTGCTCCAACCCACTGTAATTACAGTGCATCACAGGAGCCTCCCAGCTCATGTACAGGCACCAAATGTTTGCAATTGACTTCATCCCACTGTTTCAATAGAAGACCTCTCCTCTCTTTTGTACATTACCATATTTACTCAAATGTCAAATTACCCAGAATTTAAGATAATCTAATAATTAAATTCTATACATGGAAAAATATAAATTTGTTATAATTTTCCATGTATAGAATCTAATTATTAGAAGGTCATCCGTAATTCATCTGTCCCATCAATGCAGGGAGTAGGGAGGTGGGGGGGCAGGTGAGAAGGTCAAGCAGCTTTCCCTTGCTCATGTCTGCACCCTGCCTGTCTCCACACAGCCTCAGACCTCCCTTTCCCTTCTACTCCCCTTCCTGCCTCTCCCTTCAGCCTCTCTTCTCCCCTCTCCTCCTTCCCTTGGCTTCTCTGATCACTGCTCCTCCTTGCTTCCTCCCCCCAGCCTCTGCTCTCCACTTCCCCCTCCCCTTACCCTTGGTCTGTCCCATTACAGTCTTGGGCACTGAGTAGAGCCCCAGCCCAGTGATAAGCCAGGATGAGGATCTGGTCAGTGCCCTAGGCTTCAACATGGATGAAGCTGCTGGTAGAGAGTAAAGGTGCGGGGGCGGGGAGGAAGAAGGGCAGGTGGGGAAACAAGGGTTGCTTGAGGAGAAGCGGGGATAAGGCTGTGGGAGGGTTAGTGGGGGGCAGACAGTAGTTATGGGTATAACTGTATCCTGGGTAGGGGCTGGAGCCATAGCAATTGCCTCCCACTCTCCCCATCACTCTTGTATGTGATTTTAAGACAAGGGGCTTTTTTCCCCTTCCCATGTCAAATGGAGTGGGGTGGGGGGGATGAATTTGTGCCTTAGAATGAAGTAAATGCAGATTTGTACAGCAATAATGCCCATTATTCTAGTAATAGAATATGGACATGTTCTTATTGCCACTTTTCTTTTCAATTCACATTTTGATGGTAAATAATTATTTAATTTCCAATATTTTGTGGAGTCCCTTGTTCAACCACAATGGTAGCTGTTACCTACTCCCTCCATGTTTCTCTATATTAGGGCCCACACAGACATGTTTATACTAATGGGGGCGGGATTTAGTGATCAAAAATTAACATCTAAAATGGGGTAACTTTTTCCAATCTGGTCGACAATTACTCTTGATACAATTATGGGAAAAATTCCATTGATATCATTTGTGCCAGTTTGCTTTGCCTATGTACAGCTTAGACCAGAGCATCCATTTGTTCAGGAAAATGGGATTGTTTTCTGCTTCCCCCACCTACTAGTAAGATATGAGAATAGTGCCCTAGAGTAAGAGCTGTTCCAGGGAGCTGTATGTCTATTTTTCTGCAAGCTTCTGTGAGATGCAACCAATATAAATCACAATGGGGTATTTAATCATCTGTTTGTAGCAAGAGAATTTCTAGTCTGTTGCATCTTAATTATTTCATAGGATTGCCCTTGGCTTCTTAAAACCAAAGTGGATTTAAATTATTTTATTATTGAAGCATTACTTACAAGATTTCAGAATGTTTCAACATATCCTGTGTAGTGTTGTATTCAATAAACAATCATCAAAAGAGGTTTTCCACTGTTTCCATATTTTTGAAAAATTGTATCAATTTTCCTTAATATTGATGCCAAATTTCTACACCCTTACAAAAATGAGAGATGAAGAAGAACATAAAACATTAGTGAATTTATTACAGCTTTTTAATTAATAAATAGTAAATATTTATTAATTTTACATATGTATATGTTGGTGGTATACACACATACATATATGTATCTATATTAGGCTTGTGCAAATCAGCTAGTATTCGCTTCAGATTAGGCTGACTTGGGGGACAGTGATTCAATTCAGTTATTTGAATCACTGTCCTGAATTGATTCTTCTGAATCTCCAAATCAGCCAGGCCTATCCCCCGCAGCCCAGCAATGACTGCTCTGTCCACCCCATCTCCTGGCTCTTGTTAAAAAAAAAAAAGCCCCAACTCAAAGGGTGCTGCCAGGTGAGGGGCAATCCCCACTGCCCCTCACTGTCCCATGCTGCAACCCCTCCTGATGCCCCATTCCCACCCCCTATCTCTTTGCAGTCCGCCATGGCCTCTGCTCTCCACTTCATCAGTGATTTGGACAAGGGGGTAAAAACCACCCTGTTCAAATTTGCTGATGACACTAAGATGTGGGGGGATGTGGGCACATTGGAAGGATGCCACAGGCTAGAATCAGACCTAGACAGGTTACAAGTGTGGGCAGATGAGAATAGGATGGGTTTCAGCACAGACAAGTGCAAGGTGATGCACCTCGGGAGGAACAAC
>NW_017728916.1:20597799-20611183 GCF_001723895.1 Crocodylus porosus
GATTGGGAGCTTTAGTGGGGCTTTTTTGGTGCCTTTATCCAATAGATAATTCAATCAGCTATTAGATAAAATGCCAAAAAGCCCCACTGAAGGACCTGATCTATACAGGCTGTCCCGGGACCTGAAGAAGCCAGGAAGACCTACCTGAAAGGCGGGACAAGAGGGACGCCATGGCGGAGGGAGAACCCACAAGGCTTGTTTGCCGCGTCTATGTACAGCTGTTATGTACAGACAATGAAGTCAGATGCCGGCCGGGGGATTTAAAAATGGCGGCTGCCACTTCGGACGGGGCAGATGGTGAGGGGAATGAACGGCTGTCCAAGCCATCCCTGACACTAGCCCAGTGGGATGGATGGCAAAGAGCCAGTGTGCCAGGGAGGACGGTGGCACAGAGAGAAGGAACGATGATGGGATCACCAGCGGATAGACCCCGAAGGGCCAGATCGGGTGAGACACAGAACATTGAGACCACCCAGGACGATTCAGTGCACCATGAAGTAAGTGTCAAGGCGGTGTGTGCGGGGATCGCTGAAGAGGAGCGAGAGAATGAAGGATCACCTGGTAGAAGAGAGAGATCGGGGCGGGATCGCTGCTGAGAATAGAGGACGCCGAGTGAAGGATAAGGGGGCAGCACTAAATATCCAGGAGGCGTTCCTCCCGGGCACTATTATAGGGTGCTGGTAGTGGGTTGGCAAGGTAGTCAGCACAGAGGAACCCCTTGGAAGAAGCACATAGATCAGGGTGTATAGGGTGATGGTTTGGTGATAGTATCTTTTGCAATAGAGTTAAGGCATCTATACAGGTGAGTGTGAAGGGCCCAACGTCAGGGCTGGGGTGACCCAAGGGCTTTGGGTAAAACCCAAAGACACAGGTCGCTAGAGAAGTCTGCAAGAACATCACAGAGCAGGCACAGGGAAGTGGAGGCCACAGATGGCGTGAGGCTGGGGTGTAGGGGTGGCAGGAGCCCCGTGTGTAACAATGAGGCAGACCCGGCCCACCAAGGGACCCGTGAACTAGCCCCATCCCACTAGCGTAACAGCAAGTCGTGGCAGAAGAGAGGCGGGGTCGGCGACACGGGAAGACGAATGACCACGGTAACACCCACACCCGGTGAAGAGGGTGGTCACAGACACGAATAGCCAGACTCCTAGTAGTGATACTCAAAGGCCCGTCGGGGACACAGGCACTGGTTGAAGCAATGCGCTGCTGCTTCTGCACCCCCCCACACACATATATCACTACCCTATATGAAGAATAATAATAAAATAGTGAAAGCTTCCCATGCTCAGATAAGTTCAATTCAATATTAGCAAGTGTAATGTTATACTTTCAATCTATTATAATAAATTATTTCTATTTTTATAAAGCACTGTATGTTTATCATGTATCTATTATCTCCACAATGAATGCAAATATTTATATTCTAGAAATTGCTATTAACTTAGAGGTAAAATATATTCAAGTTCCAAGTTGTTCTAAAGATGCTCTAATCAACCTATAGAGAACCTAAATTGTTCTCTCTTTCTGGCCTGCTAATTCAAATCTATACTGAAATGAGATTTTAAAAAGTCGGGAACTCTAAAACCTGTCATTGTCTTCAACTTCCTCTATCTATCCCTGTGTCAAATCTCATTTATATCCAGTATAATTTAAGTTAAATTTTCAACACAGGTTCATTTTTCACTGAGACTAAATCCTGAAAAAGATGTGGAATTGTCATACAAGTGACTTACACATAATTTCTCAGCCTTTTGGCTAAGATCAAATATAGTTCACAAAAATTGCCAATGTATGAACAAACGCTACTGTCATCCAAAAAAACAATAATTAGAATAGTAAAACTCTATTCTACTAAATAAAATAATTCTATTCTAAATAGCTATTGCATTATTTATCATAGTAAACTTGTTTCTATGCAACATTTAATGGGAACAAAATAAAATCAGTAGTCATGGAACTAATACTCTGCCAGATAACACTTAAGTGTTATTTCTTCCTCTTTTTAAAAGCATTAAAAATAGAAGAACTGTGCTTTTTTGGGAATCTTAAAACTGGAAGAGATCTCCTGGGTCACCAGATCAAATTCCTTGATATTACAGACAACATTGGCATTCACGAACTTATTAAGTCCATTTTAAGAATGGTAAGACTTTTGCCCCCTTGACACCTATTAAAAGGTTTCTTATAACTATTTATTCTTGTTCCACTAGTAAACTTTAGTTTAAATAGTTCTTTTTCCTCTCTTGTTTTATCTCCTTGATATATTTATAGTGAGTAGTCATACTCATTCTCCACAAAACAAAAACCTGAAACAAGCTCCCCTGGTCATTGTACTTCTCTGCCCCTGTTTCAGTTTAAGTTTGTCTTTCTAGAATATGGATGACCAGCCTCGTACAGTTTTCATGGCTGTGTCATACTAGTAGCTTATGGCCATTCTGTGATTGACTGATAAACCCAGGTATCATTTTTCACCTGCCATTTTTAACAGATCCTCTAAGTTATAGTTGAATTTTTGTTGTTAGTCCCAAAACACATGACCCTGCACTTTATTTTATTGACATAACTCAGTCCTCAAAGACATTAAATTATTCCTTAATATTTGGATCCTCTTCCTCCCAACTTTGTCTCATAAGCCAATTTCTAATACTTACCATTGTTATGTTGTGTTCATCAATGAAAATATTGAATAAGATCAGTCCAAAGGCAAGTCCTTGAGGACCTCCACTGGTGTCCATTCTCTCCTCAGTACAAGCTGCCGTCGTCTCCCCTTTTACTGTTTCCTTACCCACATTATCATTATTTTGCTTGTGCATAATTTCAGTTTAAATTATAGTTTTCAATGTGACAACAAATAAAATACTTTAAGTCCAGGTAAATTAGCAGTACTGCATTTCCTTTAAGAAAAGTTGTTTATCAGATAAAGATACTGGGTTAGTTTGGCACTTCAGGTAAACTTGTGTTACATTTTATTATTTTTAATGATGATTTTTCTATATACATTTCTTTATTTAAAGTTGTTATTTAATTTTACTATGCCACTGAACTCACATTAAGGGTCTGAAGTGGCATAGATCTTTTTTTCTTTTTGTAAATACAGAAGATATGTTGGCTATTCTTCAGGTATCAGGTACCATCCTTTACTTGATTCATTACAAATACTTAATTTGCAGTTATTGGATGTTATCAGTGGATGGTTATTATCTGGTCCATGTGATTTAAGCACATTAAACAGTTTGAGTTTCACTTTTATTTCAAATGGGAAAAATTTCCATGTCAGTAGTGACCTATTAGTCATCCTGCTTTGCTACTAATTTCTACATAATCAAACTTGCTGAAAACTGAAGCCAAAACTCTTGTTTATATTTTAGGGACATATCTAATTATTCTTAATCTCTACCCCATCCTCACTGCATAGAAGCTCCACTTCTTCTCCTAATCTTAATGATCTATTTAGCTAAATATTTTTTAATTACCATATTTACTCAAATCAAGATTAGGCTTTTCCCTGTTTAATATGGAGAAAAAGGCCCTTTTTGGATTTGAGTACAAGGTGTTGGTGGTGTGGTAGGGGGTGAGGGAGGCAGGTGCCTGATGAGACTCTCACTCCAGCCCTACCTGGGCTCAGGCTCAGTCACAGCTGCTTCCCTGACAGATCTTTATCCCCACCACTTGACCTGCTCCATCACCTGCTCCACTGCTACCACCTACTCTACAGCCCCAGCCCAAGGCATGGAAAATGTGTTCACTTTGGCCAGAGCTGCTGCCACTGAAACCATTATCTCATGGCTGGGTGAAGGCTGGAGTAAGTCTGGGGCCAAAGTCAGAGACAAAGGGTAAGCAGGGGCTGGCAGAGGAGGAGTAGGCAGTGGACAGATGGAGGCAGAGGTGGTGGTGGCAGGGACCAGGTGTGGAGGGAAGTCACTGGGGGGCATTCAGGGAGCAGATGCAATTGGATGCAGGCACCAGGGAGGTGAGAAAGGTGAACTAAGGGGATAAAGTCGGGGGTGGGGGGCAGGGAGCAAGGGGCAGGGGGCAGATCACTTAACTCCCCCGCTGCTTTCCCCTACCACTGTTTGCCTCACTGGAGTGGTGAGGGAGGATGAATTTAAGATGACCTACTAATAATTAGATTCTATACATGGAAAATTTATTTAATTCTTTAGGGCATTCTCTTAAATTCAAAGTCATCTTAGATTCAGGTAAATGTTTTGTTTTGTTTTGTCTTATATTTTAATAAATATCTTCATTCTCATTAATTTTAAATTTCCATGTTCTTTCATTTAGAAATCTCTTAGATGGTTCTCTATATTTAGTGATATTCCTAAAATATATATAAAAAAGATTGTAATTATCTATATATGCATTTGTGTAGCCTCTATCACTGTGTTGAAGCACTTGCCAATTATTTGAAAATAGAAATACAAAAAGCAGTCTGTTTCATGTCTTTCTTTTTAGCTCATAGAAAAAATAAACTCATAATTATTTTGTGATATTTTTGTTTATATTTATGTGTGTTAATAAGTGCATTGCATATCCTTATTTTTGTAAAGAGAACCTACTGGGAAAATTTAACTCTTAGGTATCAATCTAATCTTTTTTTTTCAGAGTATGAGTATTTTCATAATCATTCTCTTATGGGACGACTCTTTCTCTTGTATCCAGAAACTTCCCACTATTAGTCAACCTTTTAATTTTTCATGCAAAATATAAACAATACTAGGAAATTCTGAACATGGATAATGAGATGATTTTTGGCTCTAGCTACTTGACTCTGTGGAAGTTAAGTTAGCAAAAAGACATTAAATTTAAGTATTTCCTAATATCCTATATGGGATATTAGATGCTGCTAACGAGTAAATTCGGATAGAACCGTATTCACAATTCCTTGCATTGGTAACCAGATGAACTCCTTGTTTGTTTTTGTTATTGTTGTTGCTTTTTGATTTTTACTAATTAGACACTTTCAAGAATACATATTTGTCTCCTACATTTGAGTTGAAATCAAGCCATAGATCTCAAGTGCATGGTTTACTGTGTTTGCTACAACAAAATCTGTCAAGTTTCATATTAAGCTAGGCTTTTTTTCCTACAGTTCAGGCCCCTTACAGATGTTGATTTAATCATGCAATTGAGATCTGAGGAACTGTATCTGGGATGCCAAAAAATGCATTTCTTGCTATGCCAGAGGACCTAATAAGTGTGCGTGTAATTCAGCTGCATATAGCTCCCTTTAAACATGGTGAACTGGGGAGCTGTTCCCTGGTATCAGGCTTCCTCCAGCCTATACATCACATGATCAAATTAAGGCACAATAGAAACCAGATATTAAGATGTCTCACATTCCATTTTACTTGTGATATTATCAATGTTCAATATTTTTATGTAATATATTTCTTGCATGTGTGCTACTTTCCTATTTATATTAAAATTAACATGTTAATCACCTAATAAATATAACATCTTCCAGGGACTTTAGACATATGTCTATGGCCATGTGTAAACTAAATGAGGGGCATTTGTGCATGACACTTTAAAGTGGGCTAAATCCTTTTGTACCATTTTGATGGTGTCAGTGTTTGCATGCATTGGTTATGTATTGTGCATTAATTACAGCTGTTGTAGCAAATTCAGCAGCATAATACATCTTAAATTACTTGGGGTGCAGGAAACTAAAACTCCTCTGAGGAGTTTCAGTTTCATGCCCCTACATCCACAGCATGAAGCACCAGGCTCCTTGCAGCTCAGGTGCTCTGCAGGAAGCCCTGCAGGCAGTTTGGAAGCAGCCCAGGAAGGCTGGATCTGTCCAAGAAAAGTGGCCAGCCTAGTCTTTTACTATTTTTTTTCCCCCCTGGAGCCTGCCTTCCTGCCTGAGTTGCGCAGGTGCCCAGTGCTTCCCTCCACAGCTGCAGTGCCCCCCGGGGCTGCCCAAGCCCCGCTGCCTGCACGCAGGTGCTGCCTGGGGGAAGGTACCATTGCTGCAGAGGGAAGCACTAGCCCCCTCCACAGCTGGGGGACCGCTCCACCCACTGGCAGCTCTCCCTCCCTTCCCCACCGCTGGAGAGGCAGGTAAGTGTGTGCATGATATGAAAGTTTAACGCACTCTAAAATGAAGCGGTGTATTTAAAAACCCACCACTTCAATTTAGGCCCCCTGTTTCACTTACACACTCCCTATTACTATACTGGAACTCAGAAATACCCTGACACTCCAGGCTTATAACAATCTGAAGACTGATAGCCCCAATAATTGTGGTTGTTACAGATGAGGCCAGTTCCTAATGGGGCTTCCCACTTCATACTGTCAATACCTCTGTTTTGCTTGGTTTCAAGTAGCCTGCTGCAATTCATTCAATTACTAAGTTTTGATGAATTGAAAGATGATTCACTTGTAGAGTTGAATAACGGACAAGGAGATGCAGAGCTAGGTAATGACTGAGTATTGCTGACACTGTAGTCTTGCCAAATCTCTTACCTGGTTCATACCTATTAGTAGTGTGAGAGGAAAAACTCTAAACTACTTGGGCACATCCAGATGAGTCCACGTGTGCCTCTTGCAGCATCTCAAACCGCTTTTCTCAAGTTTGCAGCGCAGGGGTAAAATTAGACCCCTGGATATCCAGGGGTCAAAAAAAAATGGAGCTAAAATGGGCACGGTCTTGGACAACCAGAGGCTGGGTCTTTCACAGAGATGCTCTGGCTGCCAGAGCATCTCTGTTATTGGCCCTCACCCTGGTGTTGAAGCATGCTGCCTGCCCCTGCAGGGCAGGCAGTGTGCCAGCAGCAGGGCTCCAGTGTGGGTTAGTAAGGGGTCAAGAGGGCTGGAGCGGGGGATCATGGGAGGACCCCCACTGGCCCCACCCAAGTTCCCAATCCCTTCCCCATATGGCCCCCCTGCCTGCTCCCCCATTGCTTCTCTGCCTGGCCCCACCCCCTGTCTTCCCCCTGAGCCCCCTTATCCCTTCCCTGCCTGTCCCCATCCACTGCCTGCCCACCAAACCCCCCGATCCCTTCCCCATCTGACCCCATTCACCCTAAGCCCCCTGAGGCCCCTGATCCCTGTCTCTCCACCCCAGCATCCCCACAATAATTTTTAAAAAAACACCCCAGCACTGACCAGCAGCCATCTGGGGGAGCTGCAGAAGCCAGCAGGAGATGGGGCCAGGTGAGGCAGCAATTGGGAGAGACTGGGGTGGGGCATGTGGGCCCTGCAGGGTTGGTGGTAGCCCCTGCAGGGGCCATTTGGCTCCTGTTAAGGGGGTTGTTTCCCCTGAGGGGGGCCTGTTACCCCTGTGGGATGCAACAAAACATATAGGTACTTAAATTCATTTTATTATGATGATAGAGACCCTGCTCTAACACTGTAGATATATCAATAAAACATACCCAACTGATCACTGTCTCTCTGTCTCTCACTCTCTCTCTATATATATAGTGGTTTTTTGTTTTAATCATGGAGGAACATAGATTTTGGGGTATTTTACAGAGCGACTTTGGGATTTTTTTTTGTCATGGATTTTTCAGTTTTCTGGTAGGGGACACCAGACTTCCTGCTACAGATGCCAGTGGCAGGACCCTACCTGCTCAGAGCTGGCATCTTGGACCCAGCTGAAGGTGGCTGACCTCCTGGCCAACTGGGGCCAGGATGACATGTTTTGACAGTTCAAAGCTATAGCTGCCCAGATAGCCAGGCAGCGGCACACATGGCAGTAGTGCCGCATAAAGGCCAACCGTGCAGCTACAGTCCACTGGCAGCTGACCTGGCGGTGCAGGTACCTCTACTGGCTGTGCAGTCCCCATCCAGGTCTGGCAGGTGCGCAGCAGGTCACAGCCAGGCAGCAGCCCCCACTGCCAGACTGCTGCAGTGGGTAGAGGGTGCAGGGAACTCTCAGGGCTGCTTCACCAGTCCAGCTGGCACAAGGGGTAGTGTGCGCAGGTACCAATTGGCTGGGCCCCAGAAGATCCTGAGAGCAGGTAGCCCTGAGCTACTTGCCAGGGCAGATTTTTGTACTGATGTGGCCAGAACAGGGCAGCTTTTTATACTGCTGGGGACAATGCAGGTGCTGGCCCTGGGCTCTAGCTCCCCCTGGCTGCAGATCCGGGAGGAGCCAGGCAGGGTTATTTTGCCTGAAGTGGCAAAATTTGTCCCACACCAAAGTGCATGTCTGGGCATGTGCACTGAGGCAAAAAGCCCCAGCTCAAATTTGCACACTTGCATGTGTAGACACACCCCTTATGTTTATGTCACTGTCTCTTGGGCTTGTGATCACCAGTGATCTTTAAGTTGTCTTGTACATTATACTTTGTACAATACATTTTGCTTACTACTTTCCAATGTACAGCAATCATTAATTGAAGCAGCAAGTCCTGTCTTCCCCATGTGCTAAACCTAATAAAGTCAGAGTCTAAAGTATTTGAAATACAGGAAGCTGACAGGTGACATTAGAAGCTTTTCTTTGCTTTACTGTTTAGTGTAGGGAAGGGGATACAAATAACTAATAACAAATGCTGAGTTAGCAATGCAAGATTACAGCTGGAGTCACAAGACTAAATGTCCAAACATTGCAAAATCCAACTGAACTAGCTTAAGACAGATACAGGCAGGTAAGATCGATATCCTGATGGTCAAATGTTCTTGATTTTATTAGGGAACAATACATAAAGAGGAACTTTGGAGCACAGGATAACTTATGATTGACCCCCAGCCAGGAGAGTGCATGTGCAACAGTGGAACAGAGTCTATATGCATGCATAATGATATGATAATGATAGTTACCACTAAGTATAACAGGCAAAATTATAATGAAGTTGGAGCAATTATATGTAGCAAAGGAAACAATGGCTGGCCATGATATAAGAATGACCAAGGGAAGAAATTAGAATATGAGGCAGACTATACAGTTTATCTGCTGCTTCCCACTGAGCTCTGTGAGCACATTCCTCCTGCCAAGGTCAAGACAACTGCCGCCGGTATTGGAGGTGGGTCTCCTGTACTCTCATGAAAGAGACCATTCCCTTGAGTAAATCCCCCGCTGCATTCTGTGCAGTTTTCTTTGAAGGCATGGGACAGGTCAGCATTTCCAACATTTGGTATTTGCTGTAACCTTGTACTGTTACAAACATGAACATAGAAGTTCCATTGAAGAGAAGTACTCTCTTATTATCATTGCATTATGTCAAAAAAGCAGTCGTATTTTAGTAGATTTCTTATTTATTACCCTATGCCACCATCTAGTGGACACCTGAAAGTAATACGTTCTTGAGTTGGTTTCAGGGTCTCACACAAAAGACACTAAAATTATGAAACAGGTTCCCCCCTCCACCTCTGGAAGCTCTGAGCTTTTTAATGGGGGCTTTGCCACATAATAAATGTGTCTGTTTTGATTTGTGTGTGGAAACAGAGATTTAGAGTCTCATTCTTCATTTTGTTACACCAATTGAGCCTACATTGGCATGAACTCATAGCAAATGTAGAAACAGATACCTGACAAGCCCAACTAATACCTAAAGTCAGTGTAAAAATAATAGCTGTAATAATAATATGAAGATAATATTAATCATTTAATTTAGTTTGGTAATTAGACTAAATGAAAGTGGCTTTCACTTCCCATACCTTATTGAGATAGTAATGATCTAATGTTGTCTGAAATGTCCATATCTAAGGCTAATCAAACTTTTGGGAGCAGAAGGGCAGACATGGGGGGACAGGTACAGGCATGGGGAGCAAGAGGTGATGGGAGCAGGCAGTGAATGACAGGCTTGCAAGGCAGGGGGGCAGGTTGCAGATGGATGAGGACAGGTGTCATGGAGCCCAGGCAGCAGGGGGCAGGGGGGCAACATGACAAGAAAGAAATGGCAGGCAAGGCAGGCACAGGAGGGAGCAAAGGGCAGGGAGTGCAAGGGCCACAGAGGCAAGGGGCAGGGATCTGGCCCCTCATCCCTGCTTCTGCTTAAATTTAATATAACCCTCCAATAATTGTATGCTATACATGGAAAATTATAACAAATTTCTAATTTTCCAGGTGTAGAATCTAATTATTGGGGAGATTGTTTTAAGTTCAAAGTCATACTGGACTTGGGTAAATATAGCATATATAAAGTATGTATATGTCTGCCATAATAAGTAATGAAGGGGAAAAGAAAAAGAAAAAGAAGAGGAAAGAGGGAGGACTAGAAGAAGAAATGAGAAGTGTGTAAAGACTCTAATATTTTAATTACCAACATTTTCTAAGAATTCTTTCCAAAGGTTTATATTAGACCTTTCAGAAAGGTTAAGTCTGGTAAACATGACTAGAGATGCCAGCTACACTATCTTATTGTACCAGATTTTAACCATTAGACATGTCCTACTCTTCCACTGTAGATTAGAGGTTTAGGAAACATGATTTATGAGGCAAGGTTGAAGGAACTGAGATTAGTTGGACTGGGGAAGTGAAGACTGAGCAGGAGTTTGATAAGAGACTTGCCTTACCTCAAGAGTGGTTATAAAAGGCATTGTGATAGGCAATTTCCTGTGGCCACAGGGTACAGGGAAAGAAAACAGTCTTAAATCGTGACAAGGGAAATTTAGGATTGATATTAGGAAGAACTTCCTCAGAATGAGGGTGGTAAACATTGGATAGAATTTCCATTCTGGTCAATTTTTAAGAGCAAGTTAGAAAAACAGTTATCTGGACTGGTTTAGACAAGAATGATCCTGCCTTGAGCAGTGCTTGGACTAGGTGACTTCTTGAGATCATCTTCTATGATTTTAATTTGTACAAGTAGTTTGTTTCTCTCCTCTGATTTGATCTTTCAGTTTGTGCCTTTCAAATTTCTGTTTTGCATGGGCCTAATATCACCAGGGTTCAACTTACAGGGGAGCACGGGGGGCCTAAGCCTCATCCATAAGAGATGACAGGCCCCGAACCTTCCCCCACCTCAAGTAGTGGGGTAGTGGTGGCGGCGGTTTCTTCCTGGCTCCGACTGCCACCGGCGCAGACCCCATCAAGAATCAGAGTGTAATTTGAACCCTGAATATCACCATGGCAGTTTCGACAGTGATAACTTCACAAAAGAGAAGTTATCTGCCTGTTACACAATCCAGACAGGAGCTTTTATAAAGAAACTACATGGAGGTTTGTGGGGGGGGTTTCTCTTTCAAGTTGCTGAGGAGGAAATAATTTGGTGCTGTGTGATTAATGGAATAACAGATATCTATGAAGTCAGCAGCAGCTTGTCCTATTGTGATTCAGAAAAAAATAGTATAACTGTCCAGTTCTGTAATAGTTCTGAGATTTTACAATGGGAAGTCAAACTGATTTTCGAGGCAGTTCTATAGCTTTGTGCTATTCCTTGTGATAGCTGCAGTTACTGCTCATTTGTCACTCGAAAGGCTCTGAACATGCATCACTGAGACAAATACTCTTTGTAGCAGAGTATCTGGAATTGGGTCAAAGAGACTGGTGAGTAATTTGTGCTTAGAAGACCAGAAAGCATGATAATTGGAAGGAAGACATTTCTGTAGGGTTCTTTCCAATAGTTCATTGATCTAGAGGTGTGGCTAATGCTCTGGTATTTGCAAAAGCAGAATTCTCCTGTCCCAGTACATGAATTTCTTGGTTAGAAGAATTTCTTTGTGCTGAAAGGCATGTTTCTAGATGTTCTAAATGTATTGACTGAGCTTTTAAAAAACATCACACTGAAAAGGTTGCTTCATTAGTAAATACATAAGCATTAATTTAAAAACAAAAATACTACTATTTCAGAATAATGTTAATGGACCTTGATCATCAAGTGCAAAGAATGACTATTTTAAAAAGTCAAATGGATGAATGAACTATATATATTTGGAGTAAAAGTAAAAATCTTTAATAAGTCATTTTCAAACTGGACTAGCAAAAGTCAGAAGTATTTATAAAATGATGAGCTTAAATCAACACCATTAATGAAGACTTGCAGTTTGAGGATAAGAGCTTACAGTTAATCATTCTTTGCATAATATCATTTAGACTTTTGCAATATGCTACATTTTGAATCTTGAAGACTGGTCTACTTTGTAGAAGGAAATCACAGTGAAAATTGTTTTGGGGGTACACGGTTTGCCATTCAAATTTTGATATGATCAGGGATCCTGGTTTTCTGTTAACAATCTCAAATTCTCTGATAAAAAATCTGAAATTATCTGTTTAAAAACCCCAAAGCTGTGTTTTTCCATGATTAAAATGAAACATCTCTATAGATATAGATATCAGTTGAACAGTGTTTTATTGACATATTTACAATTTAAAAACAATTTGGAAGTCTACCAGTGCTTCAATCATTATAATAAAATAAATGCTAAATACCTGTGTATTTTGGCATTGGATTTTCGAGGTTTTTATCATGGAAAATAAGAGTTCATCCTGACCCCTTCACTCACCAGGACATGAGGCCACCTGCAGCTGTCCTCCTAACTGCTTTGTAGTGCTGAGCAGCAGCTTTGATATGCTGATGTCCTGCCCTTGCCCATGCCATTGCCCCTCACTCCCAAGCTACAGCCCCCGCAAGCCCTGCCAGTGTCTTTTGCTCCTGACACACAGCCAGTGCCCCTCACTCCCAAGCCACAGTTCCCTGCTGGTGTCCCTTGCTCCCAACCAATAGCCATGCCCCCCCTCCCATCCCTGCCAGTGACCTTCCCTCCTGACCCACAGCCCTCTGGCCCTGCTGGTGGCCCTCACTTCTGACCCACAGCTCCCTGGCCCTGCCAGTACCTGTTCCCAACCTACTGCCCCCTTCCCCAAGGACCCAGCCCCCCCAGTGTGTAAGGAAGGGGGTAGGTGTGTGCGGAAGAGAGTATGTGGGCACAGATGGATCCCACCTGCTGGGCTGCAGAGGTGGCTTCTTCCTGAAGCTGTTCCAGCCAGGCTGCAGCCCCACTCCCTGCTGTAGGTGTGGACATTTGGGTGTGTACGTGCTCCCCCAATGCATTGCCTGAACCCCCCCCCACCTCCAAAGCATCACTTTTGTCCTCCATCCCCTGCCCCAGCACCCATAGACTTACTTGCAGGGCACTGTGGGAACTGCGGTCCACCACACTGCCTGGCTGCCATGTGGATGTGTGTGCTCCCTGCCTCCTGCATCCACACCCACCAGCCCCAAACAGCCCCTTGCAGGCTGGAACTTTGCCAGCCTGCAAGGGGAAACCTATGGTTTCCCAGATTTTTCTCTTTTAAAAGATAAGAAAAACCTGGATCCCTGGCTATTATACATGGCATTGTGGTAAACAACTCATAGATTTCATAGACATTAGGGCTGGAAGGGACCTCGGAAGATCATTGAGTCCAGCCCCCTGCTCAAAGGGCAGGAAGTCAGCTGGGGTCATAGGATCCCAGCAAGATAAGCATCCAATCTACTTTTGAAGGTGTTCA
>NW_017728916.1:20611349-20616727 GCF_001723895.1 Crocodylus porosus
TCACCCCTGAGCCTGCGCTTTTCCAAGCTAAAAAGCTCCATAGCTCTCAACCTGTCATCGTAAGGTCTGTTTTCCTGACCTCTGATCATGTATGTGGCTCCTCTATGGACTCTCTCAAGCTTCTCCACATCCTTTTTGAATTGTGGAGCCCAAAACTGGACTCAGTACTCCAGCTGTGGCCTCACCAAGGCTGAGTACAAGGGGAGAATGACATCCTGGGATTTGCTTGAGAAGCATGTATGGATGCAAGCCAGCATTTTTGTTGCTTTACTAGTCACAGCATAGCACTGCAGGCTCATGTTCATCTTGTGGTCAATCCTGACCCCCAAGTCCCTCTCGTCCATAGTGCTGGTCAGCGTAGCACTGCCAAGCCTATAAGGATGCTGCAGATTTTTCCTCCCAAGTTGGAGAACCTTGCATTTTTTGGTGTTAAACACCATCAGGTTCTCGTCCACCCATTTGCTGAGCCTGTCCCAGTCAGCCTAGATCACCTCCTGTCTTCTGGTGTGGATGCTTTGCCCCAAAGTTTGGTGTCATTGGTGAACTTGGCCAGTCCGCTTCTGACTCCAAAGTCCAAATCATTAATGAAGATGTTGAACAGTATGGGTTGAAGGACAGAGTCTTGGGGGACCCCACTGGTCACAGGGCACCATGATGATTGACTTCCATCAACTACTATCCTCTGGGTCTGACCACAGAGCCAATTTCCCAGCCAGTGGATCATGGTGGACCCAAGGCCACAATTGGCCAGTTTCGCCAAGAGGTGATCATGGGATACCAGATCGAAGGCTTTTTTGAAGTCAAGATATTGACTCGTAAAATTTTAGTGGGATGTGTTTACACCTTGTGAAAGTTTCAGCAATTTGCATTTATGTATTAAATGCTAATTTGAAACATTTCAACCTGGCAAAGGTGTACTTCTTTGCTTCACTAGTCTTACACAATATTGAGAACAAAAATAGCACAACATGGAATTTCTGCTATGAGGGAGAGAAGGATGCTAGTGCCCTCAACTTCTAAAGGGGAAAAAGGTGAAGTAGCTTCAGCTAAGAAATGGCTTGGTTCTGTGGCCTGCCTCTTGTGGCTCTGACAATGTAGATCCAGCATACAGATAGTCAATGTAGTCACTGCACTGTGGCAATCTCAGTTAAGACCAAAGGAAATGGCAGTGTGTATTGGGTAAATATAAGTGATTTAAATGATATTAATAGTAACAAATGAAGTGATTTGTAGATGTCAGTATAGGAACATCTGGGAACATGGCCAGGCAACAAATAGTATATTGCAGATCTTTATTTTTCCTATATTCTTGACATCAGCTTTCCCTTTTTTCATACTTACCTTACAGGAAAGAAGGGGAGGAAGTACGGAATTTGGCCTTTCCCTCCTGTACGTGTTGAGGGGTACCAGTGAAAGGGAATTAACTCTCCACCTGAACAGTTGTTACAAACTCCAACCGCTATTCCCAGGTACCTGTGGGGATTTTCCCTTAAATTCATTTTCATCTGTTAGGGATCTGGGCCTTCTATGGAATGAGCACCAGCAATTGGACATTTGCCAACTACAAAGTTATGAATATTTGAACTCTACTTCCCCATCTACCAAATAGTCTCTGGAAAGCATGAAGAACTCCTTCTGCCTCAGACCATCTGGTAGTAAGGGAAGAATTCCTTCCTAAACCCCATACTGGTACTATCTTAAAGAAGTACAATGCTGATCTCAAAATGGATGTGAGCTACTGAAGTGGTTTGAGGAGTCTGGTAGGGTATCCTTAGAAGAATCCTTGTCAGTGAGATCCTCCTTATATAGACTGCAGTGCACATACTACATTGTTTTAGCTTCCCTTCCACAACCCAAAAAGAAAAATAAACCTTGATAAAGGAGGCATAATCGTCAACATGCAAACATTATCTTTTTGTACAGAAACGTCTGTTATTTTTATGTGATTCATCACTAACAAGGAGTTTGTTCTTTGTTAGACAAAATGATAAATTCAGCTAATTTTGATTCTTTTTGATCTGAGAAGTCAGTATAAAGTGAAATATATTTTACAGGGAAACCATCAAAAAAACCTTACCAAATGGACTCAGGACATGACTAACTGAAAATTGTGCGGCGGCAGCTTTTTTGTACAAACTGAATTGTTTCAAACTGACAACAAAAGGAACAGCAATAACCATGTACTGGTTTCTACAGGTGTTTGTCAGTATTAATGTTAATTATGGGTGAACCTAGACATAAATTGAATGACTTTAAATTACTGCATAATGTTTTAATAAATACATTCCGCATAAGAAGTAAAATGGAAGGCATATAAGTGAACTTACATAAAGGTGCCATCCAAACTTCAGAATGAAGCAGTGTCTTATAGATTAACAGGGAAATCAGGCAAAAAATCCTGAAGATAGACTATGGGCCATACCACAGGGAACCTGAAGAAAAGCAGCTTGTGGACTGTTAATCTTAGCTGGATCATAAGATCCAGTTGTCATTCTCAAATATCCCTTACATATGGTTTCTCACTGGATGATGGGGAAAGATCTAGCATATATTTTTGTTTGATGTTTTTCATCTTGTGCAGAAGTATGACCTCCAGTCTTGAGCAGGTAGTGTCACTAGATGACCTTCTGAGTTCCCTTCCAACCCTACCTTTTTATGATTTCATGTGTGATTTTCTTTCTAGTTCACATAAGGCTTACCAAGAAGATCAAAGGAGTTGCTCTGAAAATTGTACAAATCTGATAGGTTTTGTTTATCACTGTTCAAATCCTAGGCATCATGATGGAAGCAACTGAGTTAGGGAGCCACTGAACACCACTGAACATCCTTGTCTGTTCACAACTTGATTGATATGATGGTTCAGGAAATCTGTCTCAGCCTACAAATTCCGGTTGATATTAGGGATTCTCACTATTTTTGTGTCAGGCTGTAAATGCTGACCAGGTACAGAAGTTACACTTATTGTGCAACAGGCATACAGAAAGCACTCTACAGCCGTAACTGAACAGATGGTCAGGGCACATAGAACACTGGAAAATGATGAATCCTGCTCTAAGATAACCCTGGATGGATGTAGTATCAGAATTCGGTGCTGTAGGTTAGAGCACTGTAATGAACATCAGTAACACATCCCATCATTACTTGTTAGGTTGCATTCCGCTGCATCTCATGGGGCTTTGTGGCACTTCTCTCCCCAGCACCTCCCACACCCCCAAACTGGTGATCCAGCTTAGGCCAGAGCTCATATCCTCTGCCCGAGCACTGGGCCAGCTCCACCCCTGGGCTATCACAGACAAAAGTCAGTGAAGCCTCTGTCTCAAGGCTCACCCACATCCTCCCTCCAGTTAGCACAGAACTATTCACATAAAAAAAACTGCTTATTGCTGAATTTATCTTATTGCATATTGTCATGGGTGCAGGTGGGCAAGTGCTGAATGTAGGTCTGTTGCTATTTTGCCTTGGCTAACAGTTAACCTGTCTTAATAACTGATTCACCTGCATTGAATTATGGCAATAAGCAGGTTCCCTAATGGAAGTAAAAAAAAATACTTGAACATGCCCAAAATGTTTGTCAGCATACCTACACATACTAATATGTAGCATCACTACTTTCTGACTTGTCTGGGGAAACCAAATGCATGTATGAAATGTAGATTGTGAGAAGCTCAATACAAGATGCAGGACCAGAAGCTCATGAATCTACCTCACAGACACAAAGTCCCACCAACCTTGGATACATTCAATAGACCATAAAGAAACAGAGAATGTTTCTCTGTTTTCATGTCTTAAAGACAATTTCTAATAATTCTGGTCATGTGAGTAATGGTTTGGAACCATATGCACTTGATAGAAAGCTGATTCAGATAGCCTTTTACAGAGTTTGAGGTATGCTGCTGGAAGTCCCACAAATACGTATGTAGGGCAGCTAGGTCTGAGAACACTTTTGTCAAACTTCCACACTATTTATTAGTTACCATTTTCCAATTGTCACTTTTCCTGGCTATATGAATAATGATATCCAGTGTTTTGTTAGCTTTAATTTAATATTCCTTTCTTAGACCCACTCAGCAATCAAAAAAAATTAAAAACAAACCACACAAAAAAAACCCTTTGGGACACAGTGTCTATGATGTTCCCTTTAGAAAACACCTGACATTCTCCAATGGGAGGTGTTACCTGTCAGCTCTGTGTTCCTGAGGAAGCCCTGGCACCCAGATTGCTGGACTTACAAAGGACTTTTTCTTTTCCTCCCACCCCCCACCACCCACACCTCATCCACCCAGAACTAAGCAGAAGAAAAGTTTAATAGGCATCCTGGGCCATACATTCCCTGGTCCCACTATGGGAGACCTATTTAAACTTGATTGACTAAAACTCGGTTTCCGGGTTAGGGAATGCTGAGGCAAGAGACTGAGTCAGAGGGGGTATGAGCAATATTTGAACAATGGTTAAGGGTTCATTACAGCGTCCAGCCTATTGGAGCCCTGACCACAAATGCTGTCATACTTTTCCTGAGATGACTGATGGAAGTCCTCCCCACAAAGTTCATGAACACTCCTAGTAATCCCCCTAAGTCTGTTAAAAGATTTACAGTAAAATCTGAAAGTCATGCCAAGCTGAGGCTTATTTACAACAAGTAAAATACGAAACACTGATGCTGACTTCATAGTGCAAGCATAGCTAGGCCATTTGAGAAGAAACAATGTGGTATCCCTTCCAGTATATCTTCTATATTCATAATAATTTCAATCTGGCTCCTAGGTGTCTGGTTATTCCTTAAAACCTGATGTTTTTCCTGGTTATTAATCAGTTTCTTGAGATGTTCGAAACCAGATAAACCCTTGTCACTGAGAAAAGTAATTCATTTAAATTGAAACTGTTTATATAACAGGATTTTCCCTGTCAGTTATGGCTTGGGACCCTCTTGATTTATACAAATAAAAGTATGCTTTGAAGAGGCTAGACTAAGGGTATAAGAAAGTTGTAAAGCAGCAAACAGTGTGCTTCAAGAGAGAGAAATCTCTTTGACACCATCTGCTGTTGTTCTTAAGAAGCTGGGAGAAACAGATAGCCTCCCTTCCACAATCATGTTAGAAACTTTGCTTGTCAACAAATCACCCAAGTGCCTTGAAATGGTGAGATCCCAGCTCTCCCTCTCCCTCTCCCTCTTTTTCTCTCTCTTTTTCTTTTTCTCTCTAGGCATAGCTTTCTGAACCTGCATTTATTAGATAAACTTGAGTTAGGTTTTCCCAAATACTCAATTAAACCAGGGTAATATTGTAATTGTTTTATTTGTTTTTCCTTACATGTCTACTAATACTAGTACCATTATAAATTTCATATACTTAGCACTAAATAACTTATATAGTCAAACTGGC
>NW_017728916.1:20617242-20631497 GCF_001723895.1 Crocodylus porosus
AGGAACCCAGCCCCATTGAAACTGAGTCCTGCAAGATAGCTCCATTGGGGATGAGGACTTGCAGAAGTTAGAGATACAGCTCCATATAGAAACACGAGTAACACAAGCAGCACATTGATAGAATTACAGAGACCCTAGAAATGTATCCCTAATAAATGAGCACACCCTAAAGTGATAGGCAAATCTGGTAACAGAGGACAGAAAACTCTTTCCCCACTTTCTGAATCTGTTGCATGTAAAAGGAGCAGTGTTTTGATTTTTCCTTCTGAACTCAATAGATTCCCTAAAATATGTATAGAATTTTGAAAGGCAAAAGACAAACAGGGTCAATCTCCTGAAGTTGTAGGGAGTGGAGGCATTGGGTTGTCCTATCTGGTAGCTCATGCCCCAGAAAGAATGACTTAGGATCACCAGGTACTTTGTATTATGTCAATATTCCATCAGTTCTTTTTCAATTGCCTAGTTAACTGACACCCTAATATTACCAAGTAATTGGAGGCATTGTGTTTTTGCAAGAAAGAAAGTGGACCCATGATCCCATGGCCCAGAACAATGTATTATTTACCAAGAAATTGTTTGAAGGGTTTAAAAGGCATTGAATATTTGCACTCAGGGCAATTACACAGCCAAGTGTGTGTTTTCTGAAGTTGTCTAATGGATAGTGCAGTGAACTTGGATTGGGAAGACATTGGCATGTATGTTTTGGTTTTGATTTTTTTTAAGTCCTTCAGTTGCATTCAAGTTGTTGAAATATAGTAACACTTAAATCTGAAATGTGGATAATTTCCCCTTGATTTCAAGTGGATCATGATTGGGTCTTTGTACTGTACTATTTACTCTGTAAGGTACATCTCTATCCTGCCCTTGTTTTGTCTCCTTGCAATGAATTAGAGAAATTGCTTGAGTTAGAGAAAATCAATTCCAGATGGGTAATCATTAAGAGCAGTTACAAGTATGGAAAAATTCTACAGTTTGGGGAAGGGGGAGAGAGATGACAGCACATTCAGGGGTGAATGAGGCAACTAAGGCTTATCAGGTGAAGCTGCTGAGCTCTGTACAGCTGTAAAGAAAGCAAAAAATAAGAGCCAAGTATGTGTGTGGGTGCAAATCAGGGAGCAAAATCTCACCCAGAATATTATAATAGCACTCCACTTTCTTTACCTGAAGGCTTTTGAGGGGAAAAACACCAAAAAAGTTAACTATATTTCTTGTTTCTGATACCTACAATCCATAATGTCTACTCTCTAAATCTTCCATTTTCCAAAGTGATTTCAGATACATCTGATGCAATAAGTGGCTGCTTACATGAACATATTTTGTAATGTCCTGATGCAAACAGTATCTTTTTCTAACCAGGTTTATGTTTGCCTGAGACTTAGGTTATTTCTCAATTCTGAACAAAAAAACTCTCTGGAATTGCCTGGTTCATTCAAAAGTCACTTTCATGTTGAAAAGGTATAAAACCTCAAATATGAAATTTCAATTCCGGTGTGTGGGGGAGTGTTTGCATTAGAGTCTTGGATCTGAACCTGCCATATGGTTTTAGTTACAGAATTTTAGTAGTTCTGCTTATGTCTGTTCTTGAAGGGCTACAGCTCCAGATGATGGAAAGTAATGAGAAAAAATGTTTGTCCTTATCTGTGTCTCAGACCTCCTCTGTAATCTTATGCCTTTTAAAATCTCATACCTTTCCATACCACACCTGCCACTATGAGTATTCTCAAATTTCTGCATTGCTCAGGTTTATAAACTACATATCTAGATGTATTAATTTCTTTTCCAAATATTGAAATAATTTTGTAATAATGCAAAACAACCCCTTGACAGTGTGGTGCCTTGTGCTCCCTCACTTATAGATTCATAGATTGTAAGGGGCTGAAAGGAACCTTCCAACATCATTGGGTCCAGCCCCATGTACTAGGTAGGAAAGACAGGTGACCCCAGTGAGGTGACTGTCTAGTCTCCTTTTGAAGATTTCTAGGGTAGGTGATTGCACGACCTATGGAGGAAGTTTATTCCACAGTCTGGACACCCTAACTGTGAAGATTTTCCTAGCGGTAAGCCTTAAATGGTCTTTCAGGAGTTTGTGGCCATTACTCCTGATTTTCCCCAAGCGTGCCTTGATGAACAGTTCTTGCTGACCCCTTGATGTCCCCTGATGTAGCAGCAAGCTGCTACCAAGTCCCCTCTCATTATTCTCTTGTGATACCTATATTTATATTGTAATCTTCTCAAAACAGGGACTTTATACAGTGCCAGTTAAGGGATGGGGAAAGAAAAAGTAGAACTGAAGTGAAAAAATTAACTTTAATAAAATTTGTCAAGTACTATTTGGGATTGAAAATCATAACATCCCACTATTGAATCTACAACATTAAGTCCTCCATATAAGGGTGTAAAATAAGGGTGGCTGAGTTGTTCCCTAAATATTTGCCATCCCTTTTTGCTTATGTGTTTTCAGAGGGAAGGCTCCTGCCATGTCTTTCATTCTTGTTCAGTGCATATTGACCCCCCAATCTTCTTCGTCACTGAGAAAATAGGTAGCAGATTATCAACCAACTTGTTAAGTGCATGGAGAGGATGTGGATGGGTGGGGACACTGAACCTCCAAACCAGAGTGAACAGAGAAACACCCTATGATCCCAAGGCACCACATAGGCCATGGACTCTCTAATTTTACAGCCTGGGTAGGGCAGGGCATCATCTGAAAACCACTGTACAATTCAGGATTCTGGAGATAACCTGAGAAACTAAGCCAGGTGAAGTGACAGCAAGGGCCCCCAACTTCTGAAGTGAGAGTGAGAACCACACACCAAGAACTGCATCCTTGTGTGTCTGCTGCTGGTTCCATACATCTTTCCACCCAAACCCTTGCAGCCAGATCATCACCCACCCATGGACACTGAGACGCCAAAGGGCACCACCATTAACAAACCCAGACCATCTGTCCCTAACAACCAACCATGGGGATGCAAGGATTCAGGAAGATAAAATGTTGCCTTGTGGGGTAAGGCCAACTCTCAGGATCTCAATATTGCACCATTAGACAGGAGGGTGTAACACAATTGCACATATACAAACACATACACATAAATCAATTAGGTGCTTACACATGCACAGTACTGGCTCAGGCACATACATATTCAAAACAGCCTAGGCACATGCATACCTATTACCAGTTCAAGCACATACACTATACACCACAAAAGTTAGACACAGATTACTAATTCATATATCATGTTCACAATGCCATATATATATGTGTGTATATATATAAACACACACACACACTAGCAGCTCAGACCTCAGATACACACACGTTCAAAATAACTAGTCTAGACTTATGCACACCTATCACCAGTTTAAGACTATACATGCTACACACACCAAATTTAGACAGAATCAGTTACCAACACCTGCACATTCAATACACATACGTGGATTACTAATTTATACCACACACACACACCCCCCATAATATCTATATATGTATATATGTGTATTCACTAATTTACACACATACCACCCACCTACACATAAAACAAATGAGTTCCTAAATTGGGTATTGTGATACATGCATATCAGAATACCCAACTTAGGAACTCACTTGTGTATGTATGTATGTGCTTCGTGTATTTGGGATACCTGAGGAAAGGTTGAGGTAAGAAAGTAGAAGGGTAGGGAGTGAAAGTTACCAGGACCAGGATTAGAACCAGTAGACTACAGGGGCCTGGGCTGAAGAACTGAGGCTCAGTGGTAACTTTAGGTTAATGGATCTTAATTAATTAAAAGACAACACCCAAAGCCTGCAGAATGGGGAAGCGATGCTGGCACAGAGGCTGAGACTGAGACTGGAGCCAGAGCTATGGGGCAGCTGAAAAGGTATGTGGGGAGAGGAAAAATGGAACTAAGGGAAAGTGTGGGTGTTAAAGAGGGGTTCTGGATGTGGGGAGCCAGAGGATGGCTCTGGGGCAGTTAGAGAAGTTGCAGGGAGCAGCAGTACATGCTGGGAGCTGGAGAAAGGCTCCAGCTGCTGGAGAAAACTGCACGACAGCCACGAGGCGATGGGAAGCTGGGGGGGGGTTACTACAGAAGGTGTGGGGGAAGCCTGAAAACAGAGACAGACAGCAGAAAATCACAGGAAAAGCAGCAGGAGAAACTGAAAAGTGGCAGGGGCAGTGGGAAAGCAGAGGAAGGCAGCAGAAAGTCACAGGTAAAAGGCAGTAGGAATTGAGAGTTGATCAGGAAACTAGTGGAGAGGGGTGGGGGCTGGAATTGAGAGAGAGGAAGAAAGGATGAGGCTGGAATTTAAAAAAAGGAAGGGACTTGGATTTAGCAAAACATGCTCCAACTTGGGGTTGCAAATGACAGTGGTTTTATTGAACAGGGGAGATGGTGACACAATGTATTACTGGTTCCCTTGCACCCACCCACCCAGCCACACACACAATGACATCAGGGGTTAGAGAGGCTTGGTGCAAGAGCTGCAGTCTACTGAAGTCCAGGAGAAGAGAGGGAGACAGAGAGAGAGAGAGAGTCCAAATTGTAAGAGGAGGTATGCAGGTAATATCTACCTATCCAGTCTGGAAACGGGTCCTTGTCCAGTAGATGATGTCCAGAGGGGGGTCGTTGGCAGTGCTTCTGGGTGGATAGGTGGTGTGGCATGGTGCTGGTCCAGATGGAGAGGGCATCCCACTGGGTCTGTCTTCACTGCCTCTTTTTATAGGGGCAGACCTTGTGTGACCCTAGTGACAGAAGGCATGCCCAGGCAAGGGTCAGCCCCTGGCATACTGAGCATGTGTGCTCCATGTAGGGATGTGCAGTTTTGGGTGTCTGTAATGGTGAGAGTTGCTGGTTCTGCAGGGTCTTTTGTCTTTCAAATGCTGGTCTTGTCTCTATTCCTGGGTGAGATCCATAGTTCCTGGATAAATCGATGCAAGGTGATGGCCCAGTCATTACAGGCCATTCAGTAGAGGCCTGATACCATTGTATTTCAATCATGCCCAATCATTCTAATTTATTGGGTAACCAATTTACATGCAAGGGGTACAATGAATCATATTGTTGCAACATGGGATGCCCAGGCAGAGGACACAAGACGGGTTGACATATAAAATGGAAACTTGACATGACTTTGGTTCACTTACAAACCCAGGCCTAAACCATAAAATATCCATATGAAACAATAAAAATTAATACAAAATGACAATAATATAATATACAACAGTAAGAATCAATACAAACCTAATAATAATATAATATAAAACAGTGGATATCCAAAACTAAAAACCTGCTACCAAAATAAAAATGTTTAAAGCTTATCCTAAGTCTGAGCTCACTTATACTTATCTATAGGGAATAGAGAGGGAGAGAAAAAGTCAGAAACGCTTGGGGAAAGGGGAAGGAATGCATTTTAAAATGAATAAATAATAATAAAAAAAACCTGGGGGTTTTGCTACAAAAATATCTCATTGTCATTTGGGGAGATAAACCCAGAGTCACCTCCAGTTAGAGCATGAAATCAGATGTTTTCAAGCTCATTGCCAAGTAGATGCAGGTGAGTCATTGCAAAAAAAATTAGAAGCAGTGCCTTGTGAAGATCACATTGATGAAAAGGTATTATCACCTCATGCTTAATGCTAGAAATATGTCTCTGGGCCAGAAACAGACAACACCATTCTACAAGTAACTATCTTGTATTGTCACAAACAACAACTCATGCCCCACCCCCATGCCAACAGGACCAGAGGTGTTATGGAAGTCACCCACAGAGACCCCCACCAGAGGAGGAGAAAGTAGAGGGAGGACCTAAGATACAGGGGCTGTGTCTGTTCCAAACCAAGTTCTTGTGCTCCCCTCAAAGGCACAGAGTACTGGCCAGTCCTCCCCATACCAGCTCAGTGGCTGCTATGCTAGCACGACCTGCAGGACCCACGGCCAGTTCTCCTATCACTTGTCCTGACAAGTCAAGACCATGGATGAGGACACAGTGCAACCTGTGATGTTAAGGTTCACCCCATCTCTCTGTGGCTATGACGGGGACTCAGGTCCCAGGGAAAACACAGAATCCCCGGGCAGGTGAAGGAAGAGGCAGCAAGGAGAGCTAAGGCCACTATAGACCACCCCCTATGATTATAGCCCTCTCTCAGGCCATTATGACCAAAAATCCCACCAAAGTTTTGGGCCACAGGGGAGGGGTTGGGAATGCTGGGGCATAGGAGAGGGTGAATTGCCCACTTTCCCCTCATCCTCCTCTGCTGAAGCCCAGAGCTCAGCCAAAGTGCCAGTTCCTCCTCCTGCAAGCTTTTGGGGCATTTATACGTGTACCTTTGTCTTCTCTGATGCACTGGAAATCCAGTATGTCAGACAACACTCAATTAGTCAAGTCTGCAGAGCATGCAAGCTGACATGCCCAGTACTGTGTTGCATGCTTTTGTATAAATGGAGAAATGTGGATCAGTGTACACAAAATGGCAGGATTGTGCGTTTGAATGAAAACAACTTCAGTGTGTTTTAGTTCAAAACCATGCTGCTGCCATTTTCTCAGTATTGACATACATTTGCCATTTATAGAAATGGATGCAACAAAGCGCCGGAAACTTTTAAAAGCACCCAGCGCTGCAGTCCATGCATGTGTACAAATGCCCTTGGGTGGTCAAGAGAGCCTGTTCTATTCAACGGGTTCATAAGTCTGCCAAATTGACACAACCTTGCCATTACTGAGGACCATGCTATGCTCCATGGGAGTTTTCAAAACTAAGCACAGACACCCAGAGCACTTGCATACAAACAGCTCCCCCTCCCCACACGGTACTCACAGAAAGGCATCACTAGCATTTATTGGGCTCAGCAGGCAAAAGGGCAAAGAGCAGTTTTTTGCAGAGAGAACCCTCAGGTCAGGGACAGGAGATACCAAGCAGCTACATCTGACAAACACTGTAGGAACAAGAAAAAATTGCCCCCATTTCAAAAAAATCCACCAGACCTCTCTCTTGCCCTCCCACTTCTGGAAAGGAATACGCGATGGAAAGATTCCTGCATGGGAACTGTTATCTGTACTTTTCCCCCTCCCCTCTGATCCATCCCATGGGTGTGGTCCAGTGTGTGCCATCCGATTGTTTCTTATGATGCAGGCTGTATCAACCTCTCAGGGCAACCTCCAACCCCCCTCCCAGGATCACAGGCATCCCAGCCCCAGAACTGCCCCCCCACCTCCCAATTCCTGCCAGCTAAGCAACCCCTGCCTCTTGTCTGAAAGCTTCATTTCTGTGTGCAGAAAGCCAGCTCACCATGGCTGGCATGGTGGGTCCAAGATGGGCACCTGAGCACCTACTGAGGGAATGAAAGATGTGCATATGAGGCCCCAGCAAAATGAAGAAGAGGTGTTATAAGATATGGTTGTATCTTGTGAGCTCAGGCCATGCACTACAGTCTCCTGCAGGGGTGACGCGTAGGGGGTGCAAGCGCCCTGAGCATGGTGGTGCACCCCCTGCAAAAAGGTGCCGCCAACATCATTAGCAGTGCCTGTGGGTGGTCGCTGCTTTCCACCCTGCTGCTGACACCACCGGGCAGCGTCTGCGGGACATCCATGATTCCCACTGGCCACTGCTGATGCTGCTGGCGGTGACTGCAGCTGGTCGCTGAGCCTTGATCAGTGCTCACCACCCCTCCTTACCAGTGACGGCATCTGCGGGAGCTCTCCCACTTACTGCCACCAAGCTCCCGCCACCGCCATGCCACAAGGCTGCCAGGAGCACATGTCATTCATGATCTCCTGTTTCCAGAGGGTGTGAGATGGGAAGGGGAATGAATTAGGCCATGTAGAGAAAAAATGGACAAGCCAGGGGTCTGCTTACACCCAGGCTATAGAGTTGCATGACTGAGGCTCCATAAGGCTACCTGCTGTTTGGAAGAGACTCCCCATAGTGCAGCAGAGTTGAAACAGTTACAGCACCAGGATAGGGAGTTAATGCACATGGTTCTGGACAGCTTCATGCCCCCCAAGTGTGTCTAGGTCAGACTCAAAGGGGCTGAAGTGTTCAAAATATGTGCGCAGGGGGAGGGGATCCCAGTGAGTGTGTATTCAGGACACCCGAGTTCTCTGTGTGTGTGTGTGTGTGTGTGTGTGTGTGTGTGTGTGTGTGTGTTAGTGTCCCGGATACCTGGATTTTGGTGGGGGTGGGGCAGGGTGCACACACAGGGCACGTCTACACAAGATGCTTAACAGCACAGCAGTGTAGTTTACTCTACAGCAGGCATGTGCACATACTTAACACACAGTAAACCTTGTTAATCATAAAAAAATTGCTTCCTGCAAATGCAAGGGGGAGGGGGCTGGGAAACCATTTATCCCAGCACCGGCTTTGCAACCATGGGGACAACATTGGGAGACCTTCAGCTCCCAGCAGGCTCCACAGTGCTAGCCCTGTGCACCATGGTGCAGAGCTGGTGCTGAGAGCTCCCTGCTGGAGGGAGCTGGGGAGCTTGTTCCCCACCTAGCCTGAAAGCGTGGAGCTGGGTGGGGAATAGGCTGAAGAGTTCATGCTTAAAGAGCTGAGTTCAGAACAGGCTCTTCAGCTTGCTCTCCACCCAACTACATGCTTGTAGATCTGAATGGGGAACAAGCTCCCCAGCCTGTTCCCCACCCAGCTCTTTACTCATTGGGGTACACTAGTTTTTCAAAGCTGAATACAAGAAGGATACAAGAAGAGATTATTTGGGTCATTTTGGCCACCTGTTAGGGGTGGTTGGGTTCCTTGCTAAAGAGAAATGGAGAGTATAGAAAAAATATTCTCCCATCTACCATTTTAGAGACATGGCGAAAAAAGGATAGGTATTAAAGGCATGGAGAAAGAAAGTCTAACTCTCCATGATTCAATGGAAAAGTCTACACGAACTAAGATGTGAATCCCAGATTCCCCAGAGGAATTTGATCTGAGCCCAGAGTAGTGAGAAGGAAGAGATAGAAGTTTACTCTTTTTCTACTATGAAAACCTGCAGCTTTTCATCTCTGTAGAATATGGTCTCTTGCCCACAGTCCTCAGTGTTCCCTAGCTGATAGCAATGAGCTACTGACATTCAATATATGGGGCAATGTTTTATGTAATTAAACAATCAGCTAGGAGTACAGGAGTTTAGTGGCAGAAGTTTAGGTATATGAGGACTTCAAGTGTTTGAAAAGGTTGAGCAATACATAAGGTAATGGGGGAGAGATTTGAGGATCCCTCTGGTGCCTAAATGTTGGATGTGCCTAAATACTGGGATAGATTGGACTCTTTTTTTTCCCCTGGAAGAACAGCATAAAGTACCATTATGGAAGAAATGAAGGGCATATTCCAGACAAGGAAAGCAGAATGAATGAATGATTTTCAAAAATGAGGGTGATCAAAACATTTTTATTGTATTGAAGGCATATAATATAATGCATGTCAGAATTGAACATAAATTCTTTTGACATAAAATGATCCTGTTTAATGAAAACAAGTTACAGATGGATGGAAACCTCCACTGAATGCTCTGTCAACTTCTTGCCATTCCAAGAATAGTTGGTGAAAATAAATATGGAGAAAAAGTGAAGATCTTTCTACTCAATTTTACACACCATTTACTGTACCTGCACTGATTTTCCTATTATATGGACATTTTTCCAATGTCACATGCAACATTTTGGAGGATAAGTTTTTATTGTCTACCTAAGTTGCACAAAGTTAGCCACTGGTCACAAAATCAATAATGAGTCTTGCTTAGTATTTATTATTTTCTTCAGATAATCTTAATATTATTCTTGAATGTAATAAGTCAATTTAATTTAATATAAATTTAAAGGATAACTTAATATACATGCCAAAAAAACAAAACAAAAACATATACATGTTGCTGTATGTGATTTAATAAAGGAAGAAATAAACAGTGGCCTTGATTCAGCCTTGACTGAATAGAGAATTCCATTAACTTGAATAGGGGGATCATTAGGCCCAGTGTAGACTATATGAGGCAGTGATAGTGAATCACCATAGAAAAATGTTTTTCCTAACTTGATAATGTATGCCACGAAGTATCTGATTAGATACAAAATATATTACCATATTCACTAGTTTGGAAATGGCACTTAAAGGTCTGATTTTGGGGGACTTGGCTTATAGGTATAGATATATGTATTATAAGGGTTCAAGATGGGCAGCAGGGGCTAAATGGATTTCTAAAGGGCTTGGGAGACACACACACACAGCTTCTCCTGGTCCTGGAAGAAGATGGGCTGTCTAACACAACAAAGCCAATGGATGGACACAGCCTGAGAATTGTGCAGGGCACAAACCATAAAATGAGATCATAGCCTTCAAAGCTAACACAACAATGACACACATACTTTCCCTTAACATGAGATAAGTGACACCAGCAACAAGGCCCCAGAGTAGTGGGGGGGGGGGCCTAAATCCTGGTTTTGGGGGAACAGACCAAATTAGGAGAAGGCCCAGAAGGCTACATGGATGTGTGACCACAGAGAGACAGCCAGCCAGAGATAGCCATGGATGAAGAGACATCAGGAGTCATCAAAAGGGAAGGAGAATACAAAAGCAGAGACTTGAGATTAACAAAAGTTCCCTCCCTATCCCTCCTTCCTGTCCCTCCCTGTTGCCTCCCATCCCTGTCTGTTCCAACTTGTCCCTCCCTGTTCCTCCTTCTCTTCCCTGAGAGGGGTCCCCATCCCCATTGCCCAGGAAGGATCCCCAAGGCCACCATGGACTGAAGGCAACGCATCTCATTCACCCCAGTGGAGCAGGGCTGTGGGCTTCGGTATCCCACATTCAGACTGCTGACACACAACAGAGAGAGCCATAGAATGGAGCCTGCATCTTGACGAGATGTATTTTGACTTTGATGACAGCCCTAGGATTGGTAGATATAGAATTCCTTGATTGTTTGTATTGTTGCTATTTTTTTATTACACTGTATCAGTAAACTCACCTATTATCAACTGGCAGATGTTGTGGTCAGTCTGAGGGTTGTGCTCACCTGGAACAAAGGTATAGGGGCTAGGTCCAAATCCAGTGTCAACACATTAGAGCCTGTTTTCATTTGCAAGACACAGTATCTCAGAATTAAGCCCAGGCTCTACAGAACCATCTAACAGCAATAATGATTTTCATTAATGAAACTCTACAGCACAGTGTAATGACAAAAAAATGCTGTCAGAATATGGAAGGAAAGAAAAGCCAAGTATAATCTTAGTCTTTTTGCCTTCTTTAGAGAACACTGTAAATTTCTGATTTGAGAGGAAGACACATCTTGTATTTAAAGTACTGAAAAAGGGCTCAAGGTAAAATATGTAAAAAAAAAAAGGATTTAAGGAAATTAGAAGCCTATATCACTGTTGTTAAGTAATTTGGTCACTTCCACCTATCTCCCCATCTTTTCCTTCTTTCTCTTAATGTCTCTTTTGCACTGCTACTTACCTTCATCCCTCATGACTCTCAGAAATGAAAACCTAAAAAATCTTCTGTTGTAACTCTGCTTCTGTCCAAAGTTTAACATAAAGCCCAAGCAACTTTTCTAGGAACATTTGGTATGTGAAAACTCATTCGCAAGAGTGTTGGCAGTAGAGGAAGAAACATTGTATGCATGTGAAGAGTAATTTAGTATTAATTTGCCAAAAGAAAAACAAAACCACTCTTAGCATAATGCTAATTGCCACTACAGTGCATTGTACTTAAATCTCTCAATCAGAAGGAGCTGTGAAGTCAAGTTGTAAGATGGCATCTACTCAATTTTTGCTTATCCACTCTGTGTATTTATAGTAGTCTTTCAGAGCTGATTTTTTTTGCCTGACACAATTTTACTGAATCATTGTTTTATCTTCCACCCTTAACTAGGTTGGTATGTAAAGTGGTAACTCATTCAGCTTCATTAAAACAGAATTGTTAATTGGTTCACAGTATGCAGCTCAACAGATGGGCTGAAACATGAATTTCAAAGCACAGTCATTTCTATGACTTTACAAAAATCTGCCGTGTCTACTTGGAAAGCATTAGTTGAGCTAGTCAGAATTTGACTGCATTGTAATTTATGCCAATAGAAGGTCTGTATTAGCATCAGTGAGCTACTGCTAAGTGCTAAGGTCAGTTGTGCATTTCATACTTCAGCTGCAGAGGAAGAATTTTATTGCTTTTCATCGTCATGCTGCAGTGAAAAGGGTTCTTTATGATGCCACAGACAATTAATTGAGGCACATTACCTAGAAACTAAAAAGGTCACATGTGGAACATAATTGACACTGCATAACCCCTATTACTGATTACAGAAATGCAAATTAGTACTTTTCAGTTTCCTCTGAGTAACATAACTCTTCCCTGTTTCCATTTGCTTACATTCTTTATTCTTTAAAATACTTAATTTGCCCTTTTTAAAGTAATATCAGCTTAAGTTTAAAAATTGTATATCCCCATTCAGCCAATTAAATTGCAATTATATTTCTGTGTAATATGCACAGAAAAAGGAAAGGGATTGAACACAGAATATGAATAAAACCCTTTTTAATGCTTTAGTAAATTTCTTAAGGTCACTTGCAGTAACAATTTAATTTTTACTGGGATCTCAAAAAGGACAAGGACAAAACATAATTTTGTATAATGAAGAACACATGAATAAGATAGCTTAGATGTTGTGATATTTGCCTTTTGCAGACAAAAATAAAGACAATTGTAGCCCAATTTGAATAGACAGGGTTAATGAAAAAAATGGGCAAGGGAACTTAGTTTTCCATTTGTCTGCCTACTTTATTTCTTAATTAATGAGACTTCTAATTTGTGAATCCTGTTGACTTCAATGAGAACTCAATTCAGTTCCATGGTAGCCCAGAACTTCTGTGAATCTTGGGTCCTGGGGCTTCTAGGGCTTGTAGCTCTGGTTCCTTGAGTGCCTGCACAGACTCATGCACGTGCATGCGCACGCACACACACACCATTAAAATTTAGGGGTTTATTCCCAATCTCAGTAAAACTGAAATGTATAATAGGCTGGGGACACACACTGAATTTGTCCCTGAACACATTGTGCCTGTGTTTCTCAGAACAGAAATGTCTCAGCACGTGTTTGCATGCACATTTTCCATCTATTCTGAGTTTAATGAGCTGCTGAATGCACCGTTACTTTTCTTCCATTGATTAAATGATGCAATCCCAAAACAACAATTCAGACAGGTTATCCTCAGTTTTTTATGTCCTTCTCCTGTGAACCTTTTAAAATTTATTCTGGGACAATGGGCATGGATGCCTGAATATTTGCATGCTGTTCTGGGACAAAATGGTTTATCCCAGAACAAATGTGACATCTTTTTGTAGCCATATTGACTTAATGGAATACGGCTGCATTGAGACAGTCCAAAGCAAGTATGACTCTGCATGTGATTCATCCCCCCCTTCCTATCTTCCTTAAAATTCCTGTATCTCCATATTCTCATTATCTGTGCTATTCTTCCAAGTTTCAGAAGTATGTTTTAAAGCAGTTTTAAACTTATTTCATTTAAAGGTAGTTTGAAAAGTCAATTTAAAGGAAATACATAAAGACTTTAACTGGTTATGCCAAATGTTATAAATGGTGTATTTTAAACACTGTAGAGTAAGTAAAATTCTTACCTCTTTATTTCTCCCACACCCTACCTTTTATTTAAGAAAAGAGAGGAACATTGTCTCTCTCCTTTCATAATGCCATAGTTCATAAATCATAGTCTTATTCTTCTTGTCTGATACACAAGAAGGTAACACTAATGAAAGCAGCTACAGGATTTTCCTCTAATAATGCTCGACAGCAGAAATGAGGAAGATTCTTATGCTTATATTTTCACCTGGGCATGGGAAATGTTCCATCACACTACACTATGCTCCTTTTCTCATGAATATAACAACATTAAGAGAAAATCATTTTGAAGAGACATGACCAAGAGAAGACAACCTAGTCTTGTTAACTACAGTGTTGCTTTGACAGGAATTCTGTCCTCACTGCTGCTATGACAGGTACAATATCACTACCGTGGTTATTAGGCTGTGCAAAATTTCAGTCACTTATCCGATCTGGCAGAGATTTGGCCTGATTCAGTGGCTGAATTTCCAAGTCTGAATTGAATCAGGAGACCTTTAATCTCTCTGAATCAAATCAGAAACCTCTGAATTGATTCAGACAGATTCGACGATTCAGACATAGATTTCATAGATTTCATAGACATTAGGGCTGGAAGGGACCTCGGGAGATCATCGAGTCCA
>NW_017728916.1:20632292-20639128 GCF_001723895.1 Crocodylus porosus
TGGCTGATCAGTCCACTTCCAGGTTTGCTGCCAAGCCCACCATGCTCCTGTGGCATGCTCCACCATTGCAGCATTCATTAGCCACTCCTGGTACCTCAAGGTACGTAGAAAAAACATTTAAAGCTGTGTCTATGGCCAAATGACTAATTCTCCAAATCAGCATTGAATCTTCAGATTCGGACATGGCTGAATTGAATCAGGACAGTGATCTGAATCAACAAATTGAATCACTGTCCCCAGTTTGGGCTCAATCTAAATAGAATATAACCTATTTCACACACCCCTAAAGATTACAGCCTTCAAGAGTTGTTACAGGTAATAATTTCCGTGTTAAAATGTCACCAGAAAATATGATAAAGATATTAAGACAATTTTTAATTAAAGTTGAAAAAAATCTAACTCGTGATATGTCAGTTTCAGTGACTGCATCTAGTATAAGTTAAATAAACACAGAAGAGCAAATCTCTTTTCTTCTCTGAAGTTTTCCTCTAAACATTCCAGTATTCTTTTGTAATTGGTAATGAAGATTTACAGATTTCTATCATTTTAACTAAATCCATTTCCCATTCATCTCTTTAGTAAATTATAAGAAAACTTTATAGAATTAATATGGAAGGATAGCATCTTTCTCTGAGCAAGAGCCACATACTTTCTGGTCAGTTTTCTAAGCTGTAATGATGATCCCTGCTGTTAAATCCATTAATGTGGAGACATGCGAGATGCTGTGTCTGCAACATCCCAATTACAAGGCTTAAAATCACAAAAGTATTGACAATGAGGGATATGCAGTATTACTGAGCAGCATGTAAATTAGTTTATTATTTATTCTAATTTAAAACAGTTCTTCTGGGATATTTAAAGAGGTTGAATATTTTTGTCAGTAGGGCCCAACCTTTTTGGCAAGCCTGCCACAAATTAGATCCCTCCCTGAGTGCCACTCTGATCCCCTTCCCCTGCCCAATTGGCCTTTCTGCTTCCTGCTCTGTGCTTCCAGTCTAATATGCTTCTGTTTTCTGCTCTTTCTCCTATCTTCCACTGCCATTGGGCTGCCAGTCCCCTCCCATTTCTGTTGCATATCATACATGGAAGGTGCCCATGTGACTTGTGGCAAATGGGTCACAATTAGCCCATCCCTGTTTTATACCATCCAAACCACAATTTCTCTTCTGCTGTTCATTGCTGCAGTTTGTACTTCTTTCCTCTTATGCCATGAGCCAAAATTACCCTTTGAGGTCTTATTCGTGGAAAAATGTTTAGACATAAAGCTCTTTCTGAATTTCACTCTTATAAGCAAAAATTTTAATTAATATAGCGTTTCATTGCAAACTTTGAGACCCGTTCAGTTTGACACACGTGTGGTGTCCCTTGTGGGAGATGGGGAATAACACATGACTGTAATGAGTTTAAAGAGTTGACACAATATCACCAAGCACACAGGAAACAGTAGTTACATACCTAAACACCTTGTGCTATTGTGAGAGAATCATGGCCACAGGGGTGGCTGTCGTGCTCCCTGGTGTCCTTATAGCTCCTGCCCAGCTCAGATTCGAATTTTGCTTTCCCTTTTCAGGCTCTGGGCTTATACAGCACCAGCCTGAGCCTCTTCTGGTTAGATGAGTCCCTCATTAGCTCCCCTCTGCCACCTAAAAGCAGCCTCTTAGGCTACTTGTTCTTGTAAAAGAGCAGGCACATCCCAGTGCCCTGCTACAGATAAGTAATATGAAGATCCTGTATAATGATAAAACCTAATCTATACTAATCTATTATGGATAGAATGGGCAATAAGTAATAATATCAACATTAACAGAAATGCTAGAACCCTGCCCCAAAAAAACAATTGATTTAAAAATCAATTTTAAAAATATCATCAGGAAAAGCTTTACTGAATAAGTACCATGGCCTGAAAACTGATAAATGTATGGTCTTTTAGATCAAGAGGAAACTGAAGCTGAAAGCCCCAGTAGGGCTGTATTAGGACCCCCTAAGTGTGACCTCCATAAGGAAATGTAATCATGACATAGCATAGATTTCATAGGCACTAGGACTGGAAGGGACCTCACAAGATCATTGGGTCCAGCCCCTCACCCAAGGTGCAGGAAGTCATTTGGGGTTAAATGGTCCTAGCAAGATAAGCATCCAAACATGCCTTCAAGGCATCCAGAGTAGCAAATCAGCCCTGTCTCTCAGACTCTTAAATGTCAGAGTGACCTTACCAATACAGATGCACACATAGTTTTGTGTTATTATCCTACTGAAGGTACTGTACCCAAAACTCCTTTAAGTATTTTTCATGAAGGAGGGTGAACAGAAAAGAACATTATGGAAGATTCAATTATTAAAAAAACAGAGTTCAAGATGTGTTTCTTGCTCTACTGCTTTAACTTTAGATGACAAAATGAGGGTCATTCTCCCTACATGGCCCATCCAATATGGCATCTCTTTTTTCTAATCTGTGCTTCCCAAACACTCCTTTTTGAGGGTAAAGTCATGAGGAGTAGACAACTTGCTGAAGCCCTAATCAATGAAGGACAGTGACTTATTAAGTACATTCTGTTACTCTATAGCACCTGACACACACTACGTTTAAGACATGACTAACTGCACCTTAAATAGTAACCCAGCTACATGTTAAAGTCAATTTCAGGTGCAATAATAGAATTAATTAGATGCAAACTTATTCCATATATAATGTGTAACAACCTTGTGGCTCCTTTTTATCATGCCTTAAATTGAATTTGTGACTGGTTGAGGCTGGCCCATGACAGATCCCAACACTTAGCATCATGGAACAGCATCAGGGCCTGGGATACAGCTGCCCAAAAGCCTGATTTCAGGGTCTCCATGTGTTGGGATCTTTAAACCCTATGTGATGCTCAGCTAGGTGGCACACAATATTTTAATATGTCCCCACTCACAGGCACCCAGGGATTGATTGGGCTGCCACAACTGAGCAACACACCAGGTTTTAAAGGTCCTAGTGCACACAGACTACAGGATTGGGCTATGATAGTTCAGTACTGGAGTACCTGTGCCCAGGAAAGATTTAACAATCCATGTGCCATTTAGCTGGCTGGCACATGGGTTTTTAAGGGTCCTGGCATGCAGGGACCCAAGGATCGGGCTTCTGTCCCTTGCCATATAGCTTTATCAGCAGATGCAGATGACGAGCCCTTAGATATCTATGACAAAACAAAAATGACTTGTGCTCTCCTTTTGTGATCCATCTACTTGAGATCTCAAATTGATGAGGTATTCAAGTGCCCCCCACACCATGAGCGACTTGTGCCTCCTACGTCTGGTGGGGTGGGGCACCCACAGGCACCAACGTCAGCATCAGCAGCAAGGCCACAGATGGTGAGCTCCTGCAAGCATCAGGGGTGGCCCTGTCAGGGAGGGCACATGGCTCCCCCCATGCTGCCCCTATGCATTGCCTATGCCCCACACATTTCGTCCTTCCCTTTCTCATTCTTTTTTCTTCTTCTGTATAGAAACCTCTTATCATCTATCCATGCAGCATGGAAAAATGATATCAGCTCACAAAATGTGGTACATTATATTAGTTATGTTATCCAGTTTTACCACAAGCCACCTCCTGATCATCTTCACTCATTTTCATGAGTACTTGTCTGACATTATTGAAAGCAGAGATGTGATTCTACTTAGCAGTGAATATAAAGTAACATGGTTCAGCAAAATCTGAAGGGAAAGGGCTTTACTCCACATATCTTCTGATTCCAAAGATGGCAGTCTTTGGCTTCTGAATATCAGGGAACTGAACTTACTCATCTGAATAATCAAATTATATATAGTTACTGTGCTATTCATTATTCCTCCTCTAACCCTTTATTATTGGTTTAAGGCTCTTGATGTTTAGACCACTTGCTTTCACATTAATATTAAGCATTTCCCAAAACACTTTACATTCATTGTCAGTCAAGATCACTGTCATTTACAAAATATTTCCTTTCGGGATTCTACACAGTACCTTAACTCTTCACAAAGTGCTTCTCTGTTATAGTCACTCATCTGTGGTAACAGATCACCTGTCAGTAACTAGTTGCTCAGGATCTCAGCCCTAGGAGTTACAATGGGAACTGTGCAAACAGTTTGCAGTTAGCTTCAATATTTGGATTTGCTCCTTACTCCAAAGTCTCACCTTACTCCCACTCATGATATAACTTTAATTGGGAATCATCAGAATCAGCTTAGGAAAGGCATCCTCAGCTGGCACAGCTCTGGTGTATTTATAGAAGAATATATATCAACTAGTAATATTCTTCTCCAGGTTGTTGGAACTAATGGTTTCTAAGACTTGTGACTCTGTTTGCATGACTGAAATAAGACTTTTCCAACATTGGTTAGCAAAGCTCTGTGAAACAGAAGAGGTTACATAAATGCTTTACTCTCCTAGAAAAATATTTTATGGAGATGGGTTTTTTTGGTCTTTGTTGTTTTGGTTTTTTTGCCCTTCAGCATCTTGGATAATGGCATTTACTGATACCTTTAACCTCAGCAAAAGTGCTCACAGTCAAGGCCTTAGCAACCATAGTCACTGAAATATCTGAAAAGTGAAGACATCCATCAATGTGTTAATGCTAAAGGCAGTGCATTGAGGTCTCCAGCCCTTCCTTGCCCAGATTCTTTCACCAACGCCTTAATCTTCAGAAGAAAAATGGCATATCTCAAAATACTTTTCAATGAACTAACAATATACAGGGGAAAACAGAGATGATCAGTTCCATTTTATACAATCTAGAAAGCATTTGCTATGGTGGGAGCAAGGCACATGTGACCATAGCAGAATTTGGTCTTCCTTTCAAAGAAAGCAACTTGATAGCAAGTGAAAAAAACATTTCTTCAGATAAAGAAGTACTATCGAAAACTCCTGTTACAGCAGCCAATTAATAGTTTTTTTTCAAGATTCAAGAGTATATGCAGGTCAAACCTGTCAGATGATATGTTTGTGGAAGAAAGTGGCTTTATAGTTCAGTGGAGGAAGAAGAATTTAAATAAAGTTATGAAAGAGAATTTGATAGTCAGTATAAAAACTGCTGGAACTATAATTGGAAAATTGAATCCTTACCAGTATTCACTGTTAAGAGAGTAAAATTTGGCATGCATGAAATGAAATGTTACTCTACAGGTAATTTATCACCCAAAGCATTCTGTCTCAGTCCGTTTAATTTTGCTTCATTAGTAACTCCTCTTTCTCCTTTCATTCACCCTTATCTCACAGCTGTGCACACAGTTTTTCTCTACCTTTCCCCCCTGTCTTAAGCAGGGATGTATTCCTTTTCTTAAAAAATAAAGTCTAGTGGGCCCCTGGAACTAAACTGTATACCGTGCAGAGTTCTGAGTGTAAATAATATATAGAGGTAAGCTATCCTAGTGGCAGCATACTTTACAACAAACAGCACAAGAGGCATCATATGAAGACTGAGCATGATTGTATATATTATTTGTTATTTAACTCTTATAAGCTTTTTGTCATTTTAAATTAACATATCTTAATTTTGCTAACCCTCAACCAGTCCAGGCCTGTGGGCTATTCCCTTTTGCATGGACTTGGTCCACAGAACTGAACCAGCACAGGCTTGGCCTATGGATGCAATTTTTTGGGCTGTATCCAGCCATGGAACGATTCATTGTGCCGGCATAGTCCCATATATGGAGCCATGTCATTTGTCCACTGGGATTCCCCATGGGTCCAGAAATTTGGCAGTGGGAGAGTGCTGGCAGTATTAATTGATGAGGTACTAATTGTTGCAGCTCTGGGTCTTAGAACCATGTCAATTAATGCTTCTACCTCCGCACCAAATTTCTAGATCTGTAGGAAGCCCCACAGGCCAGATGTTATGGCTCTGAAAGCTGGATCTGGCTCATGGACCATAGCTTGAACATTACTGTGCTAACTCCACTATTGTTGCCTAGGCTTAGTACAGTCTTTGAATGTATTTTGAAGTATTTTTGTATATGTATAAAAAATTAATCTATTCCAAGATAAATATAAATTAAAATAGAGTTGTGGATAGTATACATAGCAGTAATTTAAGGTATGATTATGCAGAATCAACCTTTAGGAACAAAAAAAATGTATGTAAGTTTAAAATCTTCATGGAGGCAAATACTGGTACATAGTTTATATAAAGGTGCTGAGATGAATAAACTGAATAGGAAACAACCAATTTTATTCAGCTCTTCTCCCCTTCCAGTCACATATCCCCTTTCCCTGAGCAGGCATGGACTATGTACAGGTTCTCTTTGACTCATTTAGAAAGTGACCTCATATTTGGGAAATAGCAGCAATAACAATGTGGCAAGCCAGGAGCAATAGGGAGTGGGGACAAGGGCTGGCAAGGCCCTAATCTGGGCCAGGAAGGAGCTAGCAGGATGCTGATCTGGACCAAGAGAGTTGGGCTTTTAATGTGTGACTGCTCACTGCATGTACTTACTTTGACACAGCCTAAAATTCCTTACAATTAGCATGTGCTAATTGTAATGTGTGACAACACCCTTACATTCTGTGGGACCAATAAATGCAACTGATGGGCGATGGGTGAGAATGGATTCATTAGGAAAATGAGCTGTATTGCTCATCACACAATGTACTACTATAGGAAGCACTATAAGAAAATACATTTTAATGCTGAACTTGTAGCAAAACCCCCAGTTTTTCCTTTTTTTTTAATTTTAAAATGCATTCCCTCCCCTTCCCCAACCATTTCTGACCTTTTTTCTCCTTCTATATTCCCTATAATTTAGTAAAAGTGAGTTAAGACATAGGAGAAGCTTCAGCATTTTATTTTGGTAGCAAGTTGTATTTGTTTTGTTTTTTT
>NW_017728916.1:20639328-20647839 GCF_001723895.1 Crocodylus porosus
TTTTTTTCCTCCTTCTTTCTATTGTATAATTATTATGTCTATATTGATTTTTAATGTTCTATATTACTGTTTTACTGATATTATATGATTTAGGCCTACATATGTAAGTTAGCATAAGTCATGTCAAGTTTCCATTTTGTTTGTCAAGTCTCCATCTTGTCCCCATGCCCTGTTTTGTAACCTATGACTCACACCTACCCCTCATATGTAATTTGGTTCCTGAATGAATGGGGATGAATGAGGGTGCTTGAGAGATAATGGCAATAGGTCTAAAAACAGGGACCTCTGAATGACCAAACCATCAAAACCAATACCTGGACCAATGACCCAGCCATTGGAACCACTTTCAGCATTCAAGAAACAAAAGATGAGGCAACCCACCATTGTCCCACGGCTGCACATACTGAGTAAGAACACCTGGAACCCTCTGGAACAGGACTGACATTGCCTGGACAGGCCCTCCCCATAGGAGATCAGAGGTACTTTGCTCCATAAAAAGGGGTAGTGAAGATTGACTCCTTAGGAAGCCCTCTACATCTGGATCAGCACCATGCCATACCACCTATCCACTCAGAGGCCATGCCAGTGACCCCCCTCTCGATAACACCTGCTCGACAAAGACCCCTTTTCAGCCTGGATAGGTAGCTATCATCCCCACCCTCTCTTCAGCCAAGGACTTGGACTCTGCTTCGCTTCCTTACCTGGACTCCAACCCTTCCACTCAGTCTCCTTCTCCTGCTTCCATTGTCAGTACTTGTGTGTGTGTGTGTGTATGTGTGTGTGTGGGAACCAGTAACTTCATGGGGCTGTGTAGTGTGTTGCCTGTTTAATAAACCTGCTATTTTAAAACACCGTGGTTCCTATTTCCAAAAAAGGGAGGAAGGAGGACCCAGGAAACTATAGGCCAGTTAGTCTTACCTCAATCCTGGGGAAGCTTTTTGAGAGAATTATCCTGGAGCAAGTCCATGAGGGGCCAGCAGGGGAGGTTATGCTTAGGGGCAACCAACATGGGTTTATTAGAGACAGGTCCTGTCAGAACAACCTGGTGGCTTTCTATGACCAGGTCACAAACTCCTTAGATGCAAGAGTAGCAGTGGACGTAGTCTTTCTGGACTTTAGGAAGGCCTTCAACACTGTCTCTCACCCCGTTCTCATTAAAAAACTAGGGGACTGTGGTGTCGACACCTACACAGTCAAATGGGTCTCTAACTGGCTGGAGGGCCGCACCCAGAGAGTGGTGGTGGATGGGTCATTTTCGACCTGGGGGGATGTGGGCGGTAGGATTCCACAGGGCTCGGTCCTCAGGCCTGCACTGTTCAACATCTTCATCAGTGACTTGGACGAGTGGGTAAAAACCACCCTGTTCAAATTTGCTGAGCAGCTCCAAGGATGTGATCCTCTGCCCCATGCGACACTGGTCAGGCTCCAGTTGGTGTACTGTGTCCAGTTCTGGGCGCTGCACTTCAAGAGAGATGTGGACAACATGGAGAGGGTCCTACAGGCCACTCACATGATCAGGGGGCAGCAGGGCAGGCCCTACAAAGAGAGCCTAAGGGACACCTGTTTAGCCTCCACAAGAGAAGGCTGAGGGGGGATTTAGTGATCTGTTACAAACTAGTCAGAGGGGACCAGCAGGCATTGGGGGAGTCCTTGTTCCCCCTAGCACTACCAGGAGTGGCTAGAAATAATGGTCACAAGCTGGCAGAGGGTAGATTCAGACTAGACATCAGGAGATGCTACTTCACTGTCAGGGAGGCTAGGATCTGAAACTAACTTCCAAGCAAAGTGGTGCTGGCTCCTACCCTGGGGATCTTTAAGAGTAGGCTAGATGAACACCTGTCTGGGATCATTTGACCCCAGTACTTTTTCCTGCCATGGGAGGGGGTCAGACTTGATGATCTACTCAGGTTCCTTCCAACCCTACTAATTGTGAAGCTATGAAACCCTGAGTAGGATTTTTGCCTGTATCCTAACTATTACCTCCTTGCCACCACTTATCTGTCCCCTGATCTCCCAGCTGTCTGCCTCAGTTTCCAGCCCCAAGCTTCCAGTTTTCTGCATCTCTCTTTCCTGGCTATCTCCTCCTTGCCACCAGGGTTTTTCCCTTGCACCAGTGACCTTGAGTAACCCTGGGGACACTTGACTTTAAGTAACCCCAAGCCTCAGGTCCTCAACCCAGCTTCTCTCTAGTCTACCAGTTCTAATCCCAGTTCCAGCAACTTTCATTCCTTGCACCTTCTCTCTCACCTTAACCTTCCCCCAAGTATCCCAAGTCCCCCAAACACATACATACATACCATACCATCCAAGTTAGGAACTCACCTGTGTGTATGTGTAGTTGGGTGGTATGTGTGTAAACTATATATATATATATATATTCACCAGTGATGATCTTTGTGTAAGTGATATACGAATTGGTGATCCATGTATGTGTAAGGAGTGTGTGGGTATTGACAGCTGATTGTTGTCTAATTTTTGGTGTGTGTATGTGCTTGAATTGGTGATAGGTATGCATGTGCCTAGGCTGGTTTGGATGTGTATGTGTTTGAGTTCATAGTGTATGTATGTGTATATGCACCTAACTGATTTGCCTGTTTGTGTATGTGCAATTGTGTCACACTCTCCTAACAGTGCAATATTGAGATCCTGAGAGTTGGCCTGAGCCCACAGGACAACAGACTGACTACAAACAAAATAGTCCAGAACTGAAATTTTTATAAGAGTCAAAACAGCATGCAGTTAAGTACTCAGTGTTAATTCTACTTCCTGTCAGGAAGTAGAAAGTTTTAGAAATTTCAATATTGTGGAAACTGTTTTCCATGGGGGAAAAAATTCTTATGGAAAATTCCCAACAGATTCTAACAGCTGCTTTGTCATCAGTGCAAAGTAATATTTTTCCTATGTATTAGGTTTCCCACAGTTCCTCTTGGATATTGGGATACCAGCAATTGGTATCCATTTCACATATGTTTTTAGTTAGCTAGGATTTGGTAACCTTTTATCCCCAATGCTTTCCACATGTTTATACTATCAATAGCTTTTTGTAGGATCTCTGTGTTACTAGTATTCTGATCCCAGGTATAGCCACTTTCTCAAAATAGTCCTCAAATAGAAAACAGGGAATGGCAAGATTGCTGTTGCTGTCACAACAAGAGTTCCGTCCCTTCTCACATCCATTTGGTGGCATGGCCCTGAATTGGAGTTTTGGTGTCTATGATTTCATTAGTGTTATATTCTGGAGAATTTAATCTGAATAAATCCAACTATATCCTAATGAGACCACTAAATTTAATGTCATCTTTAATGCATGGAAAAATACACTTAAAAATAACTGAATTCTTCTTTCTGCCCCAAAGGTCTTTGGAAAATAATTTATTTAATTGGCTACTTCAAGAAATAAGACCAGATGGGAAAGAAACTACTAATTTAATAGTACCTTTTAAGAAAGCTGATATTAGGGCTTTGTGGCTCAGCTGGGGAGTAATGCTCCCCTCCAGTATACTGTTGATTACTACTGCTGGTTGATAAGTGCATAGCAAAAAAAGGAGAGTTGGTGTTGTCTGCTGAAGTAAAAGAGTAAGCAGGAGGCATACAATATATGTAAAAAGCAGAGAAGTGACTACAAAAAATGGTACATAGGTAGTTATTGGACCAAGCTTTGTCCAACATCTGTGGTTTCATTTAGTTTCTAGTATCCCTTTTCTAATCTTCAGAAAGCGAAATCCTGTGCTCAACAGCAACTTTTCTACAAAGGGAGAGTTTTTCCACCATTTCTTAGAGATTGCTTGTGAAAAATTTTAATATGGATAGAAAGAACTAAAAATACTGATGGGATAACAGTGAATATTAATTCACTGCCAGTGCTGGAAGAGAACATCAGTATAACCTGTCTCAGATTACTCCCAATTTACTCAGAACTAAAGGGTAAAGCAAGTTAAACAGTACCCCAACCTACTTGAATCTCATCAAAGGGAATATCTGAAGCCCCAAATGCAATAAGATTTTAATGATAGGCTATGGTGAAAACCGGAAGAGGCTTATTTGGTGGGTTCTTTTTCATGAGTGATAGCCCAGGATGACAGACATTTCATAAGAACAGCTTATTTCCTAACAGACACAATTCAAAATGGCACACATTTTGTGAGATCAGGAGATCAGGTCATTTTATATAGAACATATGGTACCTGTGGATGAAATGTTGTGACATTTCAGCACTGTCTGATCCAAACTCTAAATCCTGGATCAAATATTATATGAAACTATCTCACAATATCTCTGCCTCCCAGAAAATGTCTGAATGTCAAAATTAAAGAGAATTGAAATGCCCAGACTGCCACTGGGTAATAAAGATGGCTAAATATGCATCTGTAAAGATATTTCTAATATATTCAGAAAACAATTTTGATGCAAACTTTTTATGCACAGAGAGGTAAATGGAAGTTTGGTGCAGAACCATGACATTTTTAGGTATACAAGTTAGTTATTCATCATATAAAGCAAGGAAAGATGTTATATTGTAAAGATATAATAACAACACTAATATCTGTGCTTTAAGTTCTCATCCAGTGTTTCTCCTATGCAGTTAAATGTTTTATAATGAATTAGATGAAAGTGCAATTAGGAGTGTTTAGCCTTGTCCTATTAAAGACTGGTATTCCTTTCTCCATCCCTTCTAAAAGTAGTCTGATAGTAGTAGTTTAATATTTATATACATCTAAACTTAAAAGATCAAGGAAGGCTGTGTTGTGTACTCAGTAGTCCCATTTTTTAGAATAAATATCTCAATAAAAGTCACAGTCTTTCAGCCTGACATTGCTGTCTTAGGTTTAGTCTTGATAAAATGTTCTGCTGGAGTAGCTGTTGTGGTCAAAGGTATGCATTCTGGGATGTGGTGTGCCTCTGGCCATGGAAAATATACAGAAAAATGATGCATCTCCTACCAGGGGATTCTCCTGGCATAGGCAGAGGATCTGTAATATAGGTATGCTTTGACTAATTCAGTTTTAGACCCATTAGAATGGGTGTCAGAGCCACTCTAATTAAAGTGCCCCTCCCCCACTCCTGGATCTCTAGAGCACCAATACACATGTAGAAAGGCTGCTCCAATGCTCTGTAATTACAGCACCCCCTCCCCCACTTGTGGTTTCAATAATTCACATTGTGTTTTAGTCTATGTGGGATCTCCTACCATCAGTTGGTTTTATTTTGTGTTTATTTGAAAACAAAATTAATCAAACAAAAAGAAACAATTGGAAATGTCATGTTCTTTTTGGAATTAATGTGAAATCCCTCCAAAATACTATTTTTTTTTTAAGTAAAGCCACATACAGAAAAAGCAAAGTTTAGCCTTCAGGCTAAGGAACTGCTACAAAGTCTGCAGAGTTAGTTACAGTTTGGCCTGAATTAAGTAATTCTACAATGGACTAGAAATTGAAAGATAATGGTATCCCTTATATGATTCTTATTCAAGTGTGGATTTCCATCTAGGGAACTGTGATCATGAATAAATACATTTAATAAATTGCAATTCTGGACTCTAGATCCTTGTGTTAAATGACTAAAATCTCCCTTCTTTTCAAAGAAATGTTTGGACTTCTGGTTGTGAAACTTCCAAATCATTCATTTGGTAATGATTAAATTCCACCAAAACCTTGAAAGCATTTATACATGTGATCCAGGAGTGCAGGAGGGAGCACTTTAATTAGAGTGGCTCTGAGACCCATTCTAATTAAAGCACCTGGAGCATCACATGTTAATTAAACTTGTCAAACAAGCATTAGTTAAAGTGCCCTGACCACCATTTTTCAGTGCAGGGACACTGATAAATGTGATACTGGAGTATGCTGAAGTGTGGTAATTACCATGCTCCAGCAGACTTGATAAAATTTGGTATATTTGCTATATAGACTCCAATGTGCTGTAATTACAGAGCATTGGAGCAGCCTTTCTGCAGGTGTATAGGTGCTCTGGGATTCCAGTCAGGGATTCTCGTGCCCTGAATCTTACAGTAAGTAGCAGATCAATTTATATGTACATATTTCAGAAAGAGGCTCTTATCTGCTGTTTTTGAAAGCTTCATTTATTTCTTATTTCCTATCATAGGAATTGCATATGACACGTTATACAGTAGCTCATCCATCATATTCATGTTCAGCATCTGCACTTGGAAAATAATAAATTAAAGCAATGAAAGAATGCAGGTTTTTTATGGGGTTCTCATTCATTCAGTAGTTTCTTATATGAGCCTTTTATTTTTCATTAATATCCTTAGGATCCTAAGGATAAGAATGGTTTAGTTAGCCATATTTTCAAAGTTAGCAGTTTGTTGTTCATACCTTGTTCTCAATGCCAGACCACAGTCCACCAAGACACTAGAAGCATTATACTCTGTTTTCTTCCAAGTGAGGATTTGCATTGAATTTGCAATGCCATATCTGTCTAAATATGCAAGCAAACAGGAACAGCAAACAGGGACGTTTGCAAGCAGTTTGCTGGGAGCAAGAGTGGAAAGGGGAAGAGGAAGAAGATCAGGTGTCAGGCACCAGATCCTGCTTCAGGAAGATAAGTGAGCCAAGGATGCCTATGTGTTTAGCTTACTGAGTGTTTTGTGGGCTGTGTGTGTTTTGGGTACATGCTATGAGCAGCTGCAGTGCTGGTAGCTGAGTAATTGCTGGGTGATTGCTGCCTGTGTCTGACAAAAGCCTTAATGAGGGTCTAGAGCCAGGCCCCTCAGGGTATAAAAGAAGACTCCCATAGCAAACTGGGACAGCAAACATGGCAGTTTGCCAGTCAGTTGGAAAGTCAGTTTGCCACCCACATCTTTAAAAAGGAACCTTTAATATAAGCTCTTTAATTAAAAGAGCTAACCTATATATATTTAGTTTAAGTAGCTAAAACTCAGAAGTTAGACCAATACTTAGCCATTTGCTTAACTAGAAAACCAAGGAAGGGGGAGTTCACTAAGGATTTTTCCTGGAAATTCTCTCTCTCTCCTTTCTTCACTGTAAACTTGGTGAGAGGAAGCAGGGAAAAGAGAACCTTTCAGGACTAAGGAGCCACAAACAGGCCAGCTTAGAGGGGAGTTTGGGAAAGAAAGGTCTGCTTGGAAAGAGAGGGAGGAAAAGAGAGGTACAAGATTAAGAGACTCTGAGAAATGCCTGGAGGATGTCATAATGCCAGAGCCACTGCCACAGCCAGCTCTTTCTCTGCTTGGACACCTTTCTGTCCAGGCAGAACTACTCACCACTGCGGCTTCCATCCAGGTCCTAGTTTGGCACTGTGGAGGCTGCAGCTTGCGGGTTCCTTCCAGTGACAGTTAAATGTGGGAGTGTTTACAATGTGAGCAGTGTTTCCTGGGGGCATCCTTCAGGGAGCAGGCAAGAGAGCTACAGGTTCTGAAACATTCTCCACCATTAGGACTTCATTGATTCAAGACTGAAGAAAACCTCTACGACTGTGGAGGAAGGACTGCAAGACAAGGCACTAGCGAATGCAGTTTCTTATAGAAGTTGGACAAGAAGCGACTGGATACAGTGGACACCTATACAGGGTCCTCCCAAAAACCTAGGCAAGCAAAACCCATCCCACCCCCCACACTGGCCACACACACATCAAAACCAGACTCCTGCAGGCTGCTTATATCACTCATTCCCTATCCGTCCGAACCCCACATCTCGCCAACAAGAGTTTTATTTAACCCTTCACAGAGATGGCAGCTAATTGGTGTCATGTAATGAGTCATGCCCCCCCGACCAATGCCAGCTTCCAAAGAATAAACCCCTACCCCAGTCTATGCCTGTATACACCCTACCCCAGAGCACCCCACTCCATCTCCCCCCATGCCCTCCTCATCCTCCACCCTGTTCCCTCCCCCCACACACCCCTGCAGAAAGAAACAGATTGTTTAGGTTGTAAGTAGTTAAAATAATTATTTTAACCAAAACAACCACTGCTAGTTGTTGGCAGCATCCATAATACGTGTTGCTAGGCAATCTCATACGCGGGCCTCCTGACCAGCTTCTCCTTATGGATATGGCCTCAGTCTGTGTGCTGCTGCCCGCCCATGTCTCTGTCTGGCTGCTGCATCTCATAGTTTCGTAGTTAGTAGGGTCAGAAGGGACCTGAGAAGATCATCAAGTCTGACCCCCTGCCTTGGCAGGAAAGAGTACTGGGGTCAAACGACCCCAGGAAGGTGATTGTCTAGTCTTGTCTTAAAGACCCCCAGGGTAGGAGCCAGCACCACTTCGCTTGGAAGTTGGTTCCAGATCCTAGCTTCCCTGACAGTGAAGTAGCGCCTCCTGATGTCTAGTCTGAATTTACCCTCTGCCAGCTTGTGATTGTTATTTCTAGTCACTCCTGATAGTGTTTCTTCTGACATGACCTGGCTGTAATGAACCTGTGTTGGTTGCCCCTAAGCATAATCTCCCCTGTTGGCCCTTCGTGGACATGTGCCAGGATAATTCTCTCCAAAAGCTTCCCCAGGATCGAGGTAAGATTAACTGGCCTATTGTT
>NW_017728916.1:20648323-20652393 GCF_001723895.1 Crocodylus porosus
CTGGTGACAGTCGCTCCCTTCCATTGGGTGTATGCCTCCCTTTTAGCTAGAAGACATTGCCGGATGCTTTTGGTGAGCCATGGGGGCTTTTGTTCCCTCCTGCTCCCTTTGATCCATTTTGGGATTACCTCCCTTTGGGCTTGGAGGATCGTCTCCTTAAGGAGCAACCACTCTTCTTGGAAACCTGGCTCCCCTCCCCTCTGGGACCTCAGTGCCCCCCCAACTAATCTGCTTAGCTCATTGAAGTCCACCCTCCTGAAAACTAGGGCTGCTGCCTTGCTGCAGGCTTTTGCACCTTGTGCTGGATGGTGAATTCCAGCAGGCGATGATCACTGTTGCCCAGGTGGTCGAGCACCCACAGTCCCCTCACCAGGTTGTCACCCGTGGCCAGCACCAGGTCCAACAGGGCATTTCCCCTGGTGGGGCTGTGCACCTCCTGAGTTAGATGGAGGTCCTGCATTTTGGCTAGGAACCTACATGAGTGGTCAGACGTGGCTGACTGCTCTTCCCAGCAGATGTCTGGAAAGTTCAGGTCACCCATGATGACCACATCCTTTGACATAACTACCTCCGTGAGCTGACTTAAGAATTCCTGCTCTAGCTCTTCCCCTTGGTTGGGTGGTCTGTAGTAGACCCCCACTGTTAAGTCTCTTTCAACTGCCTGTATTTTAACCCAGAGCACTTCTGTGTGCCTCTCCTCTGACTCTGTGCTACCTGATGAGAATGTGTATTCCTCCTAAATATGAAGTGCCACACCCCCGCCTTTCCTCCTTGTCCTGTTCCTCCTGTACAGCCGATAGCCCTTGATATTCACCACCCAGTCATGCATTGGGTCCCACCATGTTTCAGTGAATCCCACTATGTCTGGGTTGGTGTCAGCTAGCAGGAGGAGAAGTTCCTTTTGCTTGTTTCCCATACTATGAGTGTTTGTGTAGAGGCATTTGAGACCTCCTGTGGATGTGTACACTGGCCTCCTAATCTCAGCATTGCCCTGGACCCTGTTGCTAATTTGTGTATATGTTCCACTCATCGGTCTAGGCTGGGCTGTACTTGTGAGTGCTGCTTGGTTTAGCAATCCAAGGCTTCCTCCTCCCTTATCTTACCCTTCCCCCAACGAGCCTAGTTTAAAGCCTGCCGGAGGAGATCCTCCAACCTAGAAGAGAACACATGCTTACCTTTAGGGGAAAGGTGGAGCCCATCCCATCCAAGCATGTCTTTCATCGTGATGTGCGGGTCGTTGTCAAGGAAGCCAAAGCTTGCCTCAAGGCACCATTCCCGAAGTGGCCAGTTAGTCTCAAGCCATGCACGTCTCATGCCATCTTCCACGTCTGCTCACTGGTAGGACAGAAGAGAATATCACTTGTGCACCTATCTCCTTCAGCATGCCCCCCAGAGCATGGTAGTCCACCATCAGGTGATCAGGGCTTCTCATGGTGGCATGATTAGTACCCACATGGATTAGGACCATGGGGTAGTAATCGGTGGGCTAGATCATGGCCTGGATCATCCCCATCATGTCCTGAATCTTTGCTCCGGGTAGGCAGTAGACCTAGTGTGTCGAGGGGTCCTGGTGACAGATAGGACCCTCTGTACCTCTCAGGATGGAGTCACCTATGACGATCACTCGACGCTTTCTCCTCAGGAACTGCTTAGCTCCTTCAGCCTGTTCAGAGCATGGAGAGTGTGAAGTTGCCTCCTCTCCGGTTGCCTCCTCTCCCTCCTTCTCCTCCAGTGTTGCCAGGGTCTTGTACCTGTTCTCCAGCTGGACTGGAGGAACTGGTACTGCTGTGTTGTGAGCAGCCCTGGTTCTAGAGGTGACTGTCTGCCACTCTGCAGTGGAGGGTGTGGTGGGCCAGTAGGGGGCGCTCCTGCTTTGAGCCGCCCACCTCCCTGGACCCGCCCACCTTCCAGACTCCGAATGCCTCCCTAGGGGCACCTTATGCTTGGCCAACCCCTCTCCCAGAGCACACTCATTAGTCTGGGGGTAACATCGCAGCCACCACCCCGAGAAGGGACTGTCTCGGCCCTGTGTCCTCGGGGTAACACAGGCCTAATAGTCCGGGGGTGAGGGAATGCCAGCTCCCCCATAGACTCTGTCTAGGTGGAGGCCTCAGACAAACCCCGGGTAGGCTGCGCCCCCCCAGGCAGGGACCTTGTCAGCACTCTGTGCCAACACCATCATAGGAGTTGCTGTTTGTTTTTAGCTTAGTGCAGTGCCTTTGCCCTGCCCTAGCAGGAGTCTCCTTCCTGGCCCTTCCTGCTCACCCACCGGTGCGAACACCGATGCAAACGCTGGCGCGCTCTGTTCACATGGCTTGGGAGTGCAGCTCCCTACTGCCTCAGCTAAGAAGGATCTAGGGGGCTTCCCCTCTGGATCCAGCTCAGCTGCGTCCAGTCCCTCTGCCCACTTACCTTAGGGGGATCAGCTGATGCTGCTTCCGCTTCTGGCTCCACTGCTGCTGCATCCACCTCTGCCTCAGATCTGGTAAGGGGGCACACGTGTGTGGGACACACGTGTGCCTGGATCCCTCCTCTCCCCATTGCTCCTGGCTCCCGAGTGCCAGGGGCTACATCAAACCATGGCTTTTAAAAGCTGTGGTTTGAATTTCCTGCCACTGCCCCAACAGCCAATCAGGTGCTCCGGTCTTCCCAGAAGTGCCTGCCAGCAGCCCCACCCCCTACGCTCCCCCGCTGGGGGGATCTGGTGCCTCCAGAGCCTGCTTCCTGAGAGTAAACCCCGGGGTGCTCCCTAGCACTGTGTCATACCACAACTGGCTGAAAACCTCTCCATGGGTCTCACAGATGTTGTGCAACATGCAGGCTGCCATGATGTTTTCTGGCCCTAGCTCAAGCCTGCAATTAAGCACTCTCCACCATGCTCTTTGCTGGAGGTGGGTCACCATGCTCTTTTGGGGGTTGATAAAGGGTATTTCAACAGATACTGAACTCATTTTTTTTTTAATTGTTGGCAGCTGACATGGGAAGTGGCAGCCGGGGACGTCTCCCCAAACCAGGGACTTGTAAGCTTTTGGGAATGTGAATGGTGCCTTGTAGGCTTTGTTTTGCTGCCTTCAGGCAGTTCCTTCACTGCAGCGGGTAGGAGTAGAGGTTTGTCACTGTCCTCTTGAATACATGGGGGAAGGAAATGTGACCAAACCATAAAAATGTCTTTCATTTGTTTACCAGCTACCATGCCAGGTGCTGGCCAGACACATGCCCTCGAACCTCAGACCTCAACTCACACTACAGCAGAGCTCTCAAGGGATATGGGCCACAGCCAGCAACAGTCCAAACTGCATGATGGAGGCTTTATTCAAGGCATCATGAAACTAAGTGTCAGCCACAGATGGCTGGCTGGACAAAGTCTGGGAGTCATTTTGGCATTCTCCCATTGTACTCAGCCTTGGTGAGGCTGCAGCTGGAGTACTGCATCCAGTTTTGGGATCCACAATTCAAAAAGGATGTGGAGAAGTTTGAGAGGGTGCAGAGGAGAGCCACACACATGATCAGAGGTCAGGAAAACAGGCCTTAAGATGAGAGGCTGAGAGCCATGGGACTTTTCAGCCTAGAAAAGTGCAGGCTCAGGGGTGATCTGGTGGCCACCTATAAGTTTATCGGGGTGTTCATCGGGATCTGGGGGAACGTGTGTTCACCAGATTGTCCCAAGAGGTGACAAGATCGAATGGTCACAAACTCCACCATGACCGATTCAGGCTGGATATAAGAAAGAACTTCTTCATTGCCCAAGCCCCCAAGGTTTGGAATAGACTGCCACCAGAGTTCAAGCACCCACTTTGAACACCTTCAAGACACATTTGGATGCTTATCTTGCTGGGATCCTGTGATCCCTACTGACTTCCTGCCCCTGGGACAGGAGGCTGGACTCGATTGAGTACAAAATTCTGGGGTATTTTTGGTGAAAATAGGGTATCAGGCCTTGGTTCAGGAACCAATCCCCGATTTATAACATTGTTTCTTATGAGAAAATTGGTTCCAAGTTGCAATGTTTCGACTTAAGATGCAGTTTTCAGGAACCAATTGTGTTGTAAATCTGAGGACTGCCTGTAGTT
>NW_017728916.1:20652493-20657182 GCF_001723895.1 Crocodylus porosus
AATGTCTATGAAATCTATGAAATCTATGCAATCTATGATGATGTCTGGGAGAACCAAATAGCAGACAACACAATTGTCTTCCAGGAGAAGCTGCTAGACCACACAGGTAACTTTCTGGACATGACTGCACAGTGCCATGTGGATGCTGAGAAGACACATGAGTTGATATCTGATGTCCTGCAGAACTTGCTGAAGAGCAGCAGTAAAAAGCGTCTACACCCCCAGAAAGGGCAAAGTAGTTCTGCTCTGTTTGCCTCTGTCAAGGAGGTAGCCAAGAGCATTACAGTTGAGCCTTTTCCCCCAACCTTGGTAGAATCACCTGAGGGGTGCACAAGTGCCAGCAGGGCCAGGTGGGCACCCCTGTGTTTCAGGGAGTCAGGGCCAGTTCTTTGTGTGGGTGGGGTAAAGGCAAAGAAGCCCAAGTATCTGATGGCTTCAACACTACTTGTTTACAATAAAACCTCATGTTAGGTGCTCCTTGCTTACAATAAAACCTCATTGTAAGGTGCTCCTTACAATAAAATCTCATGTTAGGCTGTGTTTCTATGTCTGGCTCCCTAATTGTGAAGGACTGGCAAAATCCCTCCTCACAGTAGGGCGGGAAAGGGCAGGGGGTATGTAGTGGGGCAAGAGGTGTGCAGGATGCAAAAACCAAACCCCAAGCATGGGCTCAGAGCAAGTGCAATGGTGATGCTGAGGTGGCAGGGGAGGACTTTTTTATAAAATAAATGTCCCCTGCTCTTGAGAGAACAAAGAGAGGGAGCTCAACTTAAGAAATTGCTAATTGCCTTCTTTCAAATGTAAAACCTCTCGCCCCGGTCTCCCCTGGTGCAGTATTGCTGCTTTTGCTGGGGTTTTGAACTGGGCGTTCAAGGTTTGGGGTGCACTCTTTCTTGCAAATCTCTCCAATTCCCCTGACAAGTCTTTTGGTGCTGTTTGGCCACTTTTGCTGTGTGTTTTTTGCATGGGACACTGTGCAGGGTGGGGTTCACTCTTTCGTGCACAGCTACCCAGAGGAGCTGCCTGCCTCCTCATAAGTCAGGCTTGCCAGGATCCCTGGGCAATGGCATCGGAGGTGACACAGGCATCGTACCTCCCATCCCCCCATCACCCAAGCACCTTCCCAAAGCTTCCCTTGGAAGGTGGTTCCAGACCCTAACCGCCCTGACTGTGAAGTAGCGCCTCCTGATGTCTAGCCTCAATCTACTTTCAGTCAACTTATGGCTGTTGTTCCTTATTACTCCTGGCAGTGTTTGGGGGAACAGGGACTCTCCCATTGCCTGCTGGTCCCCCTTGGCCAGTTGATAGATGGCTACCAGATCCCCTCTCAGCCTCCTCTTGTGGAGGCTAGACAGGTTCAGGTCCTGTAGCCTCTTCTCGTAGGGGCCCTTCTGTCCCCTGATCATGTGAGTGGCCCTACTCTAGACCATCTCAATGCTGTTCACATCCCTCCTGAAGTGCAGCACCCAGAACTGGACACAGTACTCCAGCTGTGGCCTGACCAGTGTCTCATGGAGGGGGAGGATCACCTCCTTGGACCTGCTCATGATGCATCTGTGGATGCATGACAAGGTACGATTAGCCTTCCTGACCGCGTCCTCACATTGGCAGCCCATGTTCATCTTGGAATTGATAATGACTCCAAGATCCTTTTCTGCCTCATTATAATCATCCTGCTGATTATAATTTTACACAATGCCTAAAAAAATTCCCCCCCACTCCACTTCAACTTAAACAATTTCTAAACAGAGTCAAGAAGAACTTGTAGTGTGTTAATATAGAAGCAAATCTACATGCAGATCAAATAATAATTTTAATTTGTTTAATTGAAATTTATTTTAATATTAACATATTATTATTTATGAATAATTAGAATGCTTTTGTCTGTGCTCAGGATAACAACTGCCTGTGAAGCACACTGTGTGTCCTACTTCCAGGGCTGACTACATGCTCACCCTCCCAGCCTACAACCTGCCTGCACCTGCCTATGCTGTACAAGATTCTGAAATACTGAAAACTTAGAAACGTTCAGGTAATCAAAGCACCTACTTACTCAAATTTGTTTCATTAACTCTTTTGCAAAATGATGCATGCAATTTTCCTGTTCTTTTTTGTTTGGTACTGCAGCTAATTCATGGGTGCATCAAACATAGCCAAAAATTTGGACTTCAGTGTTTTTCCTCTAGTATATGACTGCTGTGTACTCTCCAGGATCTGATTGTTGCATACTCTCCCAGATGCAAAACAGCTCAGCATACTCTCAATATACAAAAGAGAACAAAGTAATGGTGGGGTGCTGGGTGGGCACCTGCTTTTCATTCACTACTTGGGCTCAGTGTACCATCAACATACAAAAGAGCATAAAGTCATGGTTGTGTGCTGGCCAGTAATTGGTTGACTGTTGTGCATTCTGATCATTTTGTCCAGCAGGTAAACAAAGAGAATTAGCAAGAAGTTTTAGTATTGAGGCAATGTCTTTTCCTAATGGTAATCAAAACCAACAATAATAAATGTATCTGTGTCTGTTTGCTGCCTCTTAGCCTCCTTCCCTTGCTGTCTGCCTTCCTCTGGTGCCTGCCCAAAACTCTGTGGTCCCAGCCTGGCCCTGCTTGGTGGGTGCCTTATTGCTTCATGATTGTGCTACTTTACATCTTGTGAGGAAAATGACCCCAATTAGATCCATCTAGAGTAATGATAATAATAATACTAATAATCATAAATGATAATAAGAATATTCATCTGGCTCTAATCATAATAATCTGCCTCCAAAAGTAATTAATAATCTGTGTCAGGGGGAGGACATCCTACCATTGTGTCAGATTAATTATCATGCTCTTTTATAGCTTGTGCAGCCCAACCCTCTCTGGTCTGGTCAGCTTGCTCAAGTTCAAATATTATAACCATTTCAGCTACTTAATATAATAATCAGAAATAATCAGAGTGATCATAATCTTTAGAAAACGACTATCAGAAATGTCTCTGAAGCATGCAGTGTATGTGTCACAATTCCAGGCAGGCCTGCCTCCATGTGCACTTTGTCTGTCAAGGCTGTGTGGTTGGTCACTCCCTGGTTCTAGTTGAGGTCCCATCTTTTCATGCATTCTGATCAAATGACTATTGCTATAAATAAGCATTCCATCTTGACTTCTGTTCTCTATGTTTATGCCAAATATTAAATAGATCTTCTTTGGCTTTCTAAGCAGGCTTTCTAAGATGGCCCTCTTTCCTACTGTCTGGAGAGTGTCAGCACCTGAGATGATATACAACTTGGCGTCAGCATCGGGGGGGGGACAATGGCCGACTGCCCTCTTTCCTACTGGCTGGTGGGCGTTCAATGTAATAATCAGAAATAATCATAGTAATCATAATAATCAGCAATAATCAGAGTACAAATTTCCCTCACTTTATGCTGTACATGTGTTCCTGGAAAATGGTGCATAACTCAAATTTGCATAAAGGGAACACACTTTACAATGTAACAAATAAAGATACATTACAAGACCACAACTGTACTGCCCCCCAGGCCCATTTCTACCACTTTTACAAGACAATTTTGGTACTCACCAACAGCAGACAGTACACACAAACACAGGTGGTGGTGAATGTTACCTTAATGGAGAAGGTAACTACAGAAACATGCTTAGCAAACAACAAACAAGGAGCACAGAACCACATGGGAGACTATATTTTGGTGTGTGTCACTCCCACAATACACCACACAAAGCAGCTGACTGCAGGCTTCCACTAGAGGTGTGCAAAGTGGGCCCTATTTGATTCAGAATCAGTTTTGGCCTAAATCAGGGACAGTGATTCAATTCGTTGGTTCGGATCACTGTCCCTGGTTTGATCTAGCCAAATCTGAATCTGAAGATTCGATGCTGATTCAAAGAATCAGTGATTTGGATATAGGCACAGCTTTAAAAGGTTTTTTGACATACCTTTAGGTACCAGGCACAGCTTATGATCGCTGTGATGCTGGGGCACATGGAGCATCCCACAGGAGTGGGGGGAGTGCAGTGTACTCCCCAGCAGACCCAGAAGTGGACCAGACATACTTCCAGTCCACTTCCGGGTCTGCTGCTGAGTGCTCTGGGGAGCCTCCTGTGCTTCTGTGGGACACACCATGCACCCCAGCATCACAGCATCCAGGAACCCCTGCTACCTAGAGCTATGTAGAAAAAACTTTTAAAGCTGTCTCAATGGCTGAATCTCCGAATCTCTCTGAATTGATTCAGAGGGTTCCAATTCAATTCAGAGAGATTAAAGGGTCTTCTAATTTAATTTGGATTCAGAAATTTGGCCACAAAATTGGGGCAAAATTCTGCCAAATCAAATCAGGGATTGAAGTTTTGCACAGCCCTAACTTCCACTACACCAATCACATAAGAATGAATTTACCTTGCATATAAAGATTTTTTGGTATGAAAAGAGTCATTGCGTAAGAGTGAAACCGCACATACAGAACCTGCATAAAGCCAGGAAAATCTGTAATAATCAGAAAAAAATAAGAGTAATCAGTACCCAGAGAGGTGTCCTCATTCCTACTGCCTGGTGGGTGGCAGCACTCAGGGGGTGGGTGAAATAATCACATGAATAATGAGTAGAGTAGAAATAATCAGAATAAGCAGTACAAATAAACTTTCAGAAATGTCTGTGAAGTATTCAGTGTGTGAAGCACTTCCAGACTGG
>NW_017728916.1:20657377-20707519 GCF_001723895.1 Crocodylus porosus
GAATTTTAAAACTGTATTTCAACATTAAAACGGTGCTCCATTTACATGACTTTTTCTCATTAAAAAAAGTCTCTCCATTGGATGTCTGCCTTGCAGGGGTTCCTGCCTAACTATGGGGTACCGCTGCCGAAATGGGGTTGGGGTGCCTGTCTGCTGAACGTCTTGTAGCAGGGGTGGTGCATGGTCTGGATTAATGTAGCTGCTCGTTGTTGAACTGTGAATACTTCTCTGCTTGGATTTCTACAAATGTAACATTCATGTGTTTACAAATAAAAAAATAAGAGGGTGAATAAAACATTAAAGGATGTTTGTATAAAAGAGAATGAATGATCTGCCTCCTGTCTTTTGTATCCTCATGTGAAACAGCAGACAAGGTCGAACCCTAGGGAATGCCCAAGCTAAGCATCAGCAGCATGGCAGATTGGGGAGGTCGGTGAAGGGGAGTAGAGGCAGATTATAGGTCATTGGGACCTGGGGATCCCCATCCTACTGCACTCCCCACCCACACCATGCCCAGTACAGGACAGCTTCCCCCCACTACCCTGCTGGGGAACACAACCCTCCCAACTCAACCCTCTGCTTGGCAACTCCCACACTGCCCAGCCTCCCTGCATACATGTGTGAGAGCAGGAGAGCTGGGAGGTGGGAGTGGGATGAGCTGTCCCCTCACCTGCCTGGCTGGGGACCCACATACAGTGGCCTACCTGTACACAGCTGGCAGGGTTCATACCTGGGTGGGAAGAAGGGAGTGGTGGAGGTGATGCAAAAAGCTAAACCCAAGCATAAGCTCAGAATAGCCTGAGAAGTTGTTTATTGCCCTCTTTCAAGTGTAAAGCCTTCTCTCCTGCTCACCCCTGGTTCAGTATTGCCTCTTTTTCTTGTCAGGTTTTGGATGGGGTGTGCTCTGTAGGGGGGCGAGGCACCAAAGCATGCTTCCACCTCAGAAGTCTGGTTTGTCTTGATCCTTAGGATTGGGGGTACCACAAGCATTGCACCTACCATACCAGTCCACCCTGCTGCTGTCTTTGGTACTGAATTACAACAGTGGGCACATTTAAGCCAGTAATCCCATGACTCCCAAGACACCCCCAACCCCACAAAGTAAGGGGTCTCCATGCTAAGCTTAAATCATTGCCTCTCCCACTCATCCCCAAACTGCACAGACTCCCATGCCTATCTGCCTATGAAAGAAAAAATGTCACTTCTGGAAGGAACTGTGTGAATTTCAAAAGTTTATTTCATCCTTTAAATGGTAGTGCATTTACATGATTTTTTCTCATAAAAAGGAGTCATTATTTAAAAAATAAAATTGCACAGTAGTAGAAAAGTAGAAAAAAATAGTCGAGATTTTCCTTCCCTGTATCCCATATCTATTTATTTATACACTATTTATAAACTACTATTTATTATTTATGTGCTATGTGTTTATTTATATACCATTTCATCACTATTTAAACACTACTATTGATACTATCACTACATATGTATATTTATTCTTTCTTATTCTTTATTCTGTTCTATTTCTTCTACTGGTCTTATTTATTCATTCTTTCATTTATTCGCTGTTTTCAATGTCTGATTTTGTAAGTCTTCTTTAGGGGAAGAAAAAATAAGAGGATGGGTTTTGGCTCACAATCCAAACATCACCCTCTTCACCTCCCCCCTAGAGGGTACAGTAGAACCCTGCTTAACACATATTTGACTTACCCAAGTCTCGTGTTTACATGAATTAATATTAACACCCAAGTAGAAAAATACATCCCGAGATGTGCGTCATTCGCGTATATATGCGAGATGCTAGGACTGAGTCAAATGGAGCTACGCACAGCTTGGGTTCCAAAGCAGGATTCTGGATTCATGATTCAGCCTCAGTGTTGCCTTTGTGTTCAAGATGAGTGCTTCTAATAGTGATTCTACAAGTGCTTCCACCTCTACAAGGAAAAGAAAAGATATAACTTTGGAAGAAAAACTTGAAGTTGTGAAGATATGTGAAAGGGGTGAAAAGACAAAGGAAATTAGGTGTCCTACAGGGCTCAGTAAGTCAACTCTCCATACAGTTAGAGAAAATGTGGAGAAAATTAAGGAGTCCTGTAAGAGTGCTACACATTTATCTACTGCCTGTGTTTCTTTTACAAGGACGGCTATCATGGAGAAAATGGAACCCATGTTGACAACATGAATCAAGAACACGTGCTGCTTTTGACCCAGGTAATTCAAACAAAGGCACACAGCATTTATGAAGTGTTAAAACATGATGATCCTGAAGCCAAGTCATTTAATGCAAGTACCGGATGGCTTGATAGATTTAAAGCACACCATGGATTTCATAATCTCAAACTGACAGGTGAAGTAGCAGCTGCTGATAAAAGTACTGCAGATAAATTTCCTTCAATACTACAGGCTGCCATTGAGGAGGGAAGCTATAATCCGAGGCAAGTTTTGAACTTGGATGAAATTGGGCTCTTTTGGAAATGGATGCTGAGTCAAATGTTTATCTCAGTCGAGGAGGAAACCGCCCCAGTGTTCAAGGCCATGAAGGACTGCTGCACACTGCTGCTCAGAGTGAACACAGCTGGTGACTTCAAGCTCAAACTGTTGATGGTTTACCATGCCAAAAACCCTCAGGCACTTCAGGGTTATGCAAAGGAACACCTGTCTGTTTAATAGAGAGCCATCCAGAAAGTATGGGTTACTGGAACATTGTCTGAAGATTATTTTTCCAGTCTGCTGCATTTGGAATTGAGGGCTTATTGTGACAGGCAGAATCTGCCTTTCAAAATTCTACTGCTTCTTGATAATGCTCCAGGGCACCCCCCAAGCCTTGGTGACCTCAGTGAGGTGCTGTTCTTGCCACTGAACATAATGTCACTCATCCAGCTCATGGATCAGGCCATTATTCGAGCTTTCAAGAGCTATTATCTATGGAGAACCTTCAAGAAGCTTATCAACGAGACAGAGTCAAAGGAAAAGACAAACATCAAATAATTTTGGAAGACATTTAACATCGAGATGGTCATAGATGTCATCGGAGATGCCTGGAATGATGTTACACAGCAGTGCCTTAATGGTGTCTGGAAAAATATCTGAACTGCTGTTGTGAATGATTTCTGAGGCTTTGGTGCTGGGGAATTTATCAGTGATACAAGGCATGAGATCATTGAGATGGTGAAGAGTGCAGGCTTTGAGCAGGTCAATGAGGAAAATGTGGCTGAGCTGCTCAATTCCCATAGGGAGGGATTCTCAAACAAGGATCTTCTTGAGCTGCATAGGGAGCTCCATGAAGAGGAAGAGCTCATGGAAGAAAATGAAAGGCCCTACCCCTGAGTATTCACAATGAAAGGCATGGCTGATGCATTCAAACTTTTGGATGGTTACCTAGTCTTCTTTAATGAAAACAACCCCAACTGTGAAAGAAGTACTAAGGTTTCCAGGCTGATGAAGGAAGCCAGTGCCTGCTACATGGAGCTTTATAGGGAGAAGCGGCACTGCTCGATGCATTCTTTCTTGGACAAGTTCTTCAGGAAGTGGGACAGCACTATCTCAACTCAGTCAACCAACTTTCAGCCCTCCACTTCTGGGGGAGAGCCAGCCACTTCTGGTGGAGAGATATTAGCACCATCTTTTGATGTGTTTGACCTGGATGAAGACTCAGCTCCCCATTGACGGGTGGATTGAAGATTGGAGTATGTCCATTTTGTATTTTTTTAGTATTTTACTTACAATGTAACTGAATAAATATGTTTACAATACATTTTTGTAACATAATAAATAAAGTATTGGTTGAAAAAGGTTTTATTTGGTAGTTTTTGTGTCATAAACGTGAGGTCTAAGGAATGCAACCCCCACTTTTCTATTATTTCCTGTTGGAAAATTCACCTCAAGTTGCATGAATTTGACATTCATGAGGTTTCTCAGTCAGGGTTCTACTATACAAAGTTGGTGGGATATTTCTGACATTACCTATATATCACCTGGGATGCTGCATGTCCTGTGAGGCGGGTCTGGCATGCAGCGTTCACCTGCACTATTTCTTACATTTCAGGAATGGCAATTATAAGAAATCAGAAAGTTACCCCAAAATATTAAAGTGTTAAGAAGTGCCACACTCCATCAGTTGCAAACTTACCATTTGCTTCTGCTGCCACAGTGGTTGCTTTGCAGTTTTGGCCACAGTGCTGGGTGCGTGTGTGGTGGGGGAGCACATACAGTACTGGTAGTGGTTCATGACCACTACCAAGGGGTAGTACACCACAGTGTGCCTTGAACAGTTATTGGCTTGCTCCTCCTCTTGTTTTTCTTTCTATATAAGGACTACAGGGACATGTCCTGCCTGCAGTGCAGGGCAGTGGGATGAGATGCCCCTCCCACCCAGCCAGGGACCCCCACAATGTGCCCTGCATGCGTGCAGCTGTGGGAGCAGGGAAGCAGGCAGGACAGCAGGAGAGGATCCTATCCATAGTTCCCTGAGTGAGTCAAAGTCTGCATTTCTGAAATCTAGCGTTCTTACTCTGCTGGGGTACATGTACCTGCCATGATATTTGCCCTTTCAGGTACTTCAACTATGTGTCTGTTTGCATGAGTGGGATTTCCCAACATTTTAGAAGTATTTCAGCTTGTTAAAGTAAAACTGCTTAGACATAATTTAGTTTGGCTCGCCGCAAATTAAAGCATTGAGTCTACAGATTGGTGTGCAAACACAAAAGCATTCAAAAATGTGTAATTACCCTATTTTTCCACCAGGTGGCATTGCACAATGTCTGTAGTTCAGGCCTTTGTCCACTACATGCCACTTTCGAATGCTGCTTTTTCTTTTTCCCCCTGCTCATGGCAGGCTAGTCTGATGGTGCATGGAGTCCAGGATTGCTGGTTGTATTTTAAAGAAACCTTACTGAGGTTGCAGGAATGAACCATACCAATGTACAGGAAGACTAGAAAGTATGGCAGAAGACCAACTGGCCTTAGCAAGGAACGCTTCAATGAGCTAAAATACAAAGCAAAGAGTATAAGAGTACTACTCAGGCATGCAGGGATGAAATCAGGGAGGCCAAAGAGCAACTGTAGTTACAGCTGGCAAAGAACATTAAGGGTAACAAGAAGGGTTTCTACAGGTATTTCAGCAACAAGAGAAAGATAAGGGAAAGTATACTAAGTGTGGGAGGAGGGGGCAACCTAGTAAGAGATGATGCAGACAAGGCTGAAGTACTCAATGCCTTTTTCTCCTCAGTCTTTAAAGGCTAGTTCAGCTCCAAGACTACTGTGCCTGGCAGCACAGTTTGGGGAGGAGGTGTGCAGCCAACAGTGGCAAAAGAACAGGTGATGCACTATTTAGAAAAGCTGGATGTGTACAAATCCATGGGACCAGATACGATGTACCTGAGAGTGCTGAGGGAGTTCGCTGATGTGATTGTAAAGCCGCTGGCCATTATCTTTGGAAACTCATGGCTATAGGGAGAAGTCACAGATGACTGGAAAAAGGGAAATATAGTGTTAATATTTAAGAAGGGAAGGAGGAGGATCTAGGGAACTACAGAGCTTTTAGCCTCACCTCAGTCATGGAAAAATCATGGAGCAGGTTCTTAATGAATCCATTCCTAAGCACTTGGAGGAAAAGAAAGTGATTGTGAACAGTCAGAATCCATGCTGACTCACCAAGGGCAAGTCATACCTGACAAGCCTGATTACTTTCTATGATGAGATGACTGGATCTGTGGATGTGGGGAGAGAAGTGGATATGATTTTAGCAATGCTTTTGATACAGTCTCCCACAGCTTTCTTGCAAGCAAGCTAAGGAAGTATGGGCTGGACTGTAAGGTGGATAGAAAACTGTTCAGATCATCAAGCTCAGAAGGTAGTAATCAATGGCTTGATGCCTAGATGGCAGCTGGTACCAAGTGGAGTGCCCTGGGACTGGTGTTGTTCAATATCTTCATCAACAACCTGTAAGATGGCATGGAATACAACCTCAGCAAGTTTCTAGATGACACCAAGTTGCAGGGAATAGTAGATATGCTGGAGGGTAGTGTCAGAGAGATAGACAAAGAGATATAGACAAATTGGAGGACTGGACCAAAAGAAAACTCCTGACTTTCAGTTAAGACAAGTGCAAAGTTCAGAACTTAGAATAGAAGAACCCCATATGCCAGTACCTGCTGGGACCAACTGGTTAAGCAGCAGTTCAGCAAAAAAGGACATGAGGGTTACAGTGGCTAACAAGCTGAATATGAGCCAATAGTATGCCCTTGTTGAGAAGAAGGCTAACAGCATATTGAACTGAATTAGTAGAAGTATTGCCAGCAGATCAAGGAATTATTCCCCTCTATTCAGCATTGATGAGGCCTGTTTTGTTCTCTCCCACCACATCCTTCCTCCCTGCAGAAAGGATATAGACAAATTGAAAACACTCCAGAAGAAGGCACCAGAAATAGTTAGGGGAGCTGGGGCATATGACTGTTGAGGAATCGCTGAGGAAAATGGGCTTATTTTGTTTGGAGAAGAGAAGATTGATGGAGTATTTAATAGCACCCTTCAACTATCTTAAGAGTGGTAATAGATTGAACAAGGATGGACTAGACTGGGGTGGTCAAAATATGGCCTGTGGGGTGAATCCAGCCTGCCAAGCCATTCTATCCAACCCATTGGGCCCCTAAAAAATTTAGAAAATTAAGTTTCATGTGTGAAATTCATGTAAGAAGGGGTGGTGGCAGGGAGGCAGGGAGGACCATGGGTGACTACCCAAGTTCTTGGGGCCACACTGGCTTCTGCTGAGTCCCACAGTCCAGCCATGAAGCTGGGAGCCACTTGGTGCAGAGCTACTGGGGGTGGGTAGGGAAATAGGGAAATGGTGGTGGGGGTGGAGGGGGGACTTGGTATTCATGCCAGTATCCTGCTGCCAATGCCAATGGGGACCAGAGCAAGTCGTCAGAAGCATGAGGTGTGGGTTGGCAGGGGTCATGGAGCCATGATTTGCTGTGCCAGCAGGGAGAAGTGACAGCTGGCCTTGCTCAATAGATCCCCTGCCAGCCAGGTTCCTGCACTCCTTTTGCCCCACTCTAGGCCCTGCCAGCACTGGCCCTGGGGCACTGTTGTGGTCTCTGCACTTCCATTCTTCTGTTGCTGGGTCCCACACACCCACTTGTTTCCAGTCCCCCCCATTCCCAGCCCTACGGTACAGACAGGGACCAGCCCCAACCCCACACTCACCTTTCTGGGCTAGGTAGCAACAGCACAAGGCAAACTGTTGCTCAGTGTGGGAGAAAAGTAACCCCACCCTCCTGTGGCCAAGGCTTCTTGGTGCAACCACCTAGACCCCATGCAGGGCTGTCCTGTGTCTCTGCCACATCACCGCCACCTCTGGGGCATCAGTGGCAGTGCAGAGGTGGCACAAGCAGCCCTATGTGGGCTCCTAGCAGCTGAATCATTGACACCAGCAGCAGGAGGGGGGAGGGGGAGGAGGAAGATCCACTTTTCTTCTACACTGAGCAGAAGTTTATCCCACACAGCTGAGCAAAAGGGACTGGGCAGAAACTGCTGCTCAACATGGGAGGAAGCAGGCCCTCCCACTCACTGATGTTGAGCAGTTTTTTCTGTGGCCACACTAGGCTGCAATGAGGCTCCTTCACCGCCATTTGTGAGCTGCCCTGTGGCTGCTCTATACAGCCACTGCAGTGCCGGGCAGCACAGAGGCGGCAATGAAGGAGCCTCACCACAACCTAGCATGGCATGGGCTTTGGATGGATACAGATAATACTGCCTGGTGGTGACAAGGGAGAGGAGCTGTTTTCCCCTGATCCCAGCAGCAGTTTCTGCCCAGGAGCATGGCTTTTAGGCCAGCAAGGGTTGTATGGATCTGGGCTGCACTGCTCAAGCAGGGAGGGGAGGAGCCAGCCTGGCTCCATAGAACAGTGCTGGCCCACACCACATGCTCCTGCTGCCCCACTCTAGGCCCCACCAGCACTAGCCCAGTGCACTAGTACAGGGCTCAGGCTACCACCCAGCTGTTGCTGCACTCCGCATGCCCACTTGCTGTCCTTTCACTCTGCCTGCCACAGCCATTTCCCCACTCCTTCCCCCGCTCACTCACCTGCCGGCAGCTCTGGCTCAGCCTGCTTCCCCGCTGCATTGCCAGGACTGCAGGAGCAGCTGGGACACAGTTGGAGCAGTGCCTTTACTGGGAGGGAGAGCTTGGGGTAGTAGCAGGAGAAAGACAGCAGTAGCAAATGGGGGGAAATGACAGTGAGTAGGAGCACAGGGCCAGAAGCAGCAGAAGCACAGAGCCCAGGCTTGCAGGAACGCTGGCAGGGACTCTGCTTGCCACAGAGTGGTGGCCTGTGGGCAAACCTTCCTCCTCCACACAAGCCACCACCATCCCTGGCCACCTTCTTCCACCCGCTCACAGCCCCCTACAAAATCCCCTACACCTATACCCCCATAACCACACCTCTGATGCCTATATCTAACCCCCACAGATCCCACACAGACACCCACAGCCTCCCCCACAGCACACATGCCCAAAAACCTATACCCACCCTCCCACAGTATACAAGAGTAAGACTTCATTTTAAGATAATTATACTATCACTTCTATGTACACTACACAAATGCATGTAAATCAGGACAATTTTTTTAAATGAAATTAATTAATGTTGTAGCACATTTGATTTTTAGAATATAATTTGGTATTTTTCTCATTCCAAGATGGCAAATCCTCTTGCTGAAAGGAGTACTTCTGGGTGGCAAAGGTCAGGGGTTAGGGGCAGGAGTTCTGATCCCAAGATGGTGATCAGGGAGTGGGGCACCTGACAAGGGGTGGGGCTACCTGTGCAGCCCCTGATGACTTGCCAAAATTAGGTAAGCGGCCCTCCATCTGAAATAATTGGCTGCCCCTGAACTAAACTGAACAAGGAGCAATGGTCTCAAGTTGCAGCAAGGGAAGTTTAGGTTGTATATTAGGAAAAACTTTCTCACTAGGAGGGTAGTAAAGCACTGAAACAAGGTACTCATAGAAGATGTAGAATCTTTATCTTTGGAGGTTTTTAAGACCTGGCCAATCAAAGCCTTGACTGGGATGATATAGTTGGGTATGGTCCTGCTTTGAGCAGGGTGTTGAACTAGATAACCTCCTGATACTCCTTCCAATCCTAATTTTCTGTGATTGTATGGTTCTCTGATTCTAAATGGAATGTAATTATGTATAGAATAACTCAAGATTCTTGATAAACAGTCCCTCGTACTGTGACTTGTATTCTAATCCTCAAGGATAGAAGTCAGCTACTGCTGAATGTATGATGGCTTCTTTCCTACACATTCACTTCACTGCTACTTTGTCAAATACCAAATATTATGGACATATTGAGTGAAACAAAAGAAAGGTAGGTTTTCCCAGAAGTCACTTACAGCATCAAGTTATCTATAAAGACAACATTTCAATGATATTTTTTCCCCAAGGAAGATAAAAGTTTCAAATAAATTGTGCTGTAAGGATGTAAACCTTTCAAGACAGTGACAATTATCAAATCAATTCCCAAACACTGTTCTTGAAATGACTGTACCAAAAGTTTGCTTTCATCTCTAGATATGGTATGTTTATGACAAGGTGCCAGTGTAGTGGGAATCACATTATATCTGCTACTTGAGGGATGAACAAATCTGACAATCCTGGGAGAATTTTAAGTACTGTAGGATGACAAGTCAGCAGAGAAAAAGAAAGACTTAACTGTGAACCCAACACAACAAATACAAGGACACTAACAGGTAAATAAGGTATATGTAAAGTGAGGTTCTCAGAGCCTGAGTTTGAAGCACAGAAAGACAAGGGCAATATCTAGTTCCTCTTTTGATGAAATCAGATAAAGCTTGTGGAGGCCTAAATTTTAAATGAAATTTAACTGTTTGTATATTGTAACTGTGCATGTTTGAATATTAACTCAGTTACATTGTGGCTAGGGACAGAAGTTACACATAAACTGGTATAAGTGATCAGAAACCAGTTCATATATATAACACAACAGAAGTTCAGTGCTCATAAACCACTTTCAAAATGGTCAGAAATGGTTTAAGATAAACCTGGGTGAATGTAGTATCAGACTTAACTGATTTAGGTTAAAGCATTTTTGTATTGAACTTCTGTCCCAGATCCCCTCCCGATTCAAGTTAACTCACAGTTGCCCAGCATCTCAGGATGCTTTGCACCTCCCCTGAAAATCCCCACTTCCTCACAGGGTGGTAAGGCTAGCCTTGCCCCAAGTTGTTTGCTTCAGCCAAGCAGGGAGGCATGCTCTAGTACCCCCCAGCTTCTGGCCTGAGCCACATCAGGCAGATTGCTGCATTTCCAGAATCAAAAGAGAATCTCCGTTTACTTGCTTATCAATTCAATCTATGCAGGTTAAACTACCCTGCAAAAATTGAATCAATTCAGCATTGGGATTTTTTACTGTCTGTATTTATCCTGTGTGTATGAAAGATTATGAAAGAAATAATTTGCAAAATAAAATGATGGTAGGGGCAAAAACCAGAAACCATGCTTCTTTTTAGTCTGGAAGTTTATTTGTATAAAAAGGTTTTAAGTGCCTCATACTTCTATCATTTTTCTGTTTTTGCTTCATGATACTTACTCTTTTGGTGTAGTAAACTATAAAAATGTGTTATTTTTGTTCTGTGTTAGCTTTTTTATTTTAAAGATAAAACACATTTTGAAAATCTCCTCAATTTATTTCTAAGACTCTCTAGTTTCCTCTTCATTTCTCTTTTTATTTTGAAAATGTCTTTCTTTCCACCAAAAACCCACAATGTTCTTTTTCCCAGAAAAGAAACTGATTAATAAATAAGTTTCAAATTAGTTTAGCTAATCTGCAGAAATTTTTCCCCCAGTTCAAAACTGAGTTGCACTACTCTCTGGGTACCCAAGTAATTCTTGAATTTGTGCAGATACTGTCTTTCATAATAGTTCTTTTTTTAAAATAAATATTGATTCTAACTCTGTAGAGTGTAAGAAACTGATGAGGTCTTTAGTGTTTTGCAATGATTTTATTTTTATTTTGATATATCCAGTTGGGCTCTTTTTTGCGATGTCTAAAACTTTCCAGTATAAATATTTGCTGACAAACATCCTACTTGCAAATTTTGATATGTATGTACCTTCAATATCAACATTAAAATTGCTTCTTTAAAAATGTGAAGTTAGAAAATGAGAATCAGAACATCTAAATTGTGTAGAAGTTGGGGGCAGAACATCATTTATAGGAATAAATATATGAGAATTGGGGAGCATAGGAGTAGCAAACCCATGAGATGGACAAAAATAAAAGGAGGGCCTAGTGAAGCTTTGGAATATCCACACAGGATGAGAATTTTGAAGGAATGAAAAAGTAGGCATGAGCTATAAAATGTAATGTGCCCTTAATTAATTAATAAAAATGTTTATGCTGTTTTAAATGTTCATGTCTAGAGGGAGGCTCTGCTGTGGTTTTCATGCTGCTGTTTCTTTATGTGGGAGCTAAGGAATCTGGCACCCCTCAACATCTCAAGCTCTAGACCTGGAAGAAGTGAGCTGCATTTTAGGGGCTGTAGCTAGGGGAAAGGAACTCCTTCACCTGATTCCTTGTCATTGATTTTACTTCCTTTTCCACCTACTGATTGATTTTTAACACATCCTGTGACACTCCAAGGTCTCATTCAAAAGCGGGGAAATGAAGTCCCTCTCTGCTCACTTTTCATGACTTGATTACAATAGAAAATATTTTAAAGGGGAAGCTTTTGTATTATAAGGTTTCCAGCCCTTCAAAGGAAGACAGGGTTCACTCTTAGCATATTTCTTGGGGCTCTGCCTCCCCTACACCCTTTCCATATGCCAGCCATGTTGTTAAACAAGTAGTAACTTCCTGTTGCAAGATACAAATGGTAACTTTCCAAAACTAGGCTTTTGTTTTCTATATACAGTCAACTTAATGTTACTAAGTCTGGAGTGATCACTGTGGCAGAGCACCAGTGGGTTGCTCACCACTTAGGAAAGTATTAAGTTCTTAACATCTGAGAGAGTGGGACCAGGGACATCTATAGGGGACACCTGAGCCCATTGGGGTACAAGACCCCAAAGGGGCTAGTAAAGGAAAGGTAAGCTTTGAGAAGCACCTGAGCCTGAAGGGGTGGAAGACTCCATGAGAGGAGTAGTTTGGGCTGTAGGAGAGGGCAATAACAGTTGAAACCCTGATGAGAAGGGGTGAGTTGCTGGCCAGGCACATTGATGAGCAGTACCCAAGACTGTGGGGATGTTTGACCCCAGAGTACAGGGTAAAGTAAGGGTGAGTTGTGGGCCAGGCACACTGATGAGTGGCACCTGAGTCTGCAGGGGGTGTTCAACCCTAGATTATAGGGTGGAGTAAAGAGTGGCAGTGGTGAAGCATGGTGAGTGAGGGTTGTGATTTGGGGCCCTGAGGGCAGAGGCTTTAGTGGAGGCCCTGCAAGCATGGGCACTGGAGTTAGGTCCAGGTAAACCTTTGGGTGCCTGAGGCTGCAGATGGGCTGGAGGCTGATGGGAAGGTGGCAGAGGAGGAGAAGGGAGTGAGCCATCAGCCCCTTGATGGAGAGCAACTGGGGGAGTTACCCAGCTATCAGACCAAGGGAAAGTCAGCACAGCATTTAGTGAACCACCCAGTGCTCAGTCAGATGAGTGTAGTGGGAGATGCCCAAAAGGCTGTGTGCTTGCTGGCTGGGGAGTGAATAGTAGCAAGCCTAAGGACCCTCTGGGTGAAGGCAGGGAAAATGTGGTCCCTGGGAGAGAAGGGGTGGTACAAGTGAGGCCCAGGAAGGTTGGAATGAAAGAGACTGGGTGAGAGCCAGTGGAGAGTGAGAGGCCTCTGTGAGAGAGAGGCAGTATGGGTGTGACCATAGCAGGGCAGAGTGGAAGAGACTCAATGCTGTGACAAGTTGGGCCTGGCCCCAGGCTGGAGCTTAGCACTGCTATGAGGAACATCTGTGAGGCTGCAGTACAGGGGTGGTTAGAGCTGCATACATAGGCCCAGGAGAATAGGGCATTCAATGAGCAGCCTCCCACCTAATTTAAATCATAATTACTTAATAGCAAGGTGTGGCAGATGAGATAGGTGTGTGGCATGCCCAAAGGAAATGGGAGACCAGCACTGTGGCTAGCTGGGGAGCTCTCACTTTCACCACAACTACATTCTTGACAAAGTTCAACAGTACTGTGTCAGTCCTGAAAGACCTTTAATCAATGATTAGTGGATGCTAATACACCCCCAGTGTGTCTAATCCATAAGCATAGAAAAAAAATCTGAAAGAAAAAAAAAAAGAGAGAGAGAGAAAAATATATATATACATGTCTTTCAGAATGTTATCCCTGGTGCTTTGTGAGGATCAGACTCACATGACTAACTCAGTGGCTGTCTCCAGTCCCTTGGTCCAACAGTCACCAAAACTCCTCTGGCTTGCTTCCTTGTGAGTGGTCACTCCTTCGAGTCCTCATCTGACAAATTCTCTCTGTAGGGAAACCCCAGAGCCTCTGGTTCCCTGGCTTAATGAAGCTCAGGGTTTTCCTTGTATTTTCTGCCCAGCTCATATCTGGGTCAGAGCATGGAGGCTCTCAAATCATCCATCCTGCTCTGGCTCTCGGTGATCTTTTGCCACCTCCAACACCTGGCTTCTCTCCATCTCCAGGCACTGCCTTAATATGTCACTCCCTGCATGTCCTCCAATGTGCAGGGAGCACGTGATTTGAAAACAGCATGGTATCAGCATGTGCCACTGTTTTATCTCTGCTTTGGAGCCTGCAGGTAAGTTTAACCTGTCAATAGCCCTTCCTGGGCTATTTTTCCTCATGTTTTGTGGTCAGCTTGGGTGTAGACCACCACATCCCTCTAGTCACTCTAACCAGTGACAGATATATTAATTCAGCTTCTTAGAATGTACCTTTTTGGAAAAACACCTGATTATTAAATTTATTAATAAATGCAATTAAAGCCAAGGTAATACCTGCTCTTTTGCCATCTAGATGCAAGTTTTAATTGTTTGTTAAGTTGCTACTTAAGCAAATTTACTGGAATATTAATTAATTATGTATTGAATTAATTGGGAAATTTCATTTAAGGAATTAAATAAATCTCTCTCTTTCCCTCCTCCCCCCTCCACCCATGTACTGAAGAGCTCAGGGATGAACAAAGCTCCTTTTGCATAGTTGCAGTTTGTTTTGATTGAGATATTGTGTTTAAGTACTTTCTAAAAATTCCATGTTTACTTGAATATAAAATGAGCTTCCCCCCCCTAGCCACCATGGTGAGAAAAGCCCCTCAATTTATATTTGCATATAGAAAAACTTCTTATTAAATACAGTGTCTGTAATTAAACTGTTGCCAGAAGCAGCATATGCTCAGTAATGGAAAGCAACTATGAAGTCCACTGAATACAACAAGCACTGAGTATGCATGTAGAACACATGATCCATATTGGCAAAACTTACAGATAGGGACCTTTTTTCCCCTTGTATAGCCCTTAAAAACATTTTAAAAAGAAAAAGAAAAAAAGCATAGTTGCTCCCCCAGGAGGGAATGAGCTCTGGGTCTAGAGGTACCAAGCTGAAATTCAGAGAATCCTGGGGACCTTCTGACACCCTCCTCTGGTGCCACGAATGGTTATGGGAACCTTAACCTCCCTAGCAGGAATTCTGATGTTCCCTATTGGAAAACTGAAAAATCCCTGATAAAAAAAATCCCAAAGTCACGCTGTAAAATACCCACAAGTCCATGTTCCTCCACAAGTAAAACAAAAGACCACTATAAAGAGAGAAAGTGAGACAGAGACAACAATCATTTGGACAATGTGTTATTGATATATCTTCCAGTTTTAAAGCAAATCTCTTATCATAATAATAAAGTGAACTCTAAATACATGTTTCATGAATTCATGAATACATATTTTGCTGCCCTCCCACAGGGGTAATGGCACCCACACAGGGGTTCTGGCCCCCCAACAGGGGTTTCAACCCCCAGAGAAAGGCTACAGCCCCCCAACAGGGAGCTCATCCCCCCAACAGGGGATTCAGCCCCCACACAAGAATTTTGGCTCCCCAACAGGGGTTTTGGCCCCCACACAAGGGGTTCAGCCCCCAAAAGGGGGGGTTTGGCTCCCACACACAGGGTTCAGGGTTTTTTTTTAACTATGGAGGGCCAGAGATTGGGGGGGCTTGGGGGATGGGTCCTTGGGGGGTCTGACATGGGGAGGGGCCAGCCAGGGCAGGGGTTGGGGGCCTTGAAGGAGTTGGTGGAGGGTGAAACCAGACAGGACCAGGGTTGGCGGGCCTGGGAGAGTGGGTGAGGCCATTGGGTCCCCCTTACAGTCCTCCCCCACCTCCTTCAGCCCCCCCAACCCATTACTCACTGGCACTGGATCCCTGGTTCTGAACATTTTTTCATTCCTGCACATGCCTCTTGCCCCACCTCAAAGAGGGTTGAGGTGGGGCAAGGGGCACATGCGCACTCATCTGGATGTGCCCTTGGAGGTGAAATTCAGACATATTCTGTCTGTGGTAGTACTCAATGTTGAATTAAGCTTTCTTGGTATAATATAGCTATTTTTTAATATACTGTGGTCTAAAGTCCATTACCCTATAGTTTACGGTTAGTCTTTGTGATATGGTCATTCTTATATTGTTTCACAATCTTAAAGGGTTACTTGAAGGTTACTACTTTTCAAAAAAATGCAGTGAAAAGCAGACTGTTTACAAAACCTCTAAGCTTTAATATATTTTTCAGGAGCCTAGGGTTATGTGCAAAATAGGAGGTGGGGGCACAGGCTACAATATTAATCATTTACTCTAAGCATAGAATTGTCTGGATTTCAGGACCAGAAAGATCTCAAGGTAAGCATAAGAAGTAGTGCCACCCTGGAACAATAATCTTTCATTATTGATGTGACATTATGGGAATAACATAGCTGTACCTTTCATGAAAAAAAAATCCTATTATATTTGATTAGCTTCTGCTTCTCAAGAGAAATAATTTCTCCATAAACACTATTGTTTTATGTTGGAATAGATAGCACTACTTTCCATATGTCATTGGCATTAATGTTCACTACATGCATAGGTACTTTTATAATTAGGAGTGGTAGGTGCATGCAGAAAGAAATCCTGTTTTTGTGAGTGCAAAGGTCTCCAGATTCAGTAAGACTAATGTGAAACTTCATGGAGTGGTGAAATAATAAGATTTAGGAATCTCATGCAAAGTGTGCATTCTTTCCCCCTTTCCCTCCTCCACCATCTTGGATTCTCCCAGAAAGGGGCACCTTGCTTAATGTTGGAGACTGCGGGTGTGCTGGGAAGGGAGAAGAATCAGAGCTGCTAAATTAGTTGATGTGTAAACCATGTAGTGACCGCTACATGTGGAAGTAATTCATTCTTTCTGATATTGGAAATGTAAATATAATTTGGCTATGTACTTGTAATAGAAGTCATAGAAAATTATGGTTAGAAGGAATCCCAGGAGGTCATGTAGTCAACCCCGTGTTCAAAGTATGACCAGCCCCAGTTAGATCATCCCAGCCAGGGCTTTATTCAGCTAGGACTTAAAAACCATCAAGGATGGAGATTCCGCCACCTCTCTGAGTAACCTGTTCCAGTGCTTTATAGGGCTAATGTGAAACAGCACTGTTTAATTTTAACTTCCATTTCACCTTTTTGATGGAACTGTGTTTGATTTTGAGTTTCTTTTTGAAAGCACTGTTTCATTTCATTTTGTTGAAACTGTTTCAGTGTTTCGATGCTGTTCCAACATTTCACCCATAGGCTATAATGGGGAAGCATGAAACTGCCTATAACTTCGACATTTCTTGCTTGACTTGGATGAAACTTGCAGGCATGGTAGCCATGAATTCTGCCAAGTTTCAAGGAGATAGGTGGAGGGGTTTCTGTGAAACTGCACCTCAAACTGGTCAGAGCAAAACTTGTGTCACTTGTAAATGCGAAGGCACAGAGAAAGCTTAGTTCAAATAACGCTTTTTATGCTGTTTTTCCATCCCTCCTCCAGAGCACTGGGATTGGAAGAGACCTCAGGGAGGGATCCAAATCACTGGCCAGCTACACACAGTCAATATGAGAGCAATCCTTCCTCTCTCTTCCCTCCTCTTGCCACTCCCTCTCCTTAGTTTCTATTTCCCTGCAAGCAAGCCCAGCTTCAAAACTCAAAACATTTCAAAACTTGTTTTGACCACCCTCATTTTGTTTTCAGGCTGTTTCGAAGCCTTTCATTTCATTCCAGTTTTGTTGATTCAAGCTTGAAATGAATCAAAACAGTGTCAAAATGAAACCGCCGGCAAAATTTCACACAGCCCTAGTGCTTTACTACCCTCCTGGTGAGGAAGTTTTTCTTAATATTTAACCTAAACTTCCCTTCCTGTGACTTGAGACTGCTGCTCCTTGTTCTGTCAATTGCCACCACTAAGAACAGTCTAACTCCATCTTCTTTGTAACCATCCTTCAGGTAGTTGAAGCCTGCTATTAAATCCTCTCTGTCTTCTCTTCTACAGACTAAATAAGCCCTCAGACTCTCCTTGTAAGTTAAAAGTAGTCATATAATCATATAAAAGAGTTGAAAGTGACCTCATGCTCAGTGGAAATTTGTTAAAGGCTCAAAGGATCACAGAAAAAGTGGACTTGAAGGGACCTCAAGAAGTCATTTAGTCTGTCTACTTTGTCTAGCCTTCACTTAGCAACTTCTACTGACATAGATTTAGTGCATGTTATCTAAGATTCTGAAGTAAATACAATGTAACATAGAAATACACAAGTTAGCAACAGACTAACTGACCAGTAACAGCGTAGCACAGAAAATCAGCACAAACCAGTTTCTGTGACTGCATTGTGGCAAATCTTCTGTTTGAACATCTGCACACAGCTTTTACGTATTAAGCAGATTGTGCTTTAAACAGTACTACTGTGCATGTGTCAGCCAAGAACTGCTGAGGTGGAACAAGACTTTTCCTGCAGTCTTAGTTATGGTATTTCCTAACTTTTAAAAATGTGATTGGGTAAAAATTTGAAAGGTATTTTAATGTTAAAACTCCTGTTATACTTTTGACGATATTTCCACTCCTATAAACCGCAGAATCATCTCAATCCCCATTATAGGAATGTGTAACTCAAAGCCCATGATCAAGAATGTGCACTCCCTGAGAACAAATAGCAATGGCACATATTTTTTCTGCTGCTAGTTGTCCCTGAGGAACACCCCTGCATGAGAACTCTGACAAAATATAAGAAGCAAGACTGATCAAGAACAAATAGGAAGAAAAAAATGAACTTTTTTTGCCTTCTAGCAGCTTTCAGAACAAGCCATGGTGCATGAAACAACTTTCCCAAATGTATTTGTTTCCCTTGAATTGGTAGATCTTAGAATGAAGAGTATAGTGTTAATTTCTCTATTACCTTTCAAGGTAACCCTGCAAACAGATGTATGATACATTGCTGTTAATGGAATTAAAAAAAAACAAGCAGGTCTTTTTTATATTTTTCTGTGCATTTTCCTTATGAGTTTGTTGGAGGCAACAGAATGAAATAGGAGCAAAGGTCAAACATTCAGTTCATTATAAAATGAATAAAGCAATAAAGGAAATGTTTCTGGTAAAATAGGAAGAATAATTGGAATAAATATTCCATGAATGGAATGTCATGCTCTTGGAACCTATTTCACAAATATGGTCTAAGAGTTTCTATTGAAGAATCTGATTAACTGCTGAAAACTTAATATCTTGTTTACCCTTCCAATAGATAGTATACTGAAAAATTACATTAGAATACTGAAAATACTCCATTTAGAAAACAAACTGAATTTGATTGTACTAGCAATTAATTTGTGTGCTTGTATACAAGATCATTATGAGTAAGCAGTCACCTTACTTAGTTTGTTTTTTAAATCAGTGGTCTCTTTTTTCATTTTTAAGATCTGGGTTTTTCCACCTTTTTAATTAACAATATAAGGAAATATTTATAGAACAGTGAAAGAAAAGACATAGAGTCAAACACAAATTTTGAACACGTTGAAAGCCTCACAAGTCATTTAGACAGGTTCAACAGTAGTCACTGTCACATTGGCAAAATTAGGAAATAGTAAGGTCTGATGAAGTTTTTGACATGTTCAAACTTGTTCTTAAATTTCCAATAATATAACTCTCCCAAGAATGGAGAGATGGAGGAGGAAGCTGAGACAATGAAGGCAGTGGACTCTGAGGGTTGTAAAATAGGGAATAAGGTTTGTCTGGTTTATAATGACATAAATTAAACATATTACAAGACAGTTACATATTATAGTGAGAAAATAGTTTTTAAGAAAGTTATCACACAGCACCATCTTCTGAGCAATTTTTTTATTGCAAAAATAATGACTAAGCTAATATATATTTTAAAAATCTAAAACTGCACAGTTTGGATGAAAATGTGGACTCTCACAGAATTCTAGGATTTCAGTTTGGCCCCTTTCTCATGCTGTAACATAGCATATTTAATTTATTTATATAGCTTTTGTGGTATTATGACAACGTATGCAGTTCATATGTGAAAAGTAAGATTTAATCTCAAATCATACATTCACCTGCTTTCTCAAATCATGTATTCACATGCAGTATACTAGTATCTTCTGAGAGCAGGGCAGTAGTAAATCTTCTCTCTCCCATTTCTTTCTTGTTTTCTACTTAGTGGTAAATGAGCTTTTTTTCCTTAAAAATCTCTCTCTCTCCCTATTTATGGTTTGAAATTATTAACAGAATGATTACCTTAGGGTGCTTACAGATGTTTAGGCCTCTGCTCTAACTCGTGGCACTTTACAGAACGCGCTATGAATTACAGCCCTCCCTGACCCAACAGATGTTGGACTGTTGGGTCAGGGGGATCAGGCTTGCCTGTGCCAGCCCTCCTGGCCAGCAGAAAATGAGGATCATGGAACTCCTGGCTGGGCTTTGCATAGCCTGAGCTGCAAGGTGGGGGAGTGGAATAGAGCCCCCTCACCTCACCCTTCACCCCAGTTATGCTGGCTGGGGTGCTGGGGAGAGATTGCCAAAAGGCAAGGAGCCACAAGACAAGCTCCATTCCACCTGCTGCCCTCCAGCTCAGGCCAGGCAAAGCAGCCGACAGCTGCTGCTGCCACTGGTGGGAGGAGGCGTGCAGTGGTATGGAGCACCCTCATCTTGCAGGCCCAGTCCTTCTACTTTCAGTACCCCAGTGGGGTAGTTGGGGTCGGGTCTGTGGGTAAGGAGACTCTGCTTCACTCCACCCAGCTCAGGCTTGGTCAGCAAACAGCTCCATGCTGCTCACTTCCCCCTCTGTCCTTGCTGAAAGCCCAGACCGTGCCTGAAAAATTAAAAGGAAGACTACTTCCTAAGAAACTATAAAGCAGAGTGCCTTAATCTAATACCTGATTTGATGAGTTATTCTTTTCCACAGTTGGCCATGTTAAAAGCACTCTGCAGCCATGCACATGTGTTATGTCATGGCTGTAAGCACTTTCAGGACCCAGACTGGGTGAAAAATATTACTTTTGTCTGCACCCTTAATGTTTACCAGTTCAACTGTTTAGGAACTTCTGCTCCTTCCTTTGTAAATTCCACACAGGTATTCATATCAGGGATCAGAGCTGTATTGAATTGTTGTAAAAAAAAAAGTATAACCTATGCTCCCTGTCATTTTCTTTTAAGTGAAAGGACTGAAGGATTCCAGATATAGAAAGGTCTTTTCCATTAGCTCAAGCCATCTCTGACCATTTTTAAATGAAGCAAATGTTCTTGGACAGTTAACAGCTAGAAGAATTGGAAGAAAAAGAATGTGATATATTAGTGAACATACAGTCACTGTGTTACACACTCAAAACAAGTAATCTGCTTACCTAAGCCCATTGTCTTGAGGGAGTGAATACAGGGGGAGAAATGGTCCACTATTATCCTTGACACTTCCTATTTCACTTTATGCCAGTACAGTATTAAAACAAAAATTAATAAAACTGATTAAAACATTCACTCATGTATAACCAAAAATGTAAAGTAAGACATTGATAACTACTATTGGAAGTGTTTTCTGTTATGTAAATACCTCTATGTAAAAACACAAAAACAAAATGTTTTGATTCACATTAAACATAAAAGCAGAAAACAGGGCAGTGTCACACCTTAGACAGGTGTGTAAGGGTGCAATAGGATCTGATGTAGGATCCACATAATCACACTTCCTGCCAGCCACAGATGCATGGCAGGAGGCATGATTGTGGAATTGAGTATAATATCCCATTGTGCCTTATTGCTAGTAGGATCAGGATCTAGGATCAGATCCCAGGCTCCCCCTCCACAGGTTAGTAGCAAGCCCCCATGGCTGGAAGCCCTGTCAACTAATCCAGGCTCCCAGCCATGGGGGTGTACCATGCACCCCTGAAACCTGCAGATGATGGGATTCCCAGCTGTAGGGGTGCACCATGGGCTTCTGAATCTGGGAGCCTCATAAACTGATTTATTTATTGATAATTTTTAATTATGATCCTACACACACACCCACACATATTCTTATTCTTTCAAATTTAATAGGTAAAAGTTAAGTACACCTTATACACTGTCATTCAGTTAATCAAATGATGGGGATAATTAATTTTTTTGTGACTGGCTTGTGAATATCCTGATAATGTGAACTGAGTGCGTGTATTCTGTCCAGTGTCCATCTTCACCTTTCCCCACTAGCCTGGGGGTTGCCATAGGAATAAAAAGGTAACAATGAAATGGGAAAAGACTAAAGTTAGAAATGGGTCAGGAAAGGAGAACAGGAGCTGAAAAGAACAGGGCTGTACCTTTGTGCTGGACTGGATGAGGTGAAACTTTATAGCATTTCATGGGCATCCCCCGCTGCTGCCTTAGCTCCCCAATGATTCATGGCCTGCGCACAGTGGGTTCAAAAAAGATAGGGATGAATAATGATCTGAGGGTGAGAGGAAGACACCAGGGCTCCGTGGAGCTGATGTTATTAGCCTTGTTTTGAGAAATGATTTATTACCCATACTAAATATTATATTTTATATAATGACATTAATATACATGACTGTAAAAATGGTTACAGAGACAGTTGGTTGCAAGCCCAAGAGAGAGAGGTGATTTAGAGCCACAAAGGAAAGAAATCCAATAATTAGGACAGATAAGTGGAGGTAGCACAAGTAGTAATCATTATGGTTACAAGAATCATGATAAATGGGGGTCTAGGTTATAGAGTCAGAGAAGTAAGAGAAGATTGCTATCACCAGAACTATTCATGGGACATAGTTTGCAGTTGAGAAGTGGTAGTATATGCTGCTGCCACAGATTTTTGCCAGCAATGATGCTGCTTCTGTAATTAAAGCTCACGTTCTCCTCTTCTGTTTCAAGGAACAGGAAATCTTAAAGAACATAACTTCATTACTAGAGGGATTTCTTATGTTGCCATCTCACTTTGCAACAGTTGCTATCTTGATTACCCTGCCCACTTTGTCATCACTACCTCCCTTTTTCTTGATTTGGTGTCTAACAATTTACCTTTAAACAATCCTAAAAAATCATGCTTCCTTTCACAAACTATTTTATTCTCTAACATTTATCAGTGTAGCATTTATCAGGCTCATCTTTCAGAGCTTGAGTTAAGTACTGTCAAAGATCAAAGTCTTTGATTTTAAATGCCGATGGCAAAAGGTCAGATAACAAAAGGTCAGAAGCTAACGCAACAAACTCTGTGGTTGTAATTTATGCGTCTGTATTAACAGTGTTGCATATACACACCCCTATCTGTGCCTCATTTCAAATTACTTAAGTTTTCATAGGAAAGAGACAAACTGACCTTGACGGCCCAGCACAAAAGATAAAGTACCTATAGTAACGAGATTAGCTGACTTTAGTAAAGTTGTAAAATTAAATATGTTACGCGTGCCATCCTGTGACCAAACAGAACCAGTACCACCCAAGTAAAAATAACCCCCCTTTTTTATGAAACCTGAGCAAACAAAGAAAGCACAAGTGCCAACTCATTAATTATTTATAATTGGCGTATAGTATTTGGTCACCTGTGAAAAGTATAACTTCGAAAGAACTTCCGCCCAAAGCAGAGAACAGAGAACAGAGAGCAGAGAACTGTGTATACACTCAAGAAGAACAGAAAGAGCATCTCTCCGCTTACGTTATCTTTCTGGCGTATCTCGTCTTACTGGTCTGTTTATCTCTTTATCTTTGACGTTATCTTTCTTATCAAAAGCTCTTAGTAATCTGCAGATTGCTATGGCTTATATAAATCGCTCGGAAGCAACTGTCTTACCCACCCTGTAAATGCTGGGTAACATGATATCTGCATGCTGTAACTGAATCAATCAGCTCCTCTCCCTACGCTGCAAGCACATCAGAAGCACAAGTAAAATAAATCTTTTGTGAAACCATCACGCTGTGTTTAAATCATCCTAACTCCTGCTCACCGTTATCACCCACCTGCCTGGTCATAAATCCCCCTCCTCGCGCCAAGCCGGTCGTGCCGACCCAGGCTCACAGGTCAAGGGTGCACTGGCGTTATGGGGCGCGACAAGTACCAGGCTTAAGATCCTGATGTTTTGATTGGTGGAGCCCATCCCCAAACAGGAGGTAGCAGGAGAAACAAAGCCATGCCTCTTTCCTGAGGGAAGGGGGAAAAGAGCTCCCCCAGACCTGAATGAAGACTGTAAACTGTCAGGTCCAGAAGACTTCAGGAACGGAGTCCTGGAGTGTATAAAAGAAGGTGTGTGCCCAGCACAAGGGTCAGATGCAGCAAAGGACTCAAGAAGAGTGGGGCCAAGAAAAGCTGGGGACCTCTCCCTCAGCAGGCGGTAGGCCCAAGGCTTCTGAAGCTGCCACTGGAGGAGCAGCCTTGGGAGCAGTGCAAGACCACTTGAGCTGCTGACAGTGCACAGGGATGGTGATTGGAGACCCAGCCCTGAGAGCACTGTGAGACTGCTCAGGCCCATCACGGTGCGTGGGTCAGTGCACAGACCCCAGGATTTGGGACCTGCAAGCAGCAGCTCGAGCCTGCAACCCCAGCAGGGCCTTGGGGACTGCAGTGAGGCAGCTCAGGCCTCATCTCCCAGGAAGATGAGGACGGTGTGTAGGATGGCACGCAGTTCCAAGCCTTGGGAGCCAGGGAGCAGTGGAGGCTGCTTGGGATAGCCACCCAGCATAAGGATGGACAAAGAGAGCCTGAAGGGCCCAGCCTGTGCTAAAAGAGCCCTTAGTGCTGAAGCTAGGGCACGGGGAAATAGTAGTGCTGCAGTGTGAGGCCCAGAACCCAGACGCCAGCAGCTGTAGTGCAGCAGCTGAGGGGAGCTGAGCCTTCAGTGCTCAGAGTGGGGCACAGGGTAGGGAGGAGCCCAGTGGCTTGGGAGAGGCCTGGAGAGGTGCTTCAGCAGAGGAGATCCCATTGAGCTGTGCCCTGACCTCCACCATCTGAGGCAGCATGAGTGATTGGGCCCTTGGGTCCCACAGGGAAAAGACGTTTGGGGCAGACAAACCCAGAGAAGGGGCCGGGTGAGCAGTTCCTCACCTAGTCAAGGCCCTAAGGAGAGGGGTCCCTGGTGCTTTCTGGACACCCCCACCGAAGGCTCCATTGGAAGAAGGACTGTCTCTTGCTATATTAAGGAATAGATGTTATTAAGATTGTTCATATTTTCACCTTATATTTTGTAATTGAATGTTGTATTATGTTGTTGTAAATAGTGTTATTTAGGGTTTGACCTTGGTTATTGGTTAATGTTCACTATGTAAATATATACATATGATATTTAGTTTTATGTTTATGTATATTATAACTCAATAAATTGTATATAATTAAGAACTTTGGGCTTAGGCTAACTGTATAGAGGAAAAAGGGATCTGCTTGAAATTCTGGCATCCCTCTGATAGCACCCCTTCCTGCCTACCCATCCCATCCTATTCAGAATAGGCACACCCTTGGGTTTACCTGGGTTATATCAGATACTTACAAATATTTCTGGAACAACAAAAAAAGAAATGTCATCTTTAATCTTAAATGCAAAGGTAATCAGTATGCAAAAATAGTTAATACTTTCTTTCTAACATGGTTTTTGTTGTTGGTATGGAGTTTTTTAGTATATTAATTGAAATTTCATCCCACTTCCCCTTTTTTGGATACCCTTTTTACTCCTAGGCTTCCAGGAGACACCTTCATTGATCCACCCTAAAAATAATTATTCTAAAAATAAATTGATACTCAAGCAGAACAGATTGATTTCATTCTTAAAGTGTCTGTTCATTTCAGTGGCCCACAAGAATCAGGTCACTGGGGCATTGTCCTGTCCAGTACAGCTGCTCATCCCAGCCTGCCATCCTCAAGGTGATCTCCCTACCCTCCTGCCTGGCTGGTCAAGACTGGCATAAAGCCTCCAGCAAGGCCTAACTTTCTGCCTACAACCTATCACCAAAGTGGCCATGTGGTGTCAGCAAACTCTCCATTTCCCATGTATAAATCCCTGAAAAGGAACAGAAAGCACAAGGGCAACAAACCAAAACTTGATCCATGACAGCTCGCTCTGTTCCTGGCTTTTAGATTCCTCCCTCAGCTCCCTGACCTGGTTTGTCCCCTGGACGCTGTTCACCCATCCTTACCAAGGTCTGCAACTTGATCCCCAAGTGGCCCAAGACCCAGCCACGCATAACCTGGTGTAATGCCAGTTTTCTTCAGCATTTTTAAAATCTAGTCTTATTGCTTTAAAATATGCTCAAAACTATGTTTATGTTTTCTTTTTCCAACAAGCTCTCACACATGCTTCCATATAGCTGGGGTAAAATATGGCTTACAGTTTGAGGCTATTATATTTCTGAAAACCTTTAAAGAAGGGGCTGTCTATATTTTTATCATTAGAACTATTAAAAAATTTAGACATTTGAAACATTAGGCAGAAAGAGGTTTGTGGAGTTTAAATATAAGACCATTCAGTACCAGTACCTGGTTGGAAATTTTTCATTAAAATAGCTCTCCATCAGAAAACATCATTTTGACAAATCTGATTTTTTCCATGAAAATGTAAACAGTTTAAAGAAATTCCCCCTCAAAAAAGTCTGAAGTTATTTAAATATCAGATGCATTTTCAAATATTAGTGAAAATGAATTTTGACACATCAAAATGTCCAGTGATTTTTTTTATTATTATTATTATACTCACTATTACATCAGGAATTGTAGAGGAATAATGCACGTTTCCTTTTCTAGGGTTTCATCATTGGTAGCACTAACTTAATAACTCTGTACTAGGGGTGTGCAAAGTGGGCCATATTTGATTTGGATTCAGCCCAATTTGAGGAATAGTGATTTGATTAGTTGATTCGGATCACTGTCCCAATTCAATTCGGCTGTATCTGAATCTGAAGATTAAATGCTGATTCAGGGAATCAGCAATTCGGCCATAGACACAGCTTTAAATGTTTTTTCTACATACCTTGAGGTATCAGGCATGGCTTGTAAACACTGAGATGGTGGGACATATGGAGCATCCCACAGGAGTGTGGGGGGCCCCCCGCATGGTCAGTGGTGGACTTGGAAGTAGACTGGGAGTACTTCCGGTCCACTTCTGGGTCTGCCACCAAGCATGCAGGGGACATCCCCCCACACACACCTTATGGACCAGTAATTAGCCATGGTCGAACCCCAGGTTCACCCCCAGACCCAGGAGGCAGTGGGAGGGTCCTCCAAGTGCTCTGCAGCAGACCTGAAAGTGGACTAGAAGTGCTTCTGGTCCACGTCTGGATCCACCGCCAAGTGTGCTGGAATGCCCCCCCTCCTTGCTCCCATGGGATGCACCATCCACCCCACCATCTCAGCATTCAATAGCTGCCTGGTACCTTGAGGTACGTAGAAAAAAACATTTAAAGTTGTGTCTATGTCCGAATCATTTCTCTCTCTGAATCTCTCTGAATCGATTTGGAGGGTCTCAATTTGATTCAGAGAGATTAAAGGGTTTTCTGATTCATTTTGGATTTCGAGATTCAGCTGCCGAATTGGGCTAAATCATCGTTGAGTCGAATCAGTGACCAAAGCTTCACACAGTCCTAGTAATTACTGTGCTCCAGCAGACTGCAGCTTTACTTCTTTAACATTATGTGTGGAACATAGTATGTGCAGGAAGCACACAGGCGGCATGGTCTCTTTAAAGACAGTGTTTCTATTCACTTCTGATAGAACTGGTGCTTCTCAACTGTACCTAATTAAATGGTTGTGGTTGGATTTGGTACTATTAAACAGAGAAAGAAGAAATAGGAAAAGGGAGCTAATTTGGGGTCTGAAAGGATATTCCTAGGGGATGACTCCACTATTAGAGAATGTTGAGACCTGGGAGAGTAGTAGAGAAGCAGTTAAGGGCTTGTTCCCTGTGACCTGCCTAGGGCAGAGAATAAACAGTGAAGACCTTAAAAAATAGTGCAGAATGGGGATAGCTGGAGAAAGGGACTGAGAAAGAGCCCTAGTGTTGGAAAATCTGAATGTCAACATACAGTGCTTTAGTACTTTTTAAGACTCTAGATACAGGGATGCATGGACTATTTGCAATCTTCAAAAAACATCTTGAAACCCATCTTGCTGGGGTCATCTGATCCCAGTAGTCTTTCCTGCCTGGGTGCCCAGGGCAGGCTGGACCCAATGATCTGTCAGGTCCCTTCCAGCCCCTAACAACTATGAAAGTATGAAACTATAGGTGTACTACCACATTTTCTTCATATGTGCTCAACATAGGCCGTAGTTAACAGGGAGGATGGCATGTGTATGGGGGCAAGCAGAGGTGAGTAGATATGCCAGGGAGAGATGCATGAAGTTGAGAGGGATTTCAGGGGTTTTGATGTAGGCAAATGCTAAATGGGAGACCTTATAGCAGAAGCAGATGCATTTCATTGGTTCCCCACATTTTTCCTTGGCTTTTAAATGCTGAACAGTACAAATTTCTGGCAGGAATCACATGAAATGATGAAGGCAGATGGCAGAGAGACAAAATAATATAGACAGAATAAGGCTTGAGCTGCTGTGGGTGGAAAATGGAAGGGATATGTTCTCTGCTTTACCATTCCACCTCCTCCCAACCTTCTTTCTCTGTGTTCAGAAAGTAAACCACTACTGGCCTCTGTAGGCTTGAAATGAACTGTTTTAACAGAGAGGATATGAAAAATTAATTACTAATGCAGTTTTTAATTCCCTCCTCAACCCAGTTCTTTTCTAATGAACCAGAAGAGAGTCCTGAGATGACTCCTGAGAGACTCCCTGTTTCAGCCACTCCCAATTTAGGCATGCTTTTTTGCCAAGACCCTAAACATAGAGACATTTCTGCAGGGACCTTCAGCCTTGACTACCTTCATACTCTTTCAGTCACTGTTCACCCTAGGGTCCTCCAATATGTTGCCTCAAGTGTAACTAACAAAAAATTGTAGTTTCCAAATGAGTTTGCCCAGAGCCTTTAGTCTAGGCATGGGAAAATCAGGCTTGGTAGGTCCAATCTGGAGGTATGAAAGCCACCTGGATTAATAGATGAGAAGGTTTAAATCAGTTTTGTGCAACTGGAGTAACATACAAAAGGGCTGATAACATCTGGTAAAGTAGAGTTAGAAGCATCATACATCTTGCCACTGGAAGAATAGTCAATTTTGTGAGAGTAGAGTGAAACTAGCCAGAATTTTGAGTTTCATATAGTAATCAAAGTACCATTATACTTATAATTGATACCTCTTTATGTTTAGTTTCTGTCCCTACCCTGCAAGTCTACACAGATACCAAATATGCCCATATTTTCCTCTACAGTCTGCACCATAATGCATTACCCTGTTTAATACAGTGGTCTGTCACATGATTCTTTTCAATAGTATCCCATTCTTCCTTCACTTTGGAAAATTCTGGACTTCAAAAACTGCAGGCTGGACTAAGGGCATTGACCTTTACAAAGTCAATTTTATTATATCGTATTCCAACTTCAAATATGTGCTTCAGTTTCTCATATGTTAAAAAATCTTAATACCAAAATCTCAGGCTTGTGTCATAGAGTTTTTTATCTGGCTAGCCCTATTCCCAAATGGTTTACATTTCAATTTAGAAACTACAGCTTTGAACAAAGCTGTTCAAATCTGGTAAATTGGATTGTGCCATTCCATGCATTTCAGTTATTATGCCTACAGCACGTAGGCAAGTGAATCAGACAAGTCTGCTGGAGAGAGCCTGGAAGCTCTTAGGAACGCCTCAATGAAGTTCATCATTTTTGTATTGCATCTTAGTACTCAGAGGCAGAAAAGAATAGTGGAGTGAGGTTCCTAGGACTTGGGTATAAAGAGGAAGATAATCTTAGTTTATTATCTGAACCTCATGCAGAAACTGGAGTGAGAGAGTATCTCAAGAATACAGTAGGATGACAGCATGGATTTAACTCATAGCTGTGTCTAACATACTAAGGTTAAACTAGATTTTCTCTCCCATTTAGAAATGTTTTAGCTATATGAATGAGCACTTGATCATTTCTAGTAATAGCACAACATCAGAAAAGGGAAGGCAAACTTGATATGTTGAGCAACACTTGATATAAAGTAAACCAATATGGTTTGAAATACAAACAATCAAAAAGTATATCCCTTGTTAAATGCAACCCAGAATTTCATGGTGTTTTTCTTAGGAGAGAAAGTAAAATTTATTTAAATCCAGCATGCCCACAATATGAACATAATGTGTAAATTAATTTTAAAATTTAAAAACCTTTATTTGCTTCGTTTTATAAATATCCCAGTGATCTCTCTTTCTTAGAAGTTTTCTACACAATTTGTGGTATAAAGTGTTTTAAAATAGCATACAGCAGAATTCTGAAAATGCAACATTCTATCACAAAAGTTATTTTTTACTTGTTCATAGAGCATTTTCACTACTTTACTCTGACTTTTTTTCATGGTGAAAGCTAAAATAGACACTACCCAAATAACGTGTTTTACAGTATAGAACATTTTACATACATTACATTTTCTACTATAGAATTCCAGTACATGACATGATCAAAATGAGAAAAACAAACCAAAATCCTTAAATTAGCACACAACAGAAGAAAAGGCATGCATGCTAATTATGTGCTGTTTTTCAAGTGATTCTGTCACTGAAGTTAATCTTGTTTTGTAGCATTCTACATAGTTTTAGATAAAATGTAAACATGCTTATTTCAATGGTACATACTGTTACACAGTACACATGTTCCTGGACTCTAATATTTATACTGTACATTGGAGGAAGCTGGCACTCTTCAGCTGAGGTCATAGATTGTCATATCAATATGATATACATTTTCCATTTTGTAAGTTATGAATGTAATTTTACCAGCATTTTACTGGTGATAAAGTCTAATGCATGGTGATTATTGCAAGAAATGCCGAATTCATTTAACACTTTCTGACAGATGGTTAGTAGGCAAATATTATTCAGTGAATAATCTGACACATTGTGATCAGCATAATAATAGCACTTATCAATGCATTGTCAAATCATCAATTTTTAGTGAATAAAAGTTAGAGTAGCAATATTATTTGTCTTTTGATAAATGAGATGTCCTTTAGTATCTGCTAAAAAAATAAAGCAATAGTGTCGCAGTGCTACTGTTTGAACTCAATATATTTTAAATTTGACTTACAGAATTTAATTTAATATGTTTCTCAAATGGATATATTTCCAATCCTACAAATGCATAGAGAGGATCAGGATAAAATTTGGGGGCAGGAGGGAATGCAATTGCAAAAAGAACAAATTCTATGCTGCTCGGAATTTGTTTATATGACAAATTTAAATATTTTACTAATTAATCTTATTTCTGAATTTAAATATGAAGTCCCAGCTACTGATTTTCTGTTGCCAGTGAATAGCTGTTAAAGATACTTTCTTTTACGCAGTTATCTGTTGAAGGAAGATTTTTATGTGTTGTATTATTTGCTTTTCATTTACTTTATAGTAAATAAGCTTATAATTTTAATGTCATCATTGCTCCTGATATTGAAAGGAAAACAATGTATATTGACACTTGTTCAGGGGCACATGATTACCGTAGCTGCTATTGCATTTTATAAATAACAAGTAAACTTCCATAGTGGACACAAACTATTTAAAGATATTATTGTACGAATGTGTATTGTGTAACAAAATACTGAGTCATATTTTTCAAAAACCTCTGACTTTGCAGAGCAGAGAAAGTAAATTTTTGTGCTCAAACCATATAATGGCTTAGAATTGAGTCTTCCCTACAGTGGAGGACTGCTGAAATGTATATCATTTTTATTGCATTCTGGAACTTGTTTCTTCTTCTCTTGTCACAGTTTCACGGACCTGTACTCAAGTTTTATTTCACCAGAAGTATCCATCACGGCAACTTCACTACAACAACACAGGCACCAGCTCTTCCAATATTGACAGGGACTTCCTAAATGTAAGAAACATTTTGTTTAGTTAACTTTATATAAACTATGATTCACAGGTATAAAGCCAAGTAGTTTACTTTCTCTAAAAGCAATGTTTTTCTAGCAGATGGAAATTAATTAAAGTGTGTCTTTCTAAGACTCATGAGATATTTGCTACTAGCATGATTTTTTGCAGGGGTGACTGGTGTCTCCTGAGTTTGTGGGACACACTGTGGACTGGAAGTGGCTAGCCCAGCAAATTGCAGACCACCAGCCAGAACACAGGTAAAACTACCCCCGCCCTCCAGGCGAGGGAGGGAGGGTGGGCCCAAACTTCAACTAAAGTTGCCATGGCTTGGCTTCACATGCCACGGGGGCTCCATATCCCAACCCCTCCACCCTAGCTTCTTGACAGCTGCAGCAAGGAGCTGTAGCACAGCGCTGTGCCCCACCCAGCTTTTTGCTATGCCAAGAACTGGGGTTGGGGAGGGAATACGCCCCACCCACGGTGGGCAGAACTGGCCAAGCCCAGTCTTGTCCCACCCCCAACTGTGAAACCCCATACAGCAAGCTGTATGGAAGGGGGGTTTCTTTCCCCACAGGGCCCAGTTCACAGCATAGCAAAACGCCAGGCCAGGCAGCCCTGAGCTGCAACTCCTGAATGCAGCTTTCAAGAAGTGGGGGTGAGGGAGAAGAGAAGCCCCCTGCCACACAGACCTGGCTTGCTTCTCCTCCCCCACTCCCGAGACCCTAGCCAAGAAGCTGGGGGGGGGGGCTTGCAGCAGAAGGGGCTCCCTTCTCCCCCCTTCCCCTGCTGCTGCTGATAGTCACTATCTGGTTGGGGGTGGGGAGCTGGGGAGAGGAGCTACTCCAGCAGCCTCCTGGGAGGCATATGGACATGCCCCCTGCCCGCTGGCCCTGGCCATTGCAGGTAGTAAATGAGCCCCCAACACACACCAAATGGTGAATATCTGCCTAGTTCATTCCTGCTCTATCTTACAGCACTTTAAGTAAAGTGTGATTGAGAGCTTCCACCAAGGATTTTTTGAATGTCTGTACTTAGCCTTAACATAACATCTGCTGGTATAGAACAGCAGTTCTTAACCTTTCACTGGCACTCCTCAGAAAATGCCAGCTCACAGTTTTCACTTGTTTTTTGACTAAAGAAAAGTAATAGAGCAATTCTTTCTGAGTTCTTTGCTGCAGCACCCTGGCTGAGGATCACTGCTCTAGAAAACAATAGTGAAAAAATTGAGCAGGCTTAAAAATCCTTCCAGTAGAGGGTAGTGGTAACTAATATACATATGAGGCAGAACAATACAGAATTCAAGACACTTGCAGCTTTTTGGTCATTCTGAAAAAAATCCATGAAATTGGATGGATTCCCTTATAATTTATTTTGAGACAGAAAGCACTACATTGTGAATGAGCACTACATTGTCAGCTTTAGTTGCACTTCAACAGTAACTAACATATAAGGAGAAAATAATATTAAGTGGATAACATTGCTCCTTATATATTCACATTTAATCAGGACTTCATTGTTGTTGTAGGTCCCAAAATCTTTTAGACTACAGGAAGTTAGGATTTCATAATGTTGTATAGCAGACATACGTAACATGTAGTTGTCTAAGACAACTTGGCAGTAAATTACAATGTCACCAAACACTTAATGTGGCACCTTACCAGTCAGTCTCTGCAAAGTCTACATTGAAATCGGATTGTTTTGTTTAATGTTGATCAGATTGATCTCAATAATAATCCTTTATGTTCAGTGGAACGTATGATGTGGCAAAGGTAGCCATAAGTTTGTCTAGAACCCAGGGCCAATGATAACTTATTTTTAATATTGAAACTGAAAAAGAAAACAATTTAACCTTTTTTGTTTAACATACAAGAATATCTTGGACACCTTTAGAAACAAAGGGACAAATGTCTTTGAAATGTGTTCAATTTGTCTTTAAAAATCAGTTTTTATCTGATCTGGGACCACAAATACTAATATTCATTAAGTTATGGCATGACATACTTCCAAAGCAATGGCAACTTTGATGAGGGTGCTGTACCATAGCTTAACCTGCTTTATTTTATTTTAATGTCAATACTTCTGAAATTTGTGATCTCATAACAGCTGTTTTGGGGATAATTAAAGTATTTAATGTTTTATACTCTAAATTATTCATACACACACACCACCTTAACACCATCCTAATGTCAGTTTTATCTGAGAATTAGCTAGTGATTTTAAAGATATAAGGTTATAACAAAATCAGGATAGTAGAGTGTCTTGATACATTACAGAAAAAGTGAGACTTATTGTTCTATTTTTAATGTAATTTCTCTTTTTTCCTTGTGACTAATTAATTTAGTGCTCAGCTTTTAATTTATTTATATGAAGTTACCTCTGTCCATTCATTGTTTTGTGCATCGTATGACTCCACTGTGTCCAGATAAGTATGGCCATCGTAGCCCCCTACTGCATACAGCCTGTCCCCGAGAGGACAGATACCAACAGCATCTCTTGGAACGCTTAAAGGTGCTACTGTGGTCCAGGCATCTGTTTTAGGATCATATCTACAATATTTTATGACAATAATGAAAAAATAATAATTAGAGTGAAGCAAGTCAGGATTACCACAATTTTAAAATCTAAATAACTCAGGTTAATTTCAAGTGTGATATTGTTCATCTGTTCTGTCTACATTCATGTACAGCAGTAGAAATAACATGATTAAATATTGTGTTTAACCACTAGAGGACTCTTTAAGCACATGAAATATATATTCCCATTTTATGGCCATAGTTCTAGTCTCCTTTCAGCTTAAATAAATTTAATTCTTGTAATGCAATCTGAATATGAACAAAGTATTAACCAACAGTATTGCAACATTTATTTAATGATATAAATGGCTGTAGATTTGAAGGTATAGCTTTATCCCTTTGCTCATAACTTAGTTGCCTGCACTGTATTATGCCAAAGCTACATTTAAAATAAATTTCATTGCATGAGTAAAACTTATCTTGTGTAATTATTAGTGACCTTTAGCAAGATTTAATATGTGGAAAAACTTTACCTTTTCAGTTCCCTGTTGGCCACAGCACAATAAATCAAGACAGTATCCTGAAGTTAACCTGCTCTAAATCTGAATGCATTCCACTGAAGTTAGGAGATCAAGATGACTGAAAGTAGAATTTAACAATGACAAGCCCCATAACTATTTGTATGTTCATCCATGTTTCACTTGCCTTTCCTAAAGCAACACTGCAGAAGACTACAACAGTAGTGTCTACACATTCTGCCAACAGGGCTTATTAAATAGCCAGATGAGTCATTGTCAAACAGGATGTCGCACTCTTTCCCCAGAGAATAAATGTACTCTTATCATCTGAGCTCATACCACACATTACCATGATAAGGGGCAGCAGCAAACAAAACAATATTATTATTCTTAAATAATAATGGTGTTTGCATTTTTCTGAGACACTGTTTGCATATTTTATCAGTACTTCTTATGGAAATTATTTTCACTGATTCTTACATAAATCTACCTTTGCTTAATAAGAACTAATTTGGAAAGTTTTTTCCAAGAAATGTATTTACGTCCAACAACTATCCTTCTGTCTTTACTGTCCTTCATGTATAGCTACAACGAATATAGGACTGAGGGTTTCAAGTGGAACTTTAAAGGTGCGTAGGAACTGGTTAGGATCCTGCATAGGAATAAAATGTATTTTTGAAAAATACTTAATTAGGGAAAGCATAAGGTGAGTGGAGCAGGAAAATATATTGGGTTAAATCTTTTCTTTGACAAAAATCATATCTTCAATGAAAAATTGTAATTAATTTTGGTTCATTTGAGTTAATATTGCTTTCATCATATTATTCATGCTGCAAGAGAGGGGAAGAAAATCTAAAAGTAGAAATATTTAATTTTGACATTTTTCAAATTATATTACTTCACTTAAAATTACCTTTTGGTCTGAAAAAAAATTTTTGAAAAATATTAAAAGGAACTCAAAATACAAATGATTTTATGTCAAAACAATAATTCATATAACATGAAACAAATGTATTGAAAGTTTTAGTTTAAACATCTAAAACATATTTTTCATTTTTTTGAACATTCAGAGAACTGAAACATCAATTGTTCTCACTACTGTAAATTATGATCTTTTTTAATTAATATATTTCTAAAACTTTTTCCTTGCTTTTCTTTTTTGTTTTTTAAAACAAATTAACTAGATCTTTGTTGAATCTTATACAAGTAAATTAGGAGTTTCATCATAACGCAAGGCACTCGATTTGCCTTCCAGAAAAAACACATCTATTAATTGTTCAAATTGGTATGTTTAATCACTTCTTCGGTACACAAACCAAACCTTCCAGGGTCTGTTCAAGGTTTTTTTTACATGACCCTCAACCTTCAAGCAATTCCAATTAAATTAATCTATAGTGTTTTATTCTGCTTAATAAATACATAACTGAGATGACTGTTGGACCTTTTCACAATCTCAATTATTTCCTTATCTTTGTAAAACACATGCCAATATCTAGACCTTATGACATGTAAGTTAGACTACCCTGCCTGGTTTTAAAATCTCTTACTTCTAACTAGCTACAGCAGAGACTTACATTTTTCTAAAATGTACTTAACATTTGGAACACACTTCGCAAATGTAATGTTTTTAGTTAAGAAGTTTCCTTTGCAACATAAGCGAATTTATACTTCTGTTTCCATAGAAGATAAAAACATCCTTACCTTTCCACACAATCGGAAAGTCGAGAACAGTGGTTGGAAGCAGGTGCATCATGACCTCCCACTGCATATAAAAATCCATTGTATGTTGCAACACCAACACCTCCTCTTCTCTTAGACATTGGAGCACACATACTCCACTTGTTAGTGTGAGGATCAAAACATTCTATGGATTTTAAGCAGGAACTGCCATCCCGTCCACCAACAGCATATAACCTATAATAACCCACATGAGGATAAACCAGAACTGTTAACATACACAACTGCTTGCATTATTTTAAGAGGAATTTTATTTGGTTAGTCTCATTTAAAATGCTTTAAAATGCTAGAAATTACTGAAATTTGGTATCTAACAATTATACCATGTAATTCTTTTTGCCTAATTACTATCCTAAGACATAAGGAGGGAAGGTTACCTTTTCAGTAATGTAAATATTTTAAGCAGTAAAAAAAAAAAAAAAAGAAAGGAAAATTAAAAATCCTTCTTTGTAAGTGAGCTATTCATGGAACATAACCTTAAAAAAACAAAACAGGAAACAGGTAGTCTGGGGTAAGGGGAAAATACCAGTACTGTTTCCATCAAGTAACATTTTTGCTTGTAGCTGTTTGACATTTTAAACGCAGCATTTGTTAAACAGATTTACTATGCTTTAATATTTAAAAGATTTTTTAACGAACCAAATATTATATGAACAACATTTTTGACCCACCCTTATCTCTCTGCTTGGGTTTGAAAGACCCTAAGGCTGATGATTTTTCAGGAACCAGCTGTGTCATCCATTCTGTTCAACATGTTGTGATACTATTGGGCAAACAGTAAGGCAGTTTATACTAATGTATCATTATTCTGTGTGAGTGACATGCTCATTTCTGCTTAATGTTAATAGCTGCCTGTCTTTCCAGTGCCTGCATAATGTTAGGACCTGAATCAAAGTAACCTGAAGTTTAATCCTGATTAGGCACCTATGTTGGAAATGGTGCTTGTCCCACGAATGAACACATTTTTTCAATTGTTTGTTCATGAGCTTCTTCATAAGTCCTCAAGCCCTTATAGATCTTTGACTGATTTGAGCCAGTTGTGGTGGCATATGAGCTCAATATAGCTCATGTAAGGTTTTCTTTATGTGAAACCTGTCAGTTATTTGTGCCCTTTTCACTTCCAGATTGGACAGGTAGCAATGCTACTTGCTGAGAGCCTGAACACTATAGCTGGTACAGAGTACATCTGTATATTTTCTCATTGGAGAACACCTGTCAAATTGCATCTGTATTCCAAAGACTGCATAAGTTTATTATATTATTTTGGAAACAGTTTGCCTTGCTTATATTGGCGACTTGTTTATACTGATAACTTGAACCTTGCATGAGGTTGCTACTAAATAGGAGCTAGATCAAGATCTAGTTCCCTGGCAAGTGAAAGCAGCATTAGTTATGGTTGAAACAGAAGATGAACATTTAATGAAATCCAACATTTAATGGATAGGTGTTGGCGGTAGATTGTTTTTGGGGTGCACTTTGATTGGCATTTACACAGCTATGGTTTGGTTTTTGGTTTGTTTGGTTTTTAATTGGTGCATTGGATAAATCTCACCTTTTTATAATTCTTGTGGACAACATGTATATATCTAATATAGAGATACACATATATATTACATATATACAGAGAGATTCTAGGATCCATCCCCTCTCCTTCTGAGAGACCCTTTATAACACAACACAAGACTATATGCTAAAAACCACAGTAGACATAGTTTAAAAATAAGTGTAAGATGTGCCTTACTTCTCCAAGGAAAAGGCCAAGTATCCTATATTATACATTGGTAGTGTTTATAGTAATTCCTTGGGCAAAATAGCTTCCTACCAAAATGCAAAATGTTTTTTGCTGAGATCAGAAACCTGATGGTCAAAAATACAGGTCTAGGGAAATGTCGGAAAAGGAAAAATACTACATGGAAGACTTTTGGTAAGCTGCAATGGAAGAAATCAAAGCAAACATGATCTCACCCTATTCCCTGTTGTGCAGTAGATTACCTCACAAAACTAACAGACATAATTTAAATTTAGAGCTCGTGAAAACAGGCAGCCTATTTCAGGAGTGCTCAAGGGCTTAGCTACATTAGGATGAATTTCCTCTTCAACAAAGCAATTTCCTGCATATCATTCTGGAAGACATTCTGAGGAGCTTCTGGTGAAGTTTATATTAAGGATGTTTGCAAGGTCTTTCCTCTGTAAGAGAATGGGAACTCAAATAGTTCTGTTACTCTAATTTTTTGTGTAAATATATGCATTAAATTTGTTCAATGTCTAAGCACTGTAACTTAAATCATGTGAAGAAACTTAATATCTGTAGGGATAAAGGCATTTAGGAGCTTTGTTCTCCCATGGGTGGATGTAACACATCCATGGGTCATAACTTAGTTGAATTTAGATCCACATAAATTAGCTTGGCAGCATGAAATAGTATTGTAAAACATGATATTGGTAAGATCATCTGTCCATACCCCATTTGAGCTCATATATACCCCTCAAACAATCATGGTTGGAGGATTGTTAGAGTTAGATAAGATGGTACACTGACTCCAACAGCTCTGTCTAAGACAAGATTTCCTATGTCCATCCAATCTCAGATATGACGGAGAAGGAAAAATGAAAGTAAAAATGACCCTGTCCTGTACCAATGTGATATTCACTCTGTAGTGAAATGTAGACATTTTTGGAATAGAATACCAAAGAAATTAGTGTGTAAGAGTGGGAAGAATGACAATTTTAGTTTAAAATGCCTAGATAAAAATTCTAGTTCCATGCAAAGCTCTTGAGAATTTTAGTATATCTGGAGAGAGATAATTAGCCATGTTAGTTTGAAGTCAGGCAGGAGGCAAGGCAGACTGGCACCTTAAGGCACTCTTACTTGTCTCCTGACACATTCTGATTAGAATGTGCCAGAGCAGATTTGATTTGGGTCTGCTGAAGTGTCCAATCAGAATGCTCCAGCATGCAGCAGCATCTTATATATTCAGCATACCACATTCCAAAATGGTGGCAGGGGTGCTTTAACTAAAGTTTGTTTGACAAGCTTTAGTTAAAGCACTGCAATTTTGAAATGCAGGACACTGAATACATGGGACACTTCCAGCATTTTAATTAGAGCAGATCCCGAGAGTAGCTCTAATTCAAATGCAACTGCTCCCCCCCGGAGCACGTGTATAGGCATCCATAAAGACTAGCTCATTCAGCAAGACTACAGACCACTTCATTAGATACTACCTCTGGAGAGTGCACATACCATATTTTATTTGAAAGATCCATGTCTAACATCCCATGGAATTTAATTTGTCTATGTTAAATGAGAAAGGGGCAGAATAAACCCCTGCTAGGATTAGAAACTCTAGGGATAGTAGTTATTTCAAATTTGATACATAAAACTTTTCCTTCGCTTTCTTTGTATACAATATATTTCCTTTGTTCCTTGTTCTTCTTTTTATTTGGGACTTGCCACAGCTGCAGTGTGTGTGTGTGTGTGTGTGTGTGTGTGTGTGAGAGAGACCTTTTTTTGGTGGATAGGGATTACTGTCAATTTGCAGGGGGAGGGGTTTATAGATGTTGTAATAGCAGACTTTTGTTGATTTTAACGTGGAAATGGAAACTTTCTTTAAAAAGCTAATAGATGAAAAGTCTAAAATGAGTGTTAAAATGCTAACTTCTAAATTGACTGTAAAATCATTCTCAAATTATTGTAATTATAAATAAGCAAAACACCTTTAAAACATAATTTACTCATTAAAGGAACATTTATAGGAAGAAAATACCAGAAAACAAAATAAGGGGTTAATCTTTTTGTTTTTACCTACTTGCTATTTAATGCTGCAACCCCTACTGTGCTTCTAGGAGTTGACATGCTAGCAACATAATTCCACTGCCGTGCCTGTGGATCCCATCTTTCTACTGTATTGAGATAACTCCATCCATCATGGCCTCCAACTGCATACATTGGTCCTTCAAGCATTGCTACACCTTAGAAAAAAATTAGGGATAAAATTTAGTCTGATACCTGATAGCCAAAGGCCAGTTTCATTTGCCTTTAAAAATTACTTAAGACTTTTCATAAGTACCTATGACTTTAAAATTACTTATGTCTTTAAAAGTTACTTATGACTTTTCATTTGCCTTAAAAAATTCCTCACACAAATACAACTTCAATTAAGAACATCTGTATAAAAGCTGATATGTCACTGAGCAGAATGAAAATCATCTGCGCAGGATACTCAATGAAAGTACTGCATTTCTATAGTTCTGGGAAAAACACTACCTTTCAGCAAATTCTCAGGGGGAAAACAACTATAACTCTGAGGATTCCTGTCTCCATGATTGGTCCATTTTGGTCTTTTTTGACTTATGCAATATTGCTGCTGTTAATACTTATTAATGTATATATAAATAAGCTTTCAAGTTACAAAAAGCTCATGTTATTACTCCTACATATTATGGGACAGGAAAATGTTTACTCAATTACCAAAGAAGCTTTACCCCTTTTAGGGATAAGTTATCTTACAAATCTTTGAAGGTTTTTTGTTTGTTTTTGTTCTTTTTTGGATTTTATTTTGCTACGTATAATAACCAAAGCAAAAATTAAAAAAAAGAGAAAGAAAGGAAGAAAGAATTTCAATCTGGCTGCTAAAATTATTTTTCTAAATCCATATTTACAGGCCCAAATATAACATACCAATTTAAGATTTTTCATAAGCGCTCACTCCATATAAATTGCACAAAAGCTAATAGAGCTTCAAATGCAAAATAGCCTAGCAAATCAGGCTGATGTGGGTTGAGGAACCTAACTTGTGGCAGTTGTGTTGTTGTCATTCCAATAACTTCCCTCTTCCTTTTAATAATTTGCACTATTACAATCTTACCAGGTTTCATTGGAATGAGACAAGATAAAAATTGACTCTGTTTAGAATACGAAAGGCTTAGCAGGAGCTGACAGTTAAAAAAAAGCCCTCAGTTAGATAATTATCAATACTGAGGTAAAAATTCTGTATGTTTATCGCAAACTTAACAATTAAAAAATCATAAAAAGTAAATTACCACCCTGACAAAGTAGTTAATTAGGCAGTTCATCCACCTCAAGATGGAAAGATCTCAAATGAAAACCCCTTTTTATACTATGCGAATTATTTATTAAGCTACTCGGCCTGTCATATTTTCCATTAGTAGCTGCATCTACATGGGCGCTTTTCTCTGGAGCTGACTAATTAGCTTTGTATTAGTGTCACTATCCTCACGTACATGCATATTGGGGCACAGTAAATTAATTAACTCCTGTAGAATACTACTGTCCAGGACAAGCACTATCCTACAGCAGAGCAGACTGTGTCAAAATGCTCATGTAGATGGCGAATGGGGCTGACTGGGACATGAAGGTGCTACAGTGCGGGAGCTGCCCGTCAGCTAGCCCTGCACTGCAGCACCTCTGTGTCCCAGACAACCCCTCCACAGCACATTGAGCCAAGCTGAGTCCAAGGCTGGCAAGCTGACCCCAAGTCCTCTGCCTCAGCTCAGTGTGCTGCTGGCCTGGGGACATAGGTAGGTAAATGCTGTGCCTGGGAGAAATAAACTCTGGCATGAACTGTGCTGGAGTTAATTTCTGTGTGCTGATTGTACAAACTTTTGCCTGGATCTGGGGAAAAAAAAACAAAAAAACCCAACATGCTATGCTTAAAACACTTCTGGTGCTTTTTGTCTTTTTATTTGTTTTTTGTTTTCTTATCAAGGACAGAAGACTTCTAAACTTTACAGTGTCTTTACAACTTTTTTTTTTCTTCTGCAATTTCAGACTTAGCCTGCTTTTAGTTAACCTGATTCCTTAACTTCACTAACATTATCAGCCTACAAAAAACTGAATTAAAGTTTTCCTGGGCAATAATCCCAGGGTGAAAGCAAATATTAAATTAACCCTGTCACATTTCCCTAATTAGTTTATACAAGGGTTCAAAAGTTCTTAACTTTCACACATACTACTGGGTATTGTATGTATAAAAGAAAAATAAACATTCATTTATACTAGTTTTTTATTAATCAAACAGCATCTGTAACTCAATTAAATTACCAAATTGACTAAAATTATACTTTAAATAGCAATCCAGCACTTTATACTAATTTGTATCCACAATGGCTCTTGTCCTTGGACAACAGGATTTTAACATTTAATATTTTGCCCCATTGAATAATAATAATGTTCCCATTGACTTCCTTGAGATAAGAATGTAACCCCTAATATGAGAATGATAACCCTCATGGTCTTTAATACCACTCTTTGCTTTTATTATTTTGACAAACTTGGAAAGAACCCAAAGGTGTCATGTTAATACAGAGTGCTTGGCATAAAAGTAATACATGCCATAAAAACCTGGAGTGCTTATAATATGAGCTTGGTAGCTTTTAATTTTTATTGCATTAAAAATAACCCACCTCTTCTTGAACACATCCCAGATTTCCTACAATGTTTCTGTTTTTACCAAAACACAAGCAAGCTGTCCATTTCTTAAGAAGCATGGTACAAATCAATCCAGAGAGAGAGATTTTCTGGTGTTTTAAACCCTACTTATACTGTCCTCTCAAACTTAAATTTTTCTCCGTCTCATTGTTCTAAAATGGGAGTATACATTTAGATGTTTACTGATTATTTAATACATTCTTTATTAACTGCATATGAGGACTTACAGGGGAATGAAGGCCCAAAGATATTAAGTTATATCAGAGTTGTATAGATTTTTGTCAGAATGGCACAATAGATAAAGTAGTAGAATATTCATTTAAATAAATTAAAAGGAGCAATGCAGTGGGTATATTAAAGGCACCATCTAAAGTAGGTCCAGTTAGGTCTACTAAACCATAAAAAAAAATATTTTATTAATCATAATTAGTTACTAATCACTTGAAGCCCTAACTGAATTCAATGGTACATGTAGGAGTTGAATAAGGAATGGGAGATATTCCAAATTGGTTCCTTTAATGCCACATGGGATTCTAGAATTTCCTACTGATTTTTTATTTTGAAATATGTATATTCTTTCGCAAAATTTTAGTGCAAATTGGGTGATATGGAAACAATTAAGGAAAACATTTAACACAATAGGAAACTGGTTAGCTCTCAAAAATATCCCTTATAAACAATGCTTATAATTTTGGGTACTATAAAAATGTGTCAATTGACTTTTGCATTGATTTGAATATGGTACGAGCTATACATTACAAAGAAACCGTAACTCTTACCTAAGCCATGTCTGTGTGTTGACATTGGAGGCATTATAGTCCAAACTTTAGTAATTGGGTTGAAACATTCAACTGTATTAGAGGTTTTCAGACCATCTCGTCCTCCCACAATGTAAAGCTTGTTGTCAATTACTGCTACTCCAAACTGTAGCCGTCTACCATTCATGGTACCAATTTGTTCCCAACTGTTTGTCCTAAGATCATATTTCTCAATTGTTGTGGTTCCTGTTAAAAGCATAATCACTTTGAAACTCTGAATAGATGAGGGCATAGTGCATTAATATATACTATTTAGTAGATTGTCCATCCCAAAAGAACAGAAACTTTATTAAATTGAAAAACATTGAAAATGATGGCCAGTGGGTACGTGTACACAATCATTAATGCACTGTAATTATGGAGCATTAAGTTTAGTGCCTGTAATTACAGGTACTAACTTAATGTGCCATAATCAGTGCTACTGCACATTAGCACAAATGGTCTTTTTGTGATTCTAATGCACAATAGACTAAATTTACTGGGCCTTAGCGCGTTAGCCTAGGTTTTGCCTACCATGCTAATGTGGAGTAGAATTAGTCTTTTGTACTGAAAGTGACTCATGTAGATGTGCTCACTGATTCTTATAACCAATGCCTGTAATACTTAGGCTGCTGCTGTTAAATCTTAGTAAATTGCATTAAATCAAATTAATATACTATTGTCATATATTGTTGCATTGATATAATATTAACACATATATAGGCCATCTGTAAGTGTAAACTGAGTGCTAGGAAATACAGAATTGCTTGTAAACACTTTGTAATCTTTAGAAGTTCTTCAGGCTTATTATGTTCATAGTTATTTAATTGCCATAAAATATTTTCTTGATTTCCATAGATAGATAGATAGATAGATAGATAGATAGACAGATAGATCAGAACACTGTGGTGCTTTTTAATATTTGTGCTTCAAATATTACAAGCATACAAAAACTGGAACTAGAGCTCTGCCATTTAGAAAATGTGTGAGTATCCATTCACAGTAGGGTTTGATACTTTTTTAAAATGTAGGCAATCAGGGGGTTAAGTTTTGAAGAAGCACGTAGTGGTTATGCTACTGATTATGCTGCTATGCTCTTATGGCCTTGCAAGACTGCTATAACATGCAAGCCATATTCTCACTTATTTTTTCTTTTTACACTGAGTTTTTAATAATGCTATTACTGCAGGCTTCCTACTATTGGTAAGACTTTGACTCCCTGCCACTCAGAATTGGCACCTTTCAAAGCAATGGCTCCTGTTACCCAGCAGCTGTTGTTGCTGCTGCTCTACGTGCTGATTTAGTACAGCACGAAAGCTACTGGCCCATAGCCAAAGTAGTCAAGGAGCAATTGTTAATCACACCTATAACAAGCTGTAACGTACCTTTGACAAGACTGGTAGGTTTCATTCATAGGCTCACAAGGACAACCAAAGGAGAAAATTAGAACTGGGCTCCTGTCTAACCCCAATAGGAGTTTGTAAAAACTGATAATTTTGATTGGTGAATATAAATTGCCACCAAACTTGCAATTAGGGTTTGCTGCCAGAATGGTAACGGGAAGAAAGAGAAAGATTAGTATTTGCTGCATACTGATCTCTCAAATACAGTCTGTCCTGGATCTTCCATTACATTTAAAAAACAAATAGCAACTGTTCTGATCTATTTGCCTTTCAAAATCCAGGTATTGTTAAAAATAATCCTTACAAAACATTTTAAAAAGAAGGACTTTCTACCAGAGCCTGTTCGGAAAATCTTATTCCAAGATGCTGTGGGATCTGTGAAACTAAAATAACCAAGACTTTGAAAGCTGTATTTTAAAATATCTTTTCACCTTTCTGTATTTTGACTTGCCCCCTCTTTTAACTTGCAACATCATCCCTTTCTTACTTCTTAATAGTATTCCTTTCTCCTTTTTCCTCCTCATGTCCTCAGTTACCAATCCTTTGGATTATTCTTTTCATTGTTTTATCCATTTTGTTCTTTTGTCTACTATTCCTTCTTCTGAATACTCCCTATGCTCTTTATAATCAAAACAAGCTAGTTTTTGCTCCCAGCTCTTATTATAGTAAGAGATTGAAATAAATATCCAGCATACTAACATAAAAAAACAGCTGAAACAAATTGCATGTGTTGGAAAGGAGCCTAAGGGAGACAGGGTCCCAGAATCCATTCAACTCTAGTGAGATTCAGATACGTAAACACTTTAGAGCAGTGATTCTCAATCAGGGTGCCATGGGTTTGAGATCCTTCCAAGGGTCCCATGGGGTCCCATGCAAAGTTAGCACTGTTAGGTGTGCAAACGTGGTTTGCAAGAGAAACCCAGAGATTTAAAATAGGAATCTGTCACATTAGAAACCATCAGAACTTCTGTAGTGCTTCTGAATTCTTCGCAACAGAATTGCTTTGCTATTTTTCTGGAGTCAAAAAATTAGTGAAAACTAAGAGCAGGCAGTTTCCAAGGCATTGCCTGGAGTATAAAACCAAGGAATAGAACTACTACTTTAGAATAATGCAGCCCAGAACAGTTTTGATTATTCTTTGATCTATTTCACATAATGACTTGGCTTCAAGATATCATCTGAGAGAAGAACTAACATGCTTTCCTAGCATTCTTACTCTCTATTACATAAGGGTGTGCTTGCTATGAAGGTAGTTAATTCTACCCTCCTCCTGCCTCCAGTGCTGTTGTTGCACTTTACAATGATTATTTGGGTGTTGACTTAAATTTACAAATTCAGCATCAGCTCTGGGTGTGGTAAAGAATGGCACTAAGAGAGTGGGAGGTGAGGAAATGCTGTTCTTCCTAAATATCAAAAGGCAAAAGTTCAAACAAATGGCTCTTTTCCAAGGTAATAAGTGAAAAGTCACTAACGGGAAGTGCACATTTCATTGAAAAGTCCTTTCTTTTTATAGCCTCTACTTGGAAAATAAACTGGAACTTTTTTTTTTAATGGAAAACCAGTTTGTAAAATAAACTTCCAATTCTTGGTAGCAGATAATAAACAAATTTTCTTGCTACAGCCATAGAAGTTACATTTTAGTTTAGATGCTAGTGATGTGTCAACATCTGTGTTCCACATTTAAGAAATAGTAGGGTGACAACTATTCCAGGCACTTCAGGAGGTACACATCAATCTTATTAAACATTTTGCTTACTATTGTTAACATTGGCTGTCATACATACATGATGAGGAAGTGAGGTACAGTGCTATCTTATTTAACACTCTTTTAACCTAAAAATAGAATGGGTAACTGTATTGAAATGCTATTAATATTCAACTCATACAGCAAACTGCAGTAATATCTAATGAGTTACTAGACTTGAAACTACTTATAACATTCTGTCTTGTTTCTTATTTTCTCAGGAACAAGAGTTCTGTAAAGTAACCCCATAACATTTTAGAATAATCGTATTTCCAGACTCATGCATACAGCAAGTGTGAGGTTAAACCAGGGGTAGGCAAAATGCACCTTGAAGGCTGGATCTGTCCTGCAAAAGGAATTTGTCCTGCCCATGGCAGGTCCCTCAGCCCCAACCAGCCCGAGTGTAGGGGACAGCCTAGGTCGTGGCACATACGGCCGGTACTGCTACCCCCAGGCATGCAGCAGGGCTGGGGTGGCATAGTGGACAGACTCTGCTTTGCAGTAGCCCCAGCAGTGGCAGCTCCTTCTGCTGCCTCTGCCAGTGTGTGTACTCTGCCCCCCTTATGGGTCTTCCCCCTTCCCTGTCCTAGCCCCAGCCCCACACTGTCATTGCCCTACGATCCTGGCACTGGCCCCATCCTCCTGTCCAACTCCCACATGCTGCTTCCTACCCACCCACAGCTCCATCTCATCCCTCAGCTGAGTGTCCTGATCATGGGGGTCCTCGGATATTTAGAAAGTTTTGGTGTGCTGTAGCTGGCTCGTGGGCAGTGGGGGTGCTGACCTGATCGGGGTGGGGATGACGCTGACCCAGCCTTAAACAGCTGATCCAAACTCCCTAACTGGCCCTCTGGCCCAAATAATTGCCCAACCCTGGGTTACTGTGTTTCTTACTATATTAACTTCTCTGTTTTCAAAGTGATGTAAGTTTTCATGAACCTGCACTTGGAACTTTTTGGGGGGGTTAAAAATGTTTCCTTTCATAATGCTATGAAATGACATTTCAATGTACAGTTTATAGTAATCCAAAAAGGACAACCTGCAACCTGGGTTTCTTGCTCATCTGTCTGGCATTGTGATTGAAAACTACTTCAGCTATGACAATCAAAATTATTAGCCATGAAATAACAGCTGTAACAGTCAGTCTCCAACTATAAATTCTATTTTCTTTCAGTCTTGAAAACTGTGAAATTTTGTTGCAAGATCAAAAAAAAATAGAATAAGTCTAACTGGGGATTCAATAATAGTTTATTATTAATCAGTAATTAAAGATTGTTTATATTTAGAAGATGTACATATTTTTTTGGAACCAGACCTATAACAAACTGTTGCAGAAATGTATTATTGTTGAGTTATACTTTTTCCTTTACATATTTCAACCTTTTGGCTGGAATTGAAGTCTCAAATCTTCCAAGCTTTTTCCAAACAGAAAATACCATAATTTTTTTGTGACTTTTTGCACCCAAATTCAAAAACCCTAAATGTTTGCATGCTCAGTGAACTGCATCTAAAGCCCAGACTTTGAGAAGTAAATTCCCCACTGAGGTACGGTCATAGGCATTATTGGCCAGTACTGTACCCAGGCCATTCCCCTATTCTCTACCTTCTCTTCCCCCCACATACCTCCCCATGCAGCAGCTGCAGCAGCTTCAACTCTGACAGAGGGGTCAGCAAAACAACAGCAGCAGCACATGGTATTGGAGCAGTGATGAGGGGAGTTTGCTGTTGAGGAAGATGTCATTTTCTCTTTTTGCTGCTGACATGCATGTTGAGTAGCCAAAAGAACACCAATTTTGGGCAGAAAAAAAGCAGGTGACATCTCTCCCAGCACCATAAACTACATTTCACAGAATGCTTCTCACTCACTCGCACTCCTACACAGCAGTGGCTGCACTGCTCTCCCTGTAGTTGGCAGATATTGTAGGAAGGTATGGGTTGCAGGAGGGGGATTGGAGAATGAGACACTCTTTTAGATCCCTTCTTTTAGGCAGTGTCTAGAGCTTATGTCCTGCTCAGTCACTCTTCCTGTTAGAAGGCAGAATGTGACAAATGGATTTTTTTTTAATTCTTACCATCCTTATCTTCCATTGTCTTTAATAAAAAGCTTAAAATAGTTACATAAATTCCTAATGTTATATAATCTCCATGCATTGTCATGCTCATAAGGTAGCCAAACAAACCTCCATACTTGCCTTTAGTAGCATCCATGCCTCCCACAGCATAAAGTGAACCCACTGTAGACTTTCTAGGTTTAGTTCGGGGACTCTGCATCATGGATCTCCTTTCTGGTAGCAGATGATACTTCATAGCTTCCATTAGAAGTTTTTGACACTCAAGGTCATCCACAAACATGGGACTGTTTTCTAGATCTGCTAGTAACTGAGCAAAGACAAGTATTGATCTATATGCACCCAAGTTTTAAAAGGGAAGATGCAGCTTGATAACTGAAACAAAATTACAAATCCTAACCCTCAACTGGGGCCCATCTCTCATTTTAACTTTGTCTTAGTCCAAATAGATTACCTGACATAAAATATTGCAAATACAAGAAAATAAATTCTTCAAAGATTATATTTTTATTTATGCATTATGATCAGGTTAAAACTATGAGCTCAGTCTTACTCTGATTGAAATCAGTAGAGAGACTTGAACACAAATAGTAGCATGGTTTTAACACATGCTTTTATATTAATGCAAAAATGTCTATGCATTATACTAATAGCCAGTATGTTTATATAAGTTTAAAATCAAATATATGCCAGAGTAATAGTTAATATGTAACAATAAAACCTTGCACTCTTTCTGTCACCACATACATTCCAAATAGTCCAGACCAGAGTGATTTGTGGTTCCACTCAAATTCTAAAAACACATTGGATAAGAAGAAAAAAAAATCTATGATTCTGACCAATTAGGAAGTTTAGAGCAAACCAGAGAAGAAAATATTTGAGTTATAAACAATGTAAGACAATGTGAAGTAACAACTTCATAAGGCATTGCATATCGCATTGCAAGACATATTTCTCCATATATATATTTCATGTACACATCTCAACAAAAACAAAATCTCACAGTACAAATATCAAGCTGCCACAGAATGTCAGTTTGCTTCAGAACTGTATGTCCATCTCTAATTGTCATGTATCTGTTTCAATCTAAGCAATGAGTAACACCAGAGGCACCTCCACAGGCATGTTCAAATGTGCATGGACATTTGATTCCCCAGGTACAAGTAGCGGCAGTGAACCCTGTGCTGTCACTACTTGTCCCCAGGGAACACCCGTGCTGAGTGCTTTGGTGCATGACAATTTGCCTCCCATGGGGTAGGGGAGGATGGGGCCAGCACAGCCTCAGCAGCCTTACCTGGGGTCCTGTGCACTTCCTGGGGCTGCATCTGTGGTGATTCTGCCAACTCCAGGTAGTCAAGCTCCGATTTTTAGGAGTGCACGCCAGCCGAGCATGCATTGCTCCATTTTTTTTCCCCACAGTTTTTTTTGACCCCTAGATAACCAGTGGTCAAAAAAACCCATGG